>NC_091637.1:62637241-62943111 GCF_027580195.1 Bos mutus
ATGGCTCATTTTAGGTTTTTTTTTTTTTTTTTTCCTTTCTTTTAAGATGTTTCTGTGTGAACCATGTTTAAAGTTTTTATTGAATTTGATGCAATATTGCTTCCATCTTATGTTTTGGTGTTTTGGCGGTGAGGCATGTGGGATCTTACCTCCCCAGCCGGGAGTTGAACCAGCACTGCTTGCGTTGGAAGGCAAAATCTTAACCACTGGACTGCTAGGGAAGTCCCTCATTTTAGTTAGAGAATCATGCATTTTAAAACTTTTTGTTTTACTTAGTTTCTCAGGTTTTATACTCATGTATGGGCTTCCTTTGGAGAAGGCAATGGCACCCCACTCCAGTACTCTTGCCTGGAAAATCCCATGGATGGAGGAGCCTGGTAGGCTGGAGTCCATGGGGTCGCTAAGAGTCGGACACGACTGAGCGACTTCCCTTTCACTTTTCACTTTCATGCATTGGAGAAGGAAATGGCAACCCACTCCAGTGTTCTTGCCTGGAGAACCCCAGGGACGGGGGAGCCTTGTGGGCTTCCGTCTATGGGGTCGCACAGAGTCGGACACGACTGAAGCGACTTAGCAGCAGCAGCAGCATGGGCTTCCTTTGTGGCTCAGCTAGTAAAGAATCCGCCTCCAATGCGGGAGACCTGGGTTTGATCCCTGGGTTGGGAAGATCCCCTGAAGAAGGGAAAGGCTACCCACTCCACTATTCTGGCCTGGAGAATTCCATGGACAGCCCATGGGGTTGCAAAGAGTCAGACACGACTGAATGACTTTCACTTTCACTATACTCCTGTATCCGTAAAGAATAGTTAAAATGTACTTGATATTTGTGCTGAATTTGTGGAAGCTGTGGTACATACACACAATGGAATATCACTCAGCTAGAAAAAGGAAGACATTTGAGTCTGTTCTAATAAGGTGGATGAACCTAGAGCCTATTATACAGAGTGAAGTAAGTCAGAAAGAGAAAGACAAATATCATATATTAATGCATATATATGGAATCTAGAAAGATAGTAGTGACGATCCTACATGCAGGGCAGCAAAGGAGACACAGACATCAAGAACAGAATTTTGGACATAGTGAGGGAAGGAGAGGGGGGTATAATTTGAGAGAATACGATCGAAATATAGACATCGCCACACATTAAATAGACAGCCAGTGGGAGTTTGCTGTATGGAGCAGGGCACCCAAAGCCCATGCCCTGTGACACCCTGGAGCGATGGGGTGAGGAGGGAGGTGGGAGTGTGTTCAAGAGGGAGAGGATATACGTATACCTATCTATGGCTGATTCACTTTGATGTATGGCAAAAACCATTACAATATTGTAAAGCAATTATCCTCCAATTAAAAATAAATAAATAATTTTTCAATGGGGCCGAAAAGCTGTCATCTTGAGAGAAATTGGTATTATAGTTGTTACCACATAACAGATATAAACAAACCTATACGTGTGTCTAATATACATAAATCTTACTAGAGGCATGTTTTATGTAAGTAAATATGTTATATACGTATGAATTCACACATCTCTTCATATTGCTTAGAATTACTAACAATTACTGAGTAAGTTAATCTGTGATTCTACTCTTCTTGAATACATGATTTCCTCATAATAAGCAGGTTTGATCCTATTGCAAAACCAGACTGGAACAAAATCCAAAGATTCGCCCTTGTGACTTTCAATGTGGAACTTACTCTCAAAACCACTGCTCATCCTCTTTGACCACAACATATTCTTACTGTACATAGTCTGTATTTCCTGGTCAGTCATCACACGTACCTCTCATCAAACCTCAAGATCAGCAGTGGGAAAGGGAGGGTGCCTGCCTCTTCCTTGGAAAGACGATCAAGGTCCCCAGAATGAACATCACCTACACACCCTAGGGCACAAGTTTTACACTCAGCCATCCAACCCTGGCGTGCAGAAACCAGTCTGGCCATTTTTGGTTGATGTTGTGACAAAGAGAAAAACTATTAAATTTATTATATGGTTTTATGAACACTTCAGTTTATTCTGCAAAGTATCAAAGGTGGTGTAAGTAAGATGTAGATTCAGATAGCTACTGTATCATTTCCATTCCAGAGAGCTTCATATTTCATGCAGTTTGAAGCTGAACATGATCAGATTGTTATGTAAATAATAAAATACAATCTGCAATTTCTTTAAAGAATATCTGATAAATTAGCTGTGATCGCTTCAGTATTAAGTTCATATAATAAGCACTTACTTTACTATGAACCCTATATGTTAATAATCAGTCTTAAAATATAAGCCAATGGTCTGGTGAAAGTTTAACTCCAGTGTGGTAAATGTGAGCTTATACTGACCTCAACCTTGCTTCTCCAAGTGGAAGAGACTGAACAGGTATCTGGGAGGAGGTTCACTGCCCTGAACAGCTAGTTCATTGCCTACCATTCTGACCAACTCAATGAAATTTCCTTTAAAATTCAAATTGTTATCAAAATGACACTGTATCAGGTAATTCACTGTGCAGGGAGGGTGCAGCCATGAAATCAAAAGATGCTTGCTCCTTGCAAAAAAAGTTATGACAAACCTAGTTCAGTCAGTTAGTTCTGTCCAACTCTTTGCAATCCCATGGACTACAGCATGCCAGGCTCCCTGTCCATCACCAATTCCCAGAGCTTACTCAAACTCACGTCCATCCAGTCGGTGTTGCCATCCAACCATCTCATCCTCTGTCATCCCCTTCTCCTGCCTTCAATCTTCCCAGCATCAGGGTCTTTTCCACTGAGTCAGATCTTCACATCAGGCAGCCAAAGTAGACAGATAAACCTAGACAGCATGTTAAAAAGCATAGATATCACATTGCCAACAAAAATCTGTATAGTCAAGCTGTGGTTTTCCCAGTAATCATATGTGGATGTGAAAGTTGGACCATAAAGAAAGCTGACTGCCAAAGCATGATGATTTCAAATTCTGATACTAGAGAAGACTCTTGAGAGTCCCTTGGACAGCAAGGAGATCAAACAAGTCAATCCTAAAGGAAACGAACCCTGAATATTCATTGGAAGGACTGATGCCGAAGCTGAAGGTCTAGTACTTTGGCCACCTGATGTGTAAAGGCAACTGACTGGAGAAGACTCTGATGCTGGGAAAGATTGAGGGCAGGAGGAGAAGGGGGAAGCAGAGGGCAAGATGGTTGGACGGCATTATCAACAGAGTGGATTTGAATTTGAGCAAACTCAGGGAGAGAGTGAAGGACAGAGAAGCCTGGTGTGCTGCAGTCCACGGGGTCACAAAGAGTCAGACACAACTTAGCAACTGAACGACAATACCAACCAGTTAATGACGGATGAAGTTCAGTTATGTTCTTTAGCTGCTTTTCAGATCTAGCCGTTCAAGAGGCTATGCCCCTTTTTTACATCACAACTCGTATTTCTAAATAAATTTAAAACACTTAGGCAGACTTACTGCATGGTGTTCTTTCTATTTTCCACATGTATAGGGGAGAACAGCTCATCATTTGCACATCTGGCCTTTATCTCTTTCTCAAAGCAAAATCAACATTTGGTTTGTCTTAAAGCCAGTAGCTTTATACATTCCCTCTGAATTCTTCAATTCAGAGAAGTTTTACAGAGGAAGCAAGAGGAAGATCATTACATCTCTCTCTCATTTTTAAGAAGGTCTATCTGAAGATCAGAGAAGGAAAGTGAATTAGCCGATTCACACAGCAAGTTCACAGCAGAGATGAGACTAGATCCAAGAGATCTGAGAGTTGGACGACCATTCACTCCACACACTACTTCACCAATATTCACATTTTATGAAGAGGATTGCTCTCCAGGTACTGCCTGTCTCCCCATCTTTATCTGTGAGCCCATACTGCATGACGTGACTGTTCACCCTTTCACCCCCACAGACTCTACCATCAAGAGTTTTTCCACGTCATCATTGCAAACACTGCTCAGATAAGCCATCATCAGGCAACTCCCACTATGCTCATGCCTACAAGGGCTGGCAATTCAGACCCCATCTTGGAGGAGAATTTATACTTTGTGTTAGCATGTTTTCCCCAAGGATGAGATGGATCTGGGTGTGGCTCAGGAAAGAGGGGTTAAAATAATCACAAAATGAAAAAAAAAATAGGCCCTACAGAACATCATTGTCAAATATCTAAAGAGAATTTTTAGTATACATGAGAAATTGAAATTTCATCCACAGAGAGGAACTAGGGTCATTCAAGTGATTGGTCCCTTTATATACTAATTAAAGAACTTTCTGTCTGTTACATTGATAGAACAAAGGATGTATCATCTTTGAAGGAAAGAGTTTCCCAGTCTAAGAAGTACAAGGCAAAGCATCACAGTGGCCAAGGAAGTTCTGGGTTCATGTCTTGCCTCTGACTTACAAGCTGTGAGACTGTAGCTGCACAAAAGGTGAACATGTCGGTGATGGTCATAAGGATGATGACAATGACAAAAAAGTGGTGATGAGGAGGACCAGAAGATAGATAACGAGAGTAAAAGCTCCTTCCGGGGAAAATGTTAAGAAATCCTTGCCTTGGGTGGAAAGTGAGAACCAGGTGAGGTCTAAGGTTTCCTACATCCCCCACGATTCTGTGCCTCTTTAGTGAAATGAAAACAACAGTGTTTTAGAATTAGGTCAACAACAGGGCAGATTCACTAGGTATGAACCTCATGAATATGGTCAAATTATTTATGTTCTTTGGGCTTTTTTTAAACCCTGGAATATGCTGATAAAACAACCATCATGCTGAGTGTTGGGTAGAATTAATGTTTCTTAACTTTATAAAGTACCTTATTGCAGTCATATGAGACTCACCCAATGAATATTGATCAATCTTTGATAGAAGATGGAAGGAAATGGTGGGCAGTGATCTAAAGTACTAATGGCTAAAAAGCCAAAATGACTGGACTGAGGTTTATCAAGGAACTTGGAGAACTATTTCAGTAGCTAAGGCTTGGGCCTTTAGAAAATTGAGTAATAGGGAACATCTCTTTGTTATCCTGGTAGGATGCCAAGTGGACTAGGTCTGGAAATCCCCCCCAAACCCAAATAAACCTTCAACCTGCTCATGAGCCTTTTCAGATTTTTTTCCAGTTTTGCCCAAAGTTGAATTCCAAACAGGCTGCTCACTCACTCATTTGCTCACACACCATGTTCTGTTAAGGATGAAGGATTGATAAAAGCATGTGACCAACCCCTGACCACACTCTGAGGAAGGGATGGAGGAAACTGGTATACATGCAAGATGTCACAACACGGTGCATTCGGAGCTGAAGTAAAGATGGACACAGAAGGCAAGGATGGTGTGGTCCAAAGCCTGCTGGATTCTGCTGGGGCAGCGCGTGGAGTGAGGGTTCTTCCTGGAGGAGATGATGTGCAGATTTAGAACTGAATGAAGGGAGTACATAGCACAGCCCAAGAGTAACAGCTATAAGTACTGTGGGTTCTTTGTAAATTCAATAAATATTGATCAAAGTTCATCTAAGGAGCGGGCGTGCAGTAACCCCCGGAGATGCAGGGAGAGCAAGACAGACAGAGTCTGCTATGCAGTATTTCTGATAGAGGAAGCAGAAACTTCAAGTGAGGTTAGGTAAGTAAATGGATGATATAAAAGGAAGTAAGACAAGAAAGTTTTCTTTAAAAATGCAAACTAGAAGGAAAGAGATGTAAAAGCACCCACAGACACAGAAATGGTAAAATGGTCTTTACGTCGCACCCAGGCTTTTATTCTTGCAACTTTCACAAAATCATCTCACGTTGAAGACACGTACTTGAAACTTGGACTCTGGAAATTGACAACCCAATCTAGGAGCCCCTGAGAGTCATCACAGAGGCAAAAGCAATGAGGTTTGTTCTGGGGAAACAACGTTATCCCAGCAAACCTTGCTGGAACACCTGCCACCTGTGGGAACTTGTGTGAGGGTCTTGGGGGGATGGGGAGGGGCAGTGATGAGTCAATTTGTCCAGCCCTCCCCAACCTCCAGTTCACTGGGCCAAGCCAGCAGGCCCCTCTCACACAACATAAGGTGGAAAAGACATCAGAATCGGAGGTGGAGCAAAGTGAGAGCTGGTTTAAGGTCTATGTCGAGCATCCTTCAGAATTGTTGAATGTTGCTGAGGAAGAATCAGAAATCCCCTGATTTAAAATAAAACACATGAAAACATGCTCAACATCACTCATTATCAGAGAAATGCAAATCAAAACCACTATGAGATACCATTTCACACCAGTCAGAATGGCTGCCATCCAAAAGTCTACAAATAATAAATGCTGGAGAGGGTGTGGAGAAAAGGGAACCCTCTTACACTGTTGGTGGGAATGCAAACTAGTAAAGCCACTATGGAGAACAGTGTGGAGATTCCTTAAAAAACTGGAAATAGAACTGCCTTATGATCCAGCAATCCCACTGCTGGGCATACACACTGAGGAAACCAGAAGGGAAAGAGACACGTGTACCCCAATGTTCATCACAGCACTGTTTATAATAGCCAGGACATGGAAGCAACCTAGATGTCCATCAGCAGATGAATGGATAAGAAAGCTGTGGTACATATACACAATGGAGTATTACTCAGCCATTAAAAAGAATACATTTGAATCAGTTCTAATGAGGTGGATGGAACTGGAGCCTATTATACAGAGTGAAGTAAGCCAGAAGGAAAAACACCAATACAGTATACTAACGCATATATATGGAATTTAGAAAGATGGTAACAATAACCCTGGGTACGAGACAGCAAAAGAGACACTGATGTATAGAACAGTCTTATGGACTCTATGGGAGAGGGAGAGGGTGGGAAGATTTGGGAGAATGGCATTTAAACATGTAAAATATCATGTATGAAACGAGATGCCAGTCCAGGTTCGATGCACGATACTGGATGCTTGGGGCTGGTGCACTGGGACGACCCAGAAGGATGGTATGGGGAGGGAGGAGGGAGGAGGGTTCAGGATGGGGAACACATGTATACCTGTGGTGGATTCATTTTGATATTTGGCAAAACTAATACAATTATATAAAGTTTAAAAATAAAATAAAATTTTTTAAAAAAGGAAAAAAGAAAAAAAATAAAAGCAAAGAAACATACAATAATTTCTGAGTAAATATATTCTGGAGGAGCAGTATCAGGTGGGGGTATTCAGAATGCCATTTGCTGCCTTCTTGGGATAGTAGTTTAGTCACTAAGTCGTGGCAGACTCTTTATGACCGCATGGACTGTAGCCCACGAGACTCCTCTGTCCCTGGGATTTCCTAGGCTAGGATACTGGAGTCATTGCAATTTCCTCCTTCAGGGATCTTCCTGAGCCAAGTATAAAACCCGGGTCTCCTGTATTGCAGGTAGGTTCTTTACCTACTGACCCACCGGCGAAGCCCGCCTTCCTGGGATGGCCCCAGACTCTTACGATTCCTTGTCTTCCCTCGAGGGCACCAGGCAGTGGAAGTCGCTAGGGACCCCGGGCTTAGTAGCTGTGCTTTGCATTCTGAGGCTGGGCTCTTCTGAAGAAGTTCACTTGACAAGCTGTCATTAACATCCTCGTGGAACTAAGGGAGCTTGGGAAAAGAAGAACCTCTACATAGGGTAGTTTGGGAGGGATGATCAGTCAAATGCTGTGTCCTCCCCTGTCATGGATTTTCTTCTCTGTTTGAAGACAGAGGCTTAAACCAAGGGAGGGGAACAGACTCTGATTGGCCCTTTTCTCGCTGAGGCTGGGAGGACTGGTGCCACATGGGGTGGCTAGATGACAGCAGAGTGTGGGGACAGGGAGAGACGGTTTGCTCGTCTGATGAAGCACCAAGTGCTGTTGGCTCTGCTCCTCTCCTTCCTTGCTATTTTGGGGCTCTTAGAGTCCAAGTCTGCATCTTCCATCCTGAAACCCCTCTCTCTGAGCTCTGGATCTCCATCTTATACCCTTCCCTTCCGAAAGCTGCCCAGCTCCTCACACCTGCAGCTCCAAACTGGAAGCTCTCACCTCCTGAGTTTCCCATCCCCTGTGGTTTGGGTACCCTCCACCACAAGGGCTCAAGACAGAAAGTGTACCCTTCTCTCCCTCTCCTGCATTCCCAGCATCCTAAAGATTTTATATTCTCAGTTCTCTTGATTCCTTTTCTGCATGACTACAATTTCTATTCACCCTTAAGGTCACCCTGTACCGGGAGGACCCAGTTCCAATTTCTTAACAAAACTTAGAATGTCTACACACTACTATATGTAAAATAGATAATCAGCAAGGACCTAGTGTATAGTACAGGGAACTCTACTCAATATTCTGCAGTAACCTATATGAGAAAAGAAATCTGAAAAAAAAATAGATGTATGAATATATACAATTGAGGGTTTCCCTGATGGCTCAGTTGATAAAGAATCTGCTTGTAATGCATGAGCTTTGGTCCCTGGCTGGGGAAGATCCCCTGGAGAAGGAAATGGCAGCCCACTTCAGTATTCTTGCCTGGGAAATCCCATGGACAGAGGAGCCTGGAGGTCTAAAGTCCAAGGGGTCACAAAGAGTCGAACACAACTTAAAAACTAAACCACCATACAACTGAATCACTTTGCTGTATACCTGAAACTAACACAATATTGTAAATCAACTATACTCCAATATAAAATAAAACTTAAAAAAATAATAATTAAAAAAAAAAAACTTAGAATGCCCTTCTTAATTTGACCAGGCCTCTATGGCATATCCTTCGGTTTCAGCAGCATCAACAGCTTGCGTCTCACAGCCTAGATGGTGTGCCAGATGACATGATGCTTTGCACCTCCTTGATCTGTTCATGTCCTTGATGACCTTGGCACTTGTCCAATCTTCCATGAGTATTGCTGTGTTTCTTTGTGGCCCATTGGATGGTGGGCTCCTTGGGCTCAGCCCCTCTCCCGTTCACTCAGCATCAACTTCAGTTCACAGAGCTGTTGTGCGCACAAAGTATGCTGTCTGAAAAATGCATAATTAGCTTCATTTCTCTGGGGAACAGAGCTGCCTGCACTCATTGCTCAAGAATTTCTCCCTAAAGAGTCTCAGAATTGGAGGGAAACTCCTTGCATCCCCATTCATAGATGTAGAAACTGAGGCCCCAGGAGGGATAAGTTCCATGCAACACCTGGACTGACCTGGGATCCTGACACTGTCCAGGATGCCTCTGCTGGCTGCAGACCCTCTCTCGCTCTCCCCTCTGCTGATACTGACCCCTAGCCAACCGGAAGCAGCACTTAGTACCACCCCAGCCCCCAGACTACTCTGAATCAGTTTCAGTTACAAGAATCAGAGCCAGGTAGAGACAGAGATCGGGTTTATTGGGCTTGAAAATGCTGTCGGAGACTGTATACCAGTTTCCTGAGACCCTCACTGTCACCGAGTTCTAGGAACCAAGACACTGATAGAGTCTGGCTAAACTGTGAAGTCCCATTCAGCATGTTCTTGTGTAATTCTAATTCTTCTATATGTGTAGACCCACCCTTGGTTTATCTGCTAGACTGTAGAATCCTGCAGAGCAGCCCCGGGGGATGTCATTCATATACAGTAAGTCACCTACGTGTGAAGGTGTTCCATTTTGAGAGCACATTCATAGGTCCAGTTTGTTCGTATGATCAACTAACATGATCAGCTATACAGTACTGTACTCTAATAGGCTTGTAATACTTTTCTCACAAATAAGACATAAAAACAAACACAAAAAAACAACTTTAATCTTTTTTTTAATTTTTTAAAATTGATTTCTACCTGAACGGTAACTGCTTTACAGTATTGTGTTGGTCTCTACCAAACACTGACATGAATCAGCCATAGGTCTGCCTGTGTCCCCTCGCACGTGAACATCTTTCTCCATCTTTCCCAATTCCTTCTCCATCCCACCCCTCTAGGTTGTTACCAAGCCCTGGTTTCCCGTGGCGATACCACCCTGGATGCGTCTGATCTTGGAAGCGAAACACTTTTAATCTCACAATACAGTACTTTGAAAAGTACGGCAGTACCAGCTGCATCACTGCCACTTTTTCTTGCTTCTGGACCTGCCGGGCTGGAAATAAAGCTACTGCACTGCTGTATTCTATACAGCGTGTTCCACTTGCAGAGGATACACATGCGTGGCACCTGAACCAAAGTACATGCTTGGGTATGCAAACACATGTTTGCACCTGTGAAAGTTCACAACTTGAAGGTTTGCCTGCAGAGGACTTACTTTACCTATCAGCTTCCAACCTCGGGTCAAAAGCCAGGAACATAGTAGGTACTCAGGTAAGAGTGGCTGAAAGAATTCAGTTCCCCCGACTCTCCGAGTAGGGCATCTCCATCGTCCCAGGCAGGTGAGAATGCAAGCCAGCAGGAAACCCCAGGAAGGATGCAGTGCTCAGGCACCAGGCACTGGGCTACGCCTTGACATCACTGCCTCGTTTCATCCTCAGCCAGGAAATAGTCACTGTGATTATCCCCATTTTAGAGATGAAGACGCTGAGAGGTTGCATAACCTGCCTGAGATTGCCCAGCCAGGCATTTAAGCCTTGGTCCACTTGACTCCATAGCCTTGTCTCTCAATTTATGATTTAAAAACAAACAAACAAAAAAACACTGGAAGAAAAGAAAGAGACAAACCTGAAGCCCACGTCAGAATCAGGCAAGGTGGTGAACGGGCCAGAAGTCAGAGCAGTGGCCCAAGAAACATTCGGATTACATCTAATTAAGACACGTTTTTTCCTCTTTTATTCTTTTGTCCTGGCTGCACTGTTGGCTTGCGCTGTCTAAAGAAAAAAGAGTTAATTGGTTTATTTAGCCAACTATAGATGTATTCAGGATTATTCTTCATCGTGTGAATTAAATTAAATAGTTTATTTACCCCCATGCATTTCATTCAGTTCATTTAATTTAATTTCATAGTTATAACATGGGGAAGAAACTAACAAGATTTCTCCCTTTGGGATGGAAATGGGCAAATATTTTGGTTCTGAACTAACAAGCAGCAAAGCTGATATTTATAATAAATCATCCATTGTTAGCCATCCTGATAATTATTCTGTGAATGGTCTAAAACAGACATGGGCATGTAATAGACATATTGTTGGCTTTTACTGCAGTTTAGTTCTTTGTGTTAATGAACAATCTAAATCGGAAACTCAGAAATGCATCCAGAGCAAATCAGTTTGTTTCACAGGCAGGAATTGAGCACCTACTATGTGCCTGGCCCCCGAAAACAGCTCCATATGCGTTTTCCATCACATCAGCTCCTGCTGAAAATATGTCTGAATCTTCTGTCTCCCACAGGAAGATACCCAAGCTCTTTAGAAAGACTTGCAAGACCCCCCAGACCTGGTCCCACTCACTTCCCACCCTCAATGCCTGGCCCTTGCTCTCTGCATCCCACTTGCCCTCCAGAATTGCTAAAGGCTTTAGCAATGCTAGACTATTTGCACTTGTGCTAGCTTAATGCTCTGCACAGGGACTGTGGGTCTTTGTTTCCTCCACTCCCCAGTGAACTCTGATTCGTCCTGCAAACTTAAGTTTAGTTTCTACCCTGTTCTAAGCAGCAGAGTTAATACCACCCTCCTTCATCCTTGAAGCAAGTGAGCATCACTTCCTAATGCAAGTGATGTCATCACCCACTGTAAGAGTGTGGCCTTTGCCATCCCTGGATAAAGAAGGGACCCCATCTATACCTCCCCACTCTCTGATCTGAAACTCCCACATCCCTAAAATGGTCTGATAATAACACCTTCCTTGTCCAGGTATTTGTTTGGAGGATTAAATGAGGTTACAGTGTGTAAAAGATGAAATGGCAATATATGTAATAGTAAGCCTCTAATAAACATTAATCATCACTATCTGTTTATACATCACACTTGCTACTAGACTGTGAGTTGGTGGAGAACCAAGACTTGGTTATTCATGGTCCCCATGAATAGCACAGTGCTTTGAACAGAATTGCTTTTCTTCAGTAAATGTGTATTTCATAATTGATGAAGATTGTTAGAGAATTTCAGGGGACAGTTAAGATTCATCCAGGCAATTAAAAAGGAGAGAAGAAAGGGGCCCAGAGCTTTGTAATTTAAGGGGCACCAAAAATTTCAGACAAAAGCTCCCTGTTCTTCCAGAAAGTCTGGAGCCTCCCATGAAGGATGGAGCCAGATGCTAGGAAACAGGTTGATTTCAGGAGCAAGCGGAGGGCTGGCAGCCCCAAACGTCCATCAGCTGGGAAGCTTTTCAGCAGGTATAAGTTCTCCTGGGGAAAAAAAAAAATGCAGCTCTTTCATCTTTCTTCCCCTAATAATGAATAAGCTCCTGAGCAGTCCTCTGGGGACAAAAGAGCAGAATTCTAAGGAAGAGTGTAGGAGACACTTTCTTTGAATGAGCGCAACAGATCCAGAAAGAAAAGAAACTCAAAGCAGACAGGTTCGCGTTTGGCTCTCAGCGTGGTCCATTAAGAGGTGTGTCACCTGGGGCTGTTCGCCATCCCCTGGGGCCGAAGATCCATCACCTTCGAAAGGGGGAAACAGCGGGAGCATGGCTTGGTGAGCTGGTTCAGAAACGGCCAGGGAGAAGGTCTGGAAGAAGTGGAAGTGGTCACGGGAGGTGTCTCTCCCCCTGGCCTGGCACAGCCGCCTTGCACGGCCGCTTTCCACGCACTTAGGGCTGCGTATCAATTAGTCCCAGACCCTAAAGCTGAATGCAATTAATTCTATAACGTGCTGCTCTTCCTGCTGAATTCCAGCGAAATCACATCATGAAATCAGGACACGATGAAGGATTTCTGACAAAAGGAAGGCAGATCTGCATCAACTCACCATATGGCCTTCATGTCAGAGTCTGGCCCAGGACGCCTGAGCCAAGTGAGGACCTCGGACGTCCTGCCTCGTGCTCTACCAAGGGGAAACACATGGGAGTCCCCAGTGACGGCCCCTCGTTCCAGGGGAGCATGCACAGGGCTAGAGAAAGAGAGACAGGAAAGGTTGATCAGGGTCAGGGAGTGGTCCCTTCCTCAAAGCCTCATCAAACTACCTTCACCTACATCCTACCTGCAACGATGTCGGGGAATATGGTTTTTATGTTATTTTATTCAAAATAGACATAACGTAAAATTTACCACCTTAATCATTTTAAGCATACAATTCAGTGGCTGTAAGTACTTTGACATCGCCGTGCAACTCTCATCACCATCCACCTCTAGAACTTTACATCATCCCAAACCAAAAAAAAAGCCCTCCACTCTCAAAAATAACTTCCTCCTGTCCTCCCACACCCAGACCCTGGAAACCACTGTTCTATTCTCTGTCTTTATGAATTTTCCTATTGTTGGAGGCTGATGTAGGTGGAATCATGTATATTTGTTGTTATACCTCTGACTTATTTCATTCAGCATAACGTCCTTAAAGATCATCCATGCTTTAGTACATATTAGAATTTCATCCCTTTTAAAGGTTGAATAAAATCATTCTATAGATGGAATATTACTTCATTTTGCTTATCGGTTTATCCTTGGTTGATGGACATTTGAGTCCTTTCTACATTCAGCTATTGTGAACTCAATGGACATGAATTTCAGCAAACTCCAGGAGACAGTGAAGGAAAGGGAAGCCTGGAGTGCTGCAGGGCGTCACAAAGAGTCAGACACGACTGAGTCACTGAACAACTTTGTGAATAACGCTGCCTTGAATATGGGTGTACAGATTATCTATCCAAGTACCTTCCTTCAGCTCTTTTGGGTGCACACCCAGAAGAATGTCTTAATGATTCTGATAATGATAATTCCCTGCTGCATTTTATGGGAATTCTACATTTAATTTGTTGAGCAACTGCCATTCTGGTTTCTGCAGTGGCTGGGCCATTTTACAACACACATACACACGTGTGGTGTGGTGTGGTGTGGTGTGTGTGTGTGTGTGTCTCTAGCTGTCGTTGTTTAGTTGCTCAGTCATGTCTGACTACTCTTCGCAACCCCATGGACTATAGTCTGCCAGGCTGCTCTACCCATGGGATTTCCCATGCAACAATACTGGAGTGGGTTTCCATTTCCTTCTTCAGGGATCTTCTCTACCCAGGGATTGAACCTGAATCTTCTGCACTGATAGGCAGATTCTTTACTGCTGAGCTACCAGGAAAGCCCTGATAGAGAATATACATATACTTATATTCTTTTTCAGATTTTTTTCCCTTTAGAGGTTATTAAAAGTACTGAGTATAGTTCCTTGTGCTCTAAAGTAGGACCTTGCTGTTTATTTATTTGATATATAGTAGTGTGTATATGTTAATTCCAAACTCTTAATCCAGCCTCCTCGCCTTTCCCGTTCAGTAACATTGTCCGTTTTCCATGTCTTTTGGTCTATTTCTATTTTGTAAATAGGTTCACTTTTTTTTTTTTAGCCATCCATTTTCGGCCTTTGGAGTTATTTTTTAGCTAGATCTCTTGCAAACAGCATTTTGTCACGTTTGGTGGGTCTGTCTTTGGTGAGTTTAACTTGTTTCAATTGGCATTACTCAAATGTGGGGCTTATTTCTGCCTTCTGTACACTTTCTACTGTGCTTTTTATTTTCTTATTTTTCCCCATTCTCTCCTTCCATTAGGTGATCGAGGCTTCTTCAGTGCTTTTTGGTTGTGCTGCTACTAATTTAGGAATTATACATTCTCTTTATTTTTTAATGTCTCAAAAATTTCGATATACATACTAGTTTTTTTCTCTGAAAGACGACTATCATCAGTACCTCCACTGTCATAAGCAAGAGAATCTGCATTGATCATTTGGTTTTTTCCCCAGGCCCCTACCCCATTACATTTTCACCTGAAATTTAGTTCCATATGGTTTTACACATTTTGGATTTTTTGAGTAATAATTATTATACTATGATTATTGGGGCTTCTCAGGTGGCACAAGGGGTAAAGTACCCTCCTGCCAGTGCATGGGATGTAAGAGACCTGGGTTCAATCCCTGGGTCAGGAAGATCCCTTGGAGAAGGACATGGCAACCCACTCCAATCTTCTTTCTGGGAGAATCACATGGGCAGAGGAGCCTGGTGGTCTAAGGTCCATGGGGTCATGAAGAGCTGGACATGACTGAAGTGACTTAGCATGCATACTGTGATTATTAGTTAATAGTATTATTTATATCTCACATTTCTGAAAACAGTCATTGATTATATTTTTTTACTCTCATTTTTTCATCTGCTTCCTTTTTCCTGGGTGACTATTTTTTCTTGCTACAGCAGGGTGTGAAAACCTTTTCTGTAAGGAAACATATAATCACTATTTTAGGCTCTGCAGGCCATGTGGTCTCTGTCACAAGAACTCAGAACTTGTGTTTCTGTAGTTTGAGAGCAGCCACAGACACCACATAAAAAAATGGGCGTGGTTGTGTCCCAGTGAATGCAACTTACGGACACTGACATGTGCATTCTATATCATTTCCCTGTGTGAAAATTTTTATTCGTCTTCTGATTTCCTTTCAGTCATTTAAAAATGTAAAATCCACTCTTAGCCCACGGAGCATACAAAACCAGGTGGTGGGTGGGTTTGGCCATCATGAATTGACCTTCACTCCAGGGCATCTTGTTCTGCCAGAGAAGGTCTATGGTCAACTGCCTAGTTTGTGCATATTATTACATGTCTTTATTTTCATGTTATCCTCACTCTTAATAACTTCTTAGGAAGAGGAAAGAATTCTTGGCAGAGAGCTTCTATTTTCTCTTTGGCTGTTTTACTTAGTTATTCATCTAGAATCGGTACTGCTGATGAGAAGTCTGATATCTGTGTGATCTTCACTCATTTGTAAGAATTCCATTTTTTTTTAATTTGCTCAGATATATCATAGGGTTTTCTTTTTACATGTCGTGTTTGGAGGCTTTTCTGGATGACACCAGCCAGTTATTGGAATATCTTTACAGCACATCTTCAATATTCCTCATTTGTGCCCAGCATCCTGTCCTGTCTGGTCTCTTCTCCTAGAACTGGAGAGACATTGTAGCTTCTGGCCAGGTCATCTTCTCTGTTTCAACTTTTCAAGATTGTTGTCTCTTTGTACTGTTATGATGTTGGATCTTTCTTGGTTAAGCACATCTTGTAAGGGATGTTTTATCTTTAAAAAATATATTTTTACACAAGAAAGTTATCATTGCTTTTTCCATCGGAAATTCCTGCTAGTATTTCAAAGTCTCTTTTACTCCATGGCCTTCTTTCCTTCTCTTATGACTGCTTTGTCACCTTTATTTTTCAGGATGTGAAAAATACTTTAAATTTCTTTTCAGATGTCCTTGTGATCTTTTCATCAGGTGAGTATTCTTCCACTCCCTGAATGTTTTTTTCCCATGGACTTCAGCTTCCTTCAGTGTTTGCAATTCTTGGCTGTGTGGTCATCGTCATCCTGGGGAATTTCTCTTCCTTGCCTCCTGGGACTCTCATGCATTGTCATGGCTCCCAGTCATGAGTTCTGCTCACGTCTGAGTTTGGATCTCATGCACCATGTGGAACTTAGAACAGTCTCTACCCTTTGGTGACTCCAGTCCTGCCATGGGCAGAAGGCATTGCTTGAATCCCTGGATTAACTGTAAAATGTCAGTACTAGAATAAAGTCCTGTAAGTTTGTTTTGAGGTAGAATGTGGCCAGGGTAGTTCTCAGGTTGTGCTAGAGCAGCACTTTGTTACATGGAAGACAGGTTTTATAAGCAGCCTTTGAATCCAGCTAGTCAAGTGTAACGGAGAAGGCAATGGCAACCCACTCCAGTGTTCTTGCCTGGAGAATCCCAGGGACAGAGGAGCCTAGTGGGCTGCCATCTATGGGGTCACACAGAGTCGGACACGACTGAAGTGACTTAGCAGCAGCAACAAGTCACACCCTTGTGTAAACAGATAGCAGAGTGGAGTCTAGAGATGGGGGTCAGGTAGCAAATCTAAGCACTCCCTGCAGATTCACAGACTAAGTGCAGATTAAGTAACTGTTCCAACCCTTCCTAGGACTCAAGGCTGAGATCCAGGCCCTTGCTTGGGATTGGACTCTTTCCTTGGGTCTCAGGGGTTCAAATCCTCCTGAGCACAAGTGCCTTCTTCCCAGGAAACATTCCCGTGTCCAGTATTGGAGACTCTGTTCTTGTTTTAGATCACGCACTTCGGCCGCCTGATGCAAAGAGCTGACTCATTAGAAAAGACCCTGATGCGAGGGAAGACTAAGAGCAACTGGAGAAGGGGGCGACAGAGGATGAGATGGTGGATGGCATAATCAACTCAATGGACATGAATCTGAGCAAACTCTAGAAGATAGTAAAAGACAGGAAAGCCTGGCGTGCTGCAGTCCATGAGATCACAAAGAGTCAGACATAACTGAGCAAGTGAACAACGAGTGTGCTTAACACACCTTGCCAATACTTTCCCAACTTTCCTACATGTTCACAGAAGTGAGGGGAAGTAAGCATTTATTCTGTATGCCACCCTGAACTGAAATTTTCATTGCTATGTGAATACAGTCCAGTAATCATAACCATCTCTCAGGATTATTTTTGAAATCAAAAAAGATAAATGCTTTGGAAACAATAAAGTGTCTAAAATATAACAATCTTTATTCCTTTTTTAACATTGTAGCAAGCCCCACCGATTCAGTGTCAATGAGAGAAATTCAGATTAATTTGGGGTAGCACTGATTTTTTTGTGGATACCAGTGCAACGATCGAAGTGTTCTAGGGTGAAATAACTTTGGGAAAAGCAACAAGTTATACACCCACTTAGATATTCCAAAAATATATCTGTATCGTGGGCTTTGAAAAGCCCTACTGTAAAGACACTGATGTAATTTTGTTTAATCTCATATTTCCAAAATGCATTGATTATGAAAGCCTAATATGGTAACAAAGATATACAAGAATGAGTGAATCAGGGCATACATTAAAGAATCTTGATTTTGTGAAAAGACTGAATTATCTAAGATTCTTAAATGAGGCTATTTTAGGCACAGAATAAGCAAGAAACTTTAAGACAATACTAAGACATCATAGGAAGTAATATATTGAAATAATTGTGATCCAAAATAGGCTTCAGTTCAGTTCAGTTCAGTCGTTCAGTCGTGTCCGACTCTTTGCAACCCCATGAATCACAGCACGCCAGGCCTCCCTGTCCATCACCAACTCCCAGAGTTCACTCAGACTCACATCCATCGAGTCAGTGATGCCATCCAGCCATCTCATTCTCTGTTGTCCCCTTTTCCTCCTGCCCCCAATCCTTCCCAGCATCAGAGTCTTTTCCAATGAGTCAACTCTTTGCATGAGGTGGCCAAAGTACTGGAGTTTCAGCTTTAGCATCATTCCTTCCAAAGAAATCCCAGGGCTGATCTCCTTCAGAATGGACTGGTTGGATCTCCTTGCAGTCCAAGGGACTCTCAAGAGTCTTCTCCAACACCACAGTTCAAAAGCATCAATTCTTTGGCACTCAGCTTTCTTCACAGTCCAACTCTCACATCCATACATGACCACTGGAAAAACCATAGCCTTGACTAGACGGACCTTTGTTGGCAAAATAATGTCTCTGCTTTTGAATATGCTATCTAGGTTGGTCATAACTTTTCTTCCAAGGAGTAAGTGAGAATGATCTCTGTTCATTTCCAAGGCAAACCATTCAATATCACAGTAATCCAAGTTTATGCCCCAAACAGTAATGCTGAAGAAGCTGAAGTTGAACGGTTCTATGAAGACCTATAAGACCTTTTAGAACCAATACCCAAAAAAGATGTCCTTTTCATTATAAGGGACTGGGATGCAAAAGTAGGAAGTCAAGAAACACCTGAAATAACAGAAAAATGTGGCCTTGGAATGAAGCAGGGCAAAGACTAATAGAGTTTTGCCAAGAAAATGCACTGGTCATAGCAAACACCCCCTTCCAACAACACAAGAGAAGACTCTACACATGGACATCACCAGGTGGTCAACACCAAAATCAGATTGATTATATTCTTTGCAGCCAAAGATGGAGAAGCTCCATACAGTCAACAAAAACAAGACCAAGAGCTGACTGTGGCTCAGATCATGAACTCCTTATTGCCAAATTCAGACTTAACTTGAAGAAAGTAGAGAAAACCACTAGACCATTCAGGTATGACCTAAATCAAAAAAATAGGCTTACCTTATTTAATAATGCTTCCCTGGTGGCTCACATGGTAAAGAATACACCTGCAATGCCAGAGACCTGGGTTCGATCCCTGGGTTGGGAAGATACCCCTGGAGAAGGAAATGGCAACCCACTCCAGTATTCTTGCCTGAAGAATTCCATGGAGTGAGGAGCTTGGTGGGCTATAGTCCATGAGTTCCCAGAGTCAAACACTACTGAGCAACTAACACTTTCACTTTCACTTAATAATGTATCAAAACTAAGAATGCTTCATACCTCTGAATGTCCTGAAAGATGAATTATTTGATTGCCTGCTGTGGGACTGCTCAATGAGACTGGGGCCTTTGATTAGAATGGGCTCATATCATAGATATGAATGTGAATATTAATTTCAACTTCATTTAGCCTCAGTTCGCATCCTCTGTGAAATGGGAATGATATCAACCACAATGGCATGTTATAAACTTCTAACACACAGAGATCAGCGTATAAATACACACTGCTGTAGCCACAGCACTCGCCCCATGGTGAAGATGACATTGAATGAAAATCATATGCATCAGCTTGCAAAGTTGTAACTACTGGCAATAAAAGAAAAGCTCTTATTTTCTAGACCCACATTATGTTTTAAATATTAGATATCCAAAAAATCATGGCAGTTTAGATACTATGTCTTAAATATTAGACAGCTAATATATCATGCTGAAGCTCTGATATTTTGGCCACTTGATGTGAAAAGCCAACTCATTGGAAAAGACCCTGATGTTAGGAAAGATTGAGGGCAGGAGGAGAAGTGGATGACAGAGGATGAGATGGCAGGACATCACCAAATCAATGAACATGAGTTTGAGCAAAAGTCCAGGAGATGGTAAGGGACAGGGAAGCCTGGTGTGCTGCTGTCTAAGGAGTCATAAAGAGTCAGATACAATGGAGAGATTGAACAGCAAAAATAGATCATTGAATTTTAGAGCTGAATGGGTCTGATAGGTCATTTATTTAGTGGAGAAGGAAATGTTTAGTGGAGAAGGAAATGGCAACCAACTCCAGTCTTCTTGCCTGGAGAATCCCAGGGATGGAAAGCCTGGTAGGCTGCCGTCTAAGGGGTTGCACAGAGTCGGACACGACTGAAGCGACTTAGCAGCAGCAGCAGCAGAGTGACTACCACACACAATGTTAAGAAAAAGTGACTGAAGTTCTGAGACAATCCATGACTTGTCCAAGGTTAGTGGCAGGCGGCAGTCAGAACCTTTTCCCTGGCTCTCTGCTCAGTGGTCTTCAGGGCTGTATGGTGCCTCCATCAGTGAAACAAAAGTTTAACCAAGTCCAGGCAAGTAATTTAGGTCTGTAAAGAAGGGAAAGTTGAAGCGTTTCGAGCTTCTTATTTCCCTTGAGCAGATCTTACAACACAAAAGAGGTGAATCACATTCTGTATGTATAAAAGTGTGTCAGTCACTCAGTTGTGTCCGAATCTTTGTGACCTCATGGACTGCAGCCCGCCAGGCTCCTCTGTCCATGGAGGTAAGAATACTGGAGTGTGTTGCCATTCCCTTCTCCAGGGGAATCTGCCCAACCCAGGGATCAAAACCGAGTCTCATGCGTTACAGGTGGATTCTTTACTGTCTGAGCCACCAGGGAAGCCCGAATCACATTCTACTTACATTTAAGGCACATTCTTTCCTTCTGATTTCTACAAATAAACAAGAGTTCTGCATATTTCGAATGGCCAGGAGAGTGCATTTTTTGTTTCATGTCAGACATGACCGCCACTTCCCTAGCATCTTGTCTGCAAGGCTGAGCCAGGAGTTGTCCACGCTGGTCCCGACGAGTGACGCGCGCTTGGGTTGTGTTTTCGTCACCTGGAAGGCAACCGTCAAAGCGAGCCATGTGCGCCTGCGAGATGCCTCTGTGTATTTTTAGAAAGTTTTTAAGAGGGAGACAGCCAAAATATTTTTACTGCACAGCAGGCACTGTGTCATGCTGGAGTGTTGGAAAGAAAAAGAAGGGAAACGAAAGGGAGGAGAAGATTTAAGACTGGTGCACAGATTGAAATGGTTAACTGCTTCGTGGGCCTGGAGCACAATTCCTCTGAGCTGGGAACACTCTGTCACAATCTCCTTTTCTCCAAATGTCCCCACAGATTCCGGGAACCACACACATAGGCACATCCCAGCACATGTGAACCTTGATGATCAGGTAGGACTCAGCAGCAAGAGGACACAGGGAGAAACCTGTCAACCAAGGCAGCATGAAGGCAACGCTCCATGGGGAGGATATCATATGGGGACAACAGGAAACAGGTGGAAAAGGAAAGGCCTCACCCCTGCCCCAGGGGACAGGCTTTAAAGTAGGCTCTGTAGTATGGATGCTGCCCCATGGATGAAAGAGTTATAAAATCATCTTACACATGCAATTGTGCTTTGCAGCCAGGAGGCATTTGCACATCTCACAGTCTTCGTGACCCTGTGGCTGGCACCATGACCCCATTGCTCAGATGAGGAAACTGAGGCTTGGAAGGGGTTGGGATTCGAACCCAGATTTTGTTAGACAGCTTCCAGGGTGACTTGCTTACAAGCAGTGTGTTTTAAAGAGTTTATAATAGCCAGGACACAGAAGCAACCTAGATGTCCATCAGCAGATGAATGGATAAGAAAGCTGTGATACATATACACAATGGAGTATTACTCAGCCATTAAAAAGAATGCATTTGAATCAGTTCTAATGAGGTGGATGAAACTGGAGCCTACTATACAGAGTGAAGTAAGCCAGAAAGAAAAACACCAATACAGTATACTAACGCATATATATGGAATTTAGAAAGATGGTAACAATAACCCTGTATACGAGACAGCAGAAGAGACACTGATGTATAGAACAGTCTTTTGGACTCTGTGGGAGAGGGAGAGGGTGGGATGATTTGGAAGAATGGCATTGAAATATGTATAACATCATATATGAAACGAGTCACCAGTCTAGGTTCGATGCACGATACTGGATGCTTGGGGCTGGTGCACTGGGACGACCCAGAGGGATGGTATGGGGAGGGAGGAGGGAGGAGGGTTCAGGATGGGGAACACATGTATACCTGTGGCAGATTCATTTTGATATATGGCAAAACCCATACAATATTGTAAAGTTAAATAAAATAAAATTTAAGAAAATAAATAAATAAAAATAAAAACTTCTGATTTCTCAAAAAATAAATAAATAAATAAAGAGCTTTGAGCAGGGTGGTGACACGATGTGTTGAGTTGGATGGGGAAGGGGCCCTGGGAACTAGAGGAAGATGGAACTGTTCCAGAGCTAAGAATGGTCCAGAACAGCCTCAGCAAGTGGTATCCATAAAAAGCCAGATCGTAAATAACTTAGGCTTCGTGGTCCTCATTGCACATCCTTATTTGTTTTCATTATTTGTTTGGTTCATTGGTTTTTATAAGCCGTTAACAAATGTAAGAATATTTTTAGCTTGAGGGCCATAAAAATAGGCCCAGGGCTGGGTTCAGTCACTGGCTGTGGTTTGCTGACTGCTGGTCTGGTATCTCAGTAAAGAGGATGATCTGGGAGGCTTTCAAATGAGCCCAGGTGAGGGTTGATGAGGAATGGGCCAGGACAAAGAAGACAGAGACCCAGTCCTACAAAAGGCCCACACGCGGTAGGGACCTGGGAGGAATGAACAGCAGGAGAGGGGCGGCTCCAGGGCCTGGCTCCCCACGCTGTGCCCACATCAGGCAGACATGCCAAGGCCAGTCCTTTCACCAAGCACCCTCTCTCCAGAGCTTTCCTAACCAAGACATGGAAGCCCATGGCCATCAGTGGGAGCTGGCACCACTAGAACCTCCGTAACCACTTTCTGATGGGGGCATCAGAAAGAGCCTGTGGCCAGTTTGAAGCACATAAGTGGACTCAGCCAGGCTGTGTAAGCAGGGCCACAGCCAGTATGGTGACGGAAGACTTCCGGTGAGGCTCCAAGTACCGCCTTACCATGAAATGTAACAAACAGCACATCCTGACACTCACAAGGCCAGCTTCTGGCTAAGCATTTTAGCTGCACTGCCTTGCTCCACTGTCCACTCCACCCCCATGTGTCCATCCCCATGTGGTGCTAACTCTAATCACCCCTACTTCTGGCTCTTAGGCTTAGGAAACGCAGCCATGGTGGTCCTGAATGACAATTCCATGCTTGACTCCCCTGTCCCAAGACCATTCCCAGCAACGGGATCCAGGACAGCAGGACAATAGGCTTACTTCATGCTGTCTGAAATAGCGTGTCTGAATTTCCTCATCTGTAAAATAAAGATTACGATCATAATGTGAAGGGAAGGAAAAGGACCACAAGCCCTTAGACAGGGGCCCCGCAGCAGATGCATTGCGGTTTTGGTGAAGGTGTGGAGGTTATTCCCACATCACATAGCTAGTAAGTGGCAGAGTCAAAGTCCGAATCCAGATAACTGATGAGAGGAAAAACCTGACATTTCCCAGTCTCTGGATTTCCTCCTTTGAAAAGTGAGGCCACGTGTTCTGTCAATCTCGGAAAAAGTATGTATGCATGCTCAGTTGCTTCAGTCGTGTCTGACTCTTTGCAAACCCATGATGTAGCCCACCAGGCTCCTCTGTCCATGGGTTTTCCAGACAAGAATACTGGAATGGGTTGCCATGCCCTCCTCCACGGTGTCTTCCTGACCCGGGGATCAAAACCGGGTCTCCGGCATGGCAGGTAGATTCTTTACTGCTGAGCCACTGGGGAAGCCTAGAAAAAGTATGAAATAAAACTTAGTTAGGGTCCTTTACCAAAGCAAGAATGGTTACTGTCTGGTTCACCCATGACAATAATACAATTTAAAAGCTGAGAGCAGAGGTGGCTTTGGCATCAGAGGAGCACTGGTCAGTTTGGAAACCGAAGATTGACGTGCACTCCACGGAGAGGCAAGGAGAAAAAGGTCCACATTCCCAGGAGGCCTCCCTGTGCCCAGCCCTTTTACGAATGTCAACCCCTCTCCAGGTGAGCATTCTGCCTTTTTTTTTTTTTAACAGAAAAGGAATCTGAATTCCAGAAAAGTTAAAGAAATGTAGGTAAGGCCACGGAATTACCAAATAAGGTCTGGTTTGACAACCTCTGCTCTTTGAGTGACACCAAGATTTAAGCAGCTGTTTAAAAGAGCAGTGGAAAAGATGTCACAGATGAAAATATCCTTGAAGGAAGTCAGATCT
The DNA here is from genome assembly GCF_027580195.1 of Bos mutus. NCBI lineage: Eukaryota > Metazoa > Chordata > Mammalia > Artiodactyla > Bovidae > Bos > Bos mutus. The sequence continues at coordinate 62,661,501 of NC_091637.1, forward strand.
CAGAGATAAATACTGGCCTTCTCCATTCGGCTCTCCATCCCCATAACTTTGGATAACGGGGTTTTTATTGTCAGAGAGGCTTATGCATGTGTCAGGAGAGTGCCGGAGCAGAGTAATCTATGTGGCAGACCCCCCCGGGATAGGAAATAGAAAGTCTGCTCCTGCTGACAGTTCTAGAAAATTCTCCACTTGTTGTGAAATATGTGCTTGTCAAGTGGTCAGGGGGAAGCTGGAAATCTGAGCTGTGCAGTAAGAGCTGAGGACCTGAGATGGTTAGAGGCTTCCTAGGGTATTCTGAGAGTTTGTGCCTCAGCCATGAACTTCTCATGAGGCACTCCCATCTCTCTGTCCGGTTGGGCCAGGAGCAAGAAGTCCTCTCCTGTTTTGTGGGCCAAGCATTCATGGCAACAGAGCTCCAATTTTGTTGTGCTTGAGAATCATCAGTGAAGCTTGTTAAAAATATACATCTCCAGACCCTATTTTCCTAGGAATTCTGATTAAGTCTGAGGATACCCAGGGATTTGCATGTTCACATGTTGTTGTTGTTGTTGTTTTGTTTTGTTTTGTTTTGTTTTTCTGGGCCATGTGCAAAGGAAAACATCAGCCCTGGAATTAATTGCACCTTGGAATTAGTTGAATGATTTCAAGTGGCCAAGAGCTTATAAAGAAGACCCAGGATGGCACATCAAAGGTAGGCATATAAGGACACTTCCCCCAAAAAGGTTCTGTTTCAGTAGAGACCTGGGAACAAGCAGATTGGGAGAGGTCAGAGGAAACAATTGGAAGAAAGATTGGGAGGTCAAGGAGATCACAGCATGGCAGAGAAACTCAAAGAATTTCAACAAGCTTAGTACAGAACGGGAGGACGAGAAAAGCTGGAAACACAAGGTGATGGGGATGTAGGCCGGAGTCTGGGTGGGCAGGGCCCTATAAAATGTTGGGTTTTAGCTGAGATCCATGGGGAGCCAGCAGAGAGTTTTAAGCTGGAGAGTTTTAAGCTTGTGTACGTAAAGCTATCCTGACTGCTCTGCAGGAGACCGCTGGGGGGAATGCAGGGTTCCAGGAAAGGGTTGTCTGCTGCACCATCCAGGTGACAGATGAGAGTGGTTTTAAATAGGTTGGAGGCCATAGAACTAGAGGAAGAAGCAGAAGTGAAAGGTACTCAGGAAGCAAAATCCACAGGACGTGGTGGAAGCTTGCATGCAAGGGAGGAAGGCATCCGAGTGGACTCCCAGATATTGGACCAGGGCTACCTGTACATTTTTGGTGACACTTCACCAGGATCAAAGGCTCCTGACCCACCAGGTGTGAGCTCCACAAGCTCAGAACTTTGTCAGACTCTCCCTTATGCCTCCTTAGCCTCCTCCGTGTTGCCCAGGGAAGGTTAGCGGCTGCAATGAATTGTTGAATCAGGGAGGAAAGATTGAGCCGTGGGCGGGGGTGGGAGGTCTGGAAAGTGTTGAATCTGAGACCCCTTAGCAGAATATCAGGTGGATGATCTTTCTAGACGTGGATACTGGGAATCCAAAAGGGAGGGTTGGGGAGACACACATTTGGGATCATCAGCACATGTAGATGGTAACTGAACACAGGGAATCATTTAAGATGATTAGGGCGTCTTCAGCCATAGAAAGGCAGGAAGGGCAGAAAGTCAAAGAGATGAGGGGGCGAGGGGAGAGGAAGGGAGTGAAGAGGATGGAGACTACTTATTTTGGATAGTCATCTACACTGTCCCTTGAATTAGCACCACTGTAAAGACTAAGGGCGATTTATAGAAGATGCATATTGTCACACTCATAATACAGATTGATCATAAAAATGAAACTGTATTAGATGCTTTCCATAAGCAAGGTGGGAGAAGAAGGGAATGACAGAGGATGAGAAGGTTGGATGGCATCACCAACTCAATGGACATGAGTTTGAGCAAGCTCCAGGAGTTGGTGATGGACAGGGAGGCCTGGTGGGACCCCTTGCAGTCCATGGGGTCGCAAAGAGTTGGACACAACTGAGCGACTAAACTGAACTGAACTGATAAGCAAGGCCCTGCACCAAGCAGTTCACATACTTTACCTCATTTAATCCTAATAACAGACCTATAAGGTAGGCATTACCAGCCTCAATTATCACATAAGGATGCGCATTGCAAGAGCATTTAAGAAACGTGTCCAAATTCACCGGCCACTGGGATGCAAACCGAGTTCACCACACGCCTCCCCTTGTGAAGTTTTGTGAGCAACGGAAAAGGGCAAATTCCCAGTGAAGGCAAATGGGAGAGAGAAAAACTCATCTATGCAGTCAAAAGAGTTCATTCCTTGGTGACTGAATAAATGGGTTCTTTGAGGAAGAGCATGAATCGGAGTCTGGCCCAGCCAGGACCCCCAACACATGTGGCCTTTGCTGAGAGCTGGAAAATGCAGTGTGGGCTACCTGACAGCTTTCTCAGCCTGATTTACAGGTGTGTTTGTTGTGCTTACATCATAAATCTCCACCCCGAGGACATTTCAGTTCTGGTATTTATTGACCAAAGACAACTTGTATTAAAAAATGTTTTGAGATTTTGCCAGATAATCACTATGAAATATTCAAGAAAACATGCTGTCCTCAGGTCAATGAAATTCTGCAAGTAGCTGATTTTGCTACTGGGCCAAATACCTTCCCTGTCTACCATTTTATTGCCTTTTTGTAAAATTTGTTTTAATCAAAGAGGCGGGTTCTTCATATGTGTCTCTTTATCACCTCACCAGTTCATCAAGTGAAGACAGAGAGAATTATTATCAAAAGATTTCCCTCAGGGCCTGGGAAAGTTTTGATTCTTTTGAACCAGAACTTTTGGCCAAGTGTGTCTCAGAAGCATTCATGGGGCAGAACACCTGGAGAACTGTGAAATGTAGATCCTTCCATGTAAAAAAACAGAAATGTAAGCTAACTCTGACACTGATGCCAGATTCTAGTCTAAGCAAGCTGAAGACTTGAGAGAAGAATTCTGGAGAAAAACTAAGGAAAACTTCTCAGTAATCAGCTTTGCTTAGGGTAAGCCCATGTGCGTCCTTGAGCATGGCTACGGTAAATTCAGAAAGTATCCAAAATGATCAATATTATTGACCACCTTACCCAGTTCAAAAGAAATAGTGTCCCAGATGGACCACAGTCAACCATTGTTTTCAATCAAGAGTGAAAAATTCTAAGTATGAAAGGGTTGGAGTGTCAAGGTAGAGAGATTGGTATAAGAAAACACAGAGTTATCAAACAGCACCCCAACATCTTGGAGAGCAGGTGTCTCTCTCAAAGGAAAAGTCTACTTCTTGGGCCCAGGAGGCTGTGGGCACCTCGGGATGTGAACCCCAGCTTTGTCACAGCTTCTCTTCTCTCGGTAGGCCCTGGAAAGGCTGATTTTAACATGGTGGTGGTTGTTCAGCCACTCTGTCATATCTGACTCTTTGTGACCCCATGGGCCGCCGACATACCAGGCTTCCACGTCCTTCACTATCTCCCGGAACTTGATCAAACTCATGTCAGTTGAGTCAGTGATGCCATCCAACCATCTCATCCTCTGCTGCCCCTTCTCCTTTTCCCTTCAATCTTTCTCAACATCAGGGTTTTATCCAATGATTTGGCTCCTCACATCAGGTGCTAAAGTATCGGAGCTTCAGCATCAGTCCTTCCAGTGAATATTGAGGGTTGATTTCCTTTAGGGATTGACTGCTTTGATCTCCTTGCTGTCCAAGAGACCCTCAACAGTCTTCTCCAGCACCACAGTTTGAAAGCATCAGCGTGGTGGATCCAAGCTTTAAATGTGAATTCCTCTTTTTTTGAAACAGTGTGTGGGCCAAATGAAACACATGTGCAAGCCAGACGAGACCAGGGCCACTGGCTGTGGCCAATGTTAGACTGTTCCTATGAATTCAGAGTCATGGACAGTTGAACAACTGTTACTCCTTGTAGTAAGACTTTGGCCCTTGAATTTTTGTAATTAGGCAGACTGGGCATTTGTTGTTGGGCTCAGAAATCTGAGTGTTTCAGAAAATAAAAGTAGGGAGAGTTGATGAATCTCTGCCTCCTGCCTCTGTCCCTGCTGAGGCCTCTGCTGCTCCCTCCTCCTGATACCATCTGCCCTCGGACCCTTCTGTGAATGCTGCCCCTGCCTTTTGCCCCTTCACTTGGGTGCTGAGTCTGCTCTTTCCTCTACTAGTGGGAATAGTCATGATAATGGCTGTTAGTGACCTGTCACGTGGGGGCTGTAGCTTTTCCATCCCATCATCCCATCCAGTCTTCACTTTGAGGTTGATGCCATTCTCAGCTTCCCAAGGGTTACAGTGGTAAAGAATCCGCCTGCCAAGCAGAAGACACGGGTTTGATCCCCAGGTCAGAAAGAGTCCCTGGAGAAAGAAAGGGCAACCCACTCCAGTATTGTTGCCTAGGAAATCCCATGGACAGAGCAACCTGGTGGACTACAGTCCATGGGATTGCCAAAGAGTCAGACATGATCGAGTGACTGAGCACGCATGCGTGCCATCCTCACCCTCACTCCACAGAGTGGCTCAAAGGATGAGATGCATGCCCAGGGCCATTCGTCTGCTAAGTGGCACATCCAGGATTCAAACCAAGCTGCCCATCTCTACACCCACCTGTGCTTCTTGTACCAACTCCCACCATGCATACCTGGGCTCCATGGTTCTCCACCAGCCCACCTGGTCTTCCATGCATTCTGATCTGAGTCTTGCATTAGCAGCCCCCTTCATGAGCATGAGGGTCCCCATTCCTGCGTGATTTATCCCTCCATGGGGGCAGAGGGCACACACTTTGAATTGTTGCCCAAAATTGAGCAGACTGAGACTGACTCTCCAAGTGGTTGTAGGAAGTTCTGCACCAACTATCCTGGTCACTGCACCACCATCCATCCAGTGGCAGAAGGTACATCCTTGGAGATGTCCCTTGGAGTCATATTTGGAGAACCCTTCCCCCCAGCACAATCGAATCAAACAGCAAACTCTGTGGACGGATGCCTCAGTATCACTGATATCTGTCAGCTTCTTACTATGAACACTCCTGCCTCAGCAGTCTGAGCCTACATCACTCTCAGCTGGAATTCAGAGCTTTCCATCTGGTCTTTGCTCATGGGGTCTTGACCACTCCTTACTGGTCTTCAGATAAAAATCACAACCTCTTCGTCTCTGCATGAGCTGATCCCTGCCTGCCTCTCCTGATTCATGTAGATTTCAGCTAAAAGTCCTCTTTCTCCAGCCAGTGCAAGTCAGGCCCCTTCTTAAATCCCAGCTGTGTCCTTTGCAGCATCTATCGCCATTTCAATTAAACAACTAATTGCAAAACTGGGTAATGTTTGCCTCCCTGGCAAGAATATCAGTTTCATGGGGAAAAGGATGGAGCTGTTACTCTTGGATTCTTGGTGCTTATACAGTGTCTGCTAACTAGCAACCACTTACTTCATAGATCTGAATAAAGAGAAGAAAAGAGTGGGGAAGGAGAGAATCCTTCTATAGGATCCAAGCAAGAAATGAAGTCCTTTTATGGCCATGTGAATTGCTTTCACTGGAAATTCATTGTTATCCCAAGATCCATCTTGTTCTTTTCCTTGAAAGGGTACCAGTCTCACCATCTCCTTCTGTCCCACATCCAGGATTCTCTTCCCTCCAGCCAAGCTCTAGTTTCATTTTGAGATTTGGAATTTTAATCTTTGAGATACTGTTTCCTTCTTTTAGGGACTTTTCTGAAATTTCATCTGCTAGCATTATCAGATCCACATCCCCTGAAGAAGGGAACGGCATCCACCGGGCACAGCACATCAGCCTTGCCCAGAGCACACGCCTTAGGGGCGTCAGAAAGGATCACTGGGTGTCACCAACCTCCACAATAGGTGCACACTTCTGGCTGCCACCCCTGTTTTAAAACCAGTGAGGGAATCTAGATTGCTTGCGGAGATTCTGGTCTTACAGAATTATGGGATGGAAGGCTTCTCAACCTTTAGCCCAGATCACATTCAGAATTCAGAACTCAGAATTGCAATGATAGGAGAGCAATTTGCTTGAGACTTACAAAGGAGGGAGCCAGAACATGTCCACATGCCTGTATCTCATTTGTTAAACAGCATCAACCTCTTCTATTCTGTAAGATGCTACAGCTCCAAAAAGTTTGTTCAGGAAGAGTATTGAGAAATAGCCTTGCATCATGCAAAGGAGTGGGAGCCCAGGGCGAGAGACTGAACTGCTCATCATCCAGAAAGTTTGCACGCATGGGCTCTGCCATTACCGGGAGACGTGTGTAATTATCGAGCAGCTTGGGAGAGGTCTCTGACTGAAACCCACAAATAAAACTCTCCAGTTCCTGGTGAAGCTGGCTTGATCCCTTTCCAAGGGAAACAATGACTCTGGGTAACCTTTTAACGCATCTCCTTTTTTTCTCACTGATGCTGGATAATTATTTATTTTGTCGTCTAATTAGTTAATTAGGCTGGCATTGTGTTTTAAGTCGAAAATCCTGTTGTTTAGGTACGAGGAAATGGCTTTCTGTTTGTTTGGGGTTTTTTGCAGGGTAATGGGGACTTACTAATTGAGTGGCTGGCTCTGGGTGAAGCCGCTCAGGGACAAGTGCAAGGTTTTCTGGGAATAAATTGATGCATTAGCAGCGGAAGGTTGTGTTCAAAATAAGAGCACCTGGGTGCAGGCAGAGTCTCGGTGGCCCGTTTCCCTTGTCATTTCACTTCCTCATGTTTATGTGGCAATTTACAGTTTGCGAAGCCCTGTTCACTTAAAATAGCTCATTTAGCTCTAATGCAAGAGCCGTTTGGAATGCATTTTATTGCTGCTAATTTACAAATGGGCAGCCGAGGGTCTAGACAGGCAGGGGCTTGGCCCCTGTCCCTCTCTGCCCTGCTCTACAAGCTGTCTGTTCCAAAGAGGAAATTCAGTGGGGGAGGGGAGGCTTGGGAGGGAAAGATCCTAGGTGTGAATCCAAGTTCTTCCACTTTTTAATCTCATCCAACATCCAGCAAACGTTAGCCACATGTCTGTCTAGTCCCAGGCACAGTGCAAGATGCGGGAGGCACTAAATGAATAACATGGGCCTCCATGCTGCCCTGGACCAGCTTACATGACTGACACCCCTCTGTCAGCTGGGGAGGATGCCGTTGACCCTGAAGGACCATGATCAGATTGAGAGGCAGAAAATGTAAAGCTCGAAGCCCAGCCTCGGGCACCTCGTAGGTGCTTTAGGATAGGAGCTAGTCTTAATCTGACTCTAGGGTCATCGCTCACTTTATTGAGACACAGGCTTAGGGTCCACTCCTTGGAGACCTGTCCTTTAGCAGGGTCCTCTGGGAGTGGGGCTTAAGTGGAACCTTCCTCGAGAAAGAGGAGTCTGGTGGGCTATATACCATGGGGTTGCTAAGATTCAGACATGACTTAACTACTGACACAAGCACCCAGCTTCTGGAAGTGCTTTTCTAGTGGGTCTAGGGTGGGCTTGGACCTGGGTTTCCTGTAAACAAACACCCCTAGTAACCCTAAGTAGAAATTTGGGGGCCATACTCTGAGGAACATCATGGGCAATGATCTTTGAGTTCCCCCTACTCCATCATCTCCTGATTCCAGGAGAGAGGCAGCAGACAGATAAAAAAACCCTCCACTTTCTCACCCACCTTTGAAAAATACTGGTAGAGTGAGAGGCCCAATCAATTAGTATTTTTCAAAGAACTTGGAGATCTGTTTTGTTTTTTTAATAAGAAAATGAACATAAGTGCAAAGCATCATGACTACTCATTATTTAATTTAATGATTTGTGAAGATTCTGTTGCCATGGTGACTGAGCACTATTTATAAAAATTAAGAACATAAATTATAAATAATAATATTATTACAAGCAGAAGGGACTCGAACCTCTCAATCAGAAAGGAATAATTTCCAGATGGGGGAAAAAAAGTCAACATAGTTTACATCACGTATGGGGAAGAGTGTTGGCTAATTTGCATTTGCACAGTGTTCTAGAGGGAGAAATCAGGTCAGGATGATGGTTTTATGTCATTAATATGACAGCCTGTGTCTTTGTATTCCACAGGGTGCCTGGTGATTCAAGAGAGTGAGGGTGGGTCTGCCAATGGTGTTGGGGACAGCCTGGAAGCAGGGGTGGGATGTCAGCTCTGAGACAGTAGAGTCACTCCCTCCTCCCCCCTGACTCCCACCCACCTGGTGGTACAGGTCAGCATCCTATTGGTTCCTAGACTCAGGGAGGCTCAAGCCAGTGCGCCCCCACTTCAGTTATGGCAGGCCAGATGGAGTTCAGTCCCATTAGACTCACTTGGATTTTTTTTTTTTTTTTTTTTTTTTTTAATTTCTATTGGAGTCTGGTTTCTTTGCAATATTGCGTTAGTTTCTACTGTACAGCAAAGTGAATCAGCTATTCCTATGCCCTCTTTTCGGGATTTCCTTCTCATTTAGGTCACCACAGAGCACTGAATAGAGTCCCTGTTCTATTTTATACATAGTAGAAAGTGGTGTATATATGTCAGTCCCAATCCCCCAGTTTATCCCATCTCCCCCTTCCCCTCTTGTTATCCCCCTTTGTTCTCTATGTCTATGTTTCTATTTCTGCTTTGTAAATAAGATCCTCTGTACCATTTTTTTTCAGATTCCACATATATGTGTTAATATTCAGTATTTGTTTTTCTCTTCCTAACTTACTTCACTCAGTGTGACGGTCTCTATGTCCATCCACATCTCTACAAATGACCCGATTTCATTTCTTCTTAAGGCTGAGTGATGTTCCACTGTATATCTGCATCACATCTTCTTTATCCATCCCTCCGTGATAGACATTCAGGTTGTTTCCCTGTCCTGGTTATTGTAAAGAGCACCACAATGAACTCTGAGGTGCATGTCTTTAAATTATGATTTTCTCCAGGTATATTGTCAGGAGTGGGATTGCTGAGTCATATGTAGTTCTACTTTTAGTTTTTTGAGGAATCTTCCTACTGTTCCCACTGATAGTGGCTGTATCAATTTACATTCCCACCAGCAGCACAGGAGTTTTCCCTTCTCTCCACACTCTTTCCAGCACTCATTGTTTGATAATTTTTTTCCAGCACTTATTGTTTGTAAATTTTATGATGATGACCATTCTAATCCACGTGAGGTGATATCCCATTGTACTTTTGATTTGCATTTCTCCAATAATTAGTGATATTGACCATCTTTTCCTGTGTTTGTTGGCCATCTTTTCATGTATTTGTATGTCTTCTTTGAAAAAAATGTCTATTTAGGTTTCCTGCTCATTTTCTGATTGGATTGTTTGCTTTTATGATATTGAGCTGTCTGAGCTGTTTGTATATTTTGGAGACTCACTTGGATTTGATTTGTGTATTTGAGCACTTGCCATAAGGCTGTTGATGCCAGGAAGGCAGGGCAGTCAGGGAGACTGAGCTAGAGATCAGGGGACAATATTGCGGCAGCCAGATCCTATGGGTCACCCTATTGTCACACGAGTGTATGTTCCTCGGTTCTTTGTCTCATCACAACAAAGGTTTGGAGTGACGGACACTAAAGCCCCCTCGGCGTGTCACAGCTCTCGGGTCTTGGATAGACCGTTATAGCTCTCAGGTCTCGAAAGGACCATGTTATAGCTCTTAGACAAATCAGTGTTACTGCTCAGTGTTACAGCTCTGTTTTATTTAGAAGATAGCAGGAAAATCCATCTCTGAGGCATGAGGGCACGTGGATCCATAGACGTGAAGAGAAAAGCACCCCAGCGTGCGGGGGCAAAAGAGAGAGAAAGCTAGCTTTGGCTCCTCTTTTTATATGTTTATCTCTCCCTGGGCCTGTCCTATGTAAATTGGGCCAGCCAGGAGTGTTGTTTGTTTTACCCGAGGTCCTCACTCCGGTCTTCAGTCTTCTGACCTTCTTTTGTTCTATTTTCACTGGCTTTTCCCTTCTTTGTCCTTTAGCCACTGCCATTTTGGACTCCTTTTCCCTATTCTACCTACCTAACACTATTAAGTGTGGGGTCCTGAGCTGGGAGCAGAGAGACACAGGAGAGGAACTGAAGACAGAAGCTCCACCAAGGTCCCTCACACTACCTAGTGGAAAAGCCAATAGCAGAACCCAGATACCCTACATGTTAATCCAAGACAAGTTTCCAGGTCACACTCCTTTTCTTAAATATTCCCAGGATCCTGAGCCCAGAAACTATGACCATGGATAACTGATTGGCACTCCTGTCACCATCCTTGTGATGTCCTGATCAGTTCAGTTCAGTTCAGTCGTGCCTGACTTTGTGACCCCATGGACTTCAGCACACCACGTCTCCCTGTCCATCACCAACTCCTGAAGTTTACCCAAACTCATGTCCATCAAGTTGGTGATGCCATCCAACCATCTCATCCCCTGTCATCCCCTTCTCCTCCTGACTTCAATCTTTCCCAGCATCAGAGTCTTTTCAAGTGAGTCAGCTCTTCACATCACGTGGCCAAAATATTGGAGTTTCAGCTTCAGCATCAGTCCTTCCAATGAATTGATTGATCTCAGGATTGATCTCCTTTAGGATGGACTGGTTGGATCTCCTTGCAGTCCAAGGGACTCTCAAGAGTCTTCTCTAATACCACAGTTCAAAAGCATCAATTCTTTGACACTCAGCTTTCTTTATAATCCAACTCTCATATCCATACACGATTACTTGAAAAACCATAGCCTTGACTAGATGGAACTTGGTTGGCAAAGTAATGTCTCTGCTTTTGAATATGCTGTCTAGGTTGGTCATAATTTTCCTTCCAAGGAGTAAGCATCTTTTAATTTCATGGCTGCAATCACCATCTTCAGTGATTTTGGAGCCCCCCAAAAATAAAGTCAGCCACTGTTTCCACTGTTTTCCCATCTATTTGCCATGAAGCAATGGGACCGCAAGCCATGATCTTAGTTTTCTGAACATTGAGCTTTAAGCCAACTTTTTCACTCTCCTCTTTCATTTTCATCAAGAGGCTCTTTAGTTCTTCTTCACTTTCTGCCATAAAGGTGGCATCATCTGCATATCTGAGGTTATTGATATTTCTCCCGGCAATCTTGATTCCAGCTTGTGCTTCATCCAGCCCAATGTTTCTCATGATGTATTCTTCATATAAGTTAAATAAGCAGGCTTTCAATATACAGCTTTGACATGCTCCTTTTTCTATTTGGAACCAGTCTGTTGTTCCATGTCCAGTTCTAACCGTTGCTTCCTGACCTGCATACAGATTTCTCAAGAGGCAGGTCAGGTGGTCTAGTATTCCCATCTTTTTCAGAATTTTCCACAGTTTATTGTGATCCACACAGTCAAATAATCACCTACAAATTATACATAGAATCAGACTGAATTACCCTAAGAGATTACTCCTGGAAGCAGAGTGAAAGGGACAATGCCAAATCTGGTTAGGCCACTCATTTCCCAGTGGAGTTGACTGTGGATTACTAGCCATGTTTATCCAAGGGACTTCCATTTAAATGAAGTCCTCCTTATAGATTCCCCAGCCAAATCCTGTCCATCCCACTAAATGGATGGACTTATTTTATGGACTAAAATAAGTCACCACTGATTCCAGGAATCCTCTGAATCCTCAGCTGCCCCTCATATTTTGCAGCAACATGTTGGAAAGTAGATACCAGGCATGCAAAAGCTGACACAACACTCACTGTGTAGGGAACAATGCCCTCAGCTTGATCCTGGACTAACCTTGGCTCAGGGGGGCTGCATCTGGGCAAGGGAAGGCAGTAAGATTCTACAAGCCATTAGTAGGAACCCCAAAAGAATGGCCCTTAATATAACCTTCTCTTTCATGGAATTTCTTCAAATTAAGGTGCTTTTAAGGATGCAGATTTAACCAAGACATATTCCAGGCACTGATAGCAAATGGAATGTTTACAGAATATAATTGCCTTTCCCCACCATGACAAAGGGAATTAGGTCTCTACAGAGCTGGTGCTAAAGTGAATATTTGAACATTTCATGAACATAAGATGAGGTGTGCCATACAAGTGTATATTAAGGAGGAGAGTGTTTAAGCACTAAAACTCATACTCCCTAACTTCACCCCTCAAAAATAATCTAAAAAAAATAGCTGTTTGTTACCAATGGAACTATGATAGATACTGTCCAATAAAAACCTAACAAACACTTTTTAAAGGTTTAGGGAGGGTCATTACCATACAGTTTGTTTTTTTTTTAATTGGAATATAATTGCTTTACTATGTTGTGTTGGTCTCTGCTACAATGATGTCATTCAGTGATATGTATAGATACATCACCTCTCTCTTGAGCCTCCCTCCCATCCCCCATCCCACCCCTTTAGGTCATCGCAGAGCACTGAGGTGAGCTCCTTGTGTTATACAGCAGCTCATTGCTAGCCCTCTATTTTACATTCAGTATCTATGTGCTTCTAGGCCAATACAACTCTCTCAGTTAATCCCACCCTTTCCTCTTCCCTCAGGCTGTCCACCAGTCCTTTCTCTACGTCTGTGCTTCTATTCCTCCCTGCAAATAGTTTCATCAGTACCATTTTTCTAGATTCCACATATATGCATTAATATATGATATTTGCTTCTCTCCTTCTGACTTACTTCACTCTGTTTGATAGGTTCCAGTTTCATCTACCTCACTGCAACTGATTCAATTTCACTCATGTATATGGCTGAGTAATATTCCATCGTATATACATACCACAAGAGGAGATGAAGAGACTTCCAGAATTCAAGGAATTATTTTTTTTCCCAGAAGTCATGTAAGCAGATGCAATGGACATGCTGCATCTCTAGACAGGAGCCCCAAAGACCAAGCCTGCTGAACATAGCACTTGATGCAGGCTGCATTCACCCCATCCCCTTCCTCCCTGCCTCATTGGTTGTAAAGTTGAGGAAGAATACTGCTCTGGATCCACATAATCTCCTTGGGGCTTCAGTGGTTATTCTCATTTATTGGTCATGACAGCACTTTTTTTGAAGAGGAGGAAAATGTAATTCATCCATACCATTTACAACTGAAGAAGCATGGTATCCAGAAAGGTTGAAATTACACAGAAAGTCATGAGCCTGATAGAGTTCCCCATGACCTACAACCTGGAGCTAACAGTGATCCTCCATCCAGAGACCCCAGAGTTGGACAGCCTTCAGCCCAGCCACATTGCACTCCCACCTCCTGCTTTGCAATCTGCCTCTCAACCTGCTGGATCTATCTCTTCATGTCTTGCCTAAGCGATGGCCTGATGGGGTTCTGTTGTCCTTCCTGAGACTCACTGAGGAATGGAACCCTCCCTGCCTGCACAGGTCATGGGCTCCCAGGGGCTACATTCACCTACACTCACCCCTGAAAATGTATGATTGCTCAGTGCCATTCAGACCACACCCTAATCCAGGGATCTCTCTGATGACTCTGCCTGCATCCCAGGCAGGTCTGACCTGAGACACAGCAAACAGCTGACTTCTTCCAGGTATGCTTAAACCTGTGTGAGGACACAGCTGCCTAAGGGCCTCCATACCAGTGTGAGACCTGGACAATCCATGTCTGTACTCTAGAAAACTCCAATGAAATAATCGTCTGTTCTCAAATAGCTGAATGATTGGCACTTTGTGATCAGAAAACATTTTACAATGTTGATTATTTCTTCCAAATGAGACAACGTGGAGGCAAAAAACAAATAAATAAAGCATGTGATAATTGACTAGTTGTAGGATAAACTGTATGGCAGGTATGGATGTCTTGCTTGGAGGACAGCCCCAGGGCCCCACATCCACAAGAGAACCTCACCACATGGAGTGTGAGGACAAGGACTCAGACCATGTTGATTTTCTTCATATGTTTGGCCCGGGTCCATCCTTCCACAGGCTCTGTTGATTGATACAGAACCTGCAACAGGCTGTACTCTTGTTTCTTAGGATCTGGCTTGAGTGGACTGTATGAGATTTCCTTTTTCTTTTTCTTCCAGGAGAAGGTGGTAGGAGGGGAATGAGAAGAGGAGGATGGATTCATTGGTTTGAGTCCCATAAATAATAATTCATCAAAGGTTAGAAAATGATTTGTTTTCTGTGGAGACATTGCAGGCTCCTTGCCCAGCGTTCAGATAAACATTTATTTAGGCAGATAGTTTATGAATTATACAGTGCTTTGTAAAATGGGGTGGTGGGAAATAAAAGGATAGCCTCTTGAAGAGCTTTCCTTGGATCCATCAGAATAGAATGAGCAGTTCTGGTCAAGGAGGCAAGGACTCCAACACTTGCCCTGCCCCTCTGGCCACTTCTGGTCACTCTCCGCCTACACAGTATTGATCAGAGGCCTCTGGACTTGCAAAGGAGCAGGACCGAAGTGGGCTGTCTTAAGATGAAGGAAACCAATGGTCCCTCTCTCAAGACAATGAAAGTGTGATACACACCAGACAAATTTTTCATCATATCCAATGTGCACAGGCTACTTGAAGCTCTCCAAGAGGACTCTGGGGCTTCCCAGGTGGCACTAGTGGTAAAGAACCCAGCTGCCAATGCAGGAGACGTAAGAGACTCAGGTTAGATCCCTGTGTGGGGAAGATCCCCTGGAGGAGGAAATGGAAACCCACCCCAGTATTCTTGCCTGGAGAATCCTGTGGACAGAGGAGCCTGGGGGGCTATAGTCCACAGGGTCAAAAAGAGTCAGACATGACTGTGTGACTGAGCACAAACACAAGAGCTCTGTAAAGGTCCTTGGACCCAGTGAGAGAGAGCACCTGTAAACTGATTTTATAGACATGGAAATCAAGCACAACCAGGAAGGGGCAGGTCAGGTAGCAAGCCTCTGATTCGGCCAGATGAGCCTCAAGCCTTTCTGACTTCTGATCTTGTTCCACATAGAAAACAAGAGAATCAAGGCAGAGGCATAGCCAGTGGGGCATGGAGGTGAGTTCTCTGGCTGAGAATCTGACCACTCAGGTGCTTGGTGGTGGCCATGAGACTAGAGACATCTGAGCACCCTCAGTGCTTAACACACACTTGTGGGGATCATCTGTACAATATTAGTTGAATTAACTCAACAAAAATATGCTGATTTCTACTCTGCCTCAGGAGTCAAGGACACAAGAGTTAAGGACACAAACATGAACAAGACAGAGTCTGTTGAAGAAATCAAAAGAAAAAAAAAAAAGCTAAGTGTCAAGTGGTTTGTAATAAAATAAAGCTATATTGAATAGAGGACACAGCAAGAAAGAGGGGTGAATGATGATTTCTGCTGGAGATGTCATAGAAAGTGTCAATCAGGAAATGAGATTTGACCTAGGTCTTGAAACACAATGAAAAGGTCACCATATTGATTAGGGTCCAGAATGCATTTAAATAAGAGGAGAAAAAGAAGGCAGGTTGAGTGAGAGAGAGGAAGGAGGGAGGGAGAAGGATCCAGAAAAGTAGAAACTACACCAGGTACTTCAACTAGAGGGAGTCCAATCCTGGGAATTGGTTATATGGCCCTTAGAACAGCTGAGGATTAAGTATGAGAACAATGAGAGAATCTAGGGATTTATCACAGCTGGAATCCACCACCACCATCACCAGGAAAGGAGGTGGTGATCTCAGAACCCAGAAACTGGAGTACAGTTGGGCCAGGGAAATTCAGAACCAGGGTGGGTCAATTTCTAACATGGGTACAGGCAGGCAGCTTGATGTCTTCCCCCACTGTGAGATGAAAACTGAAACTCATTAGCCATTTCCCCAGGGTCATGTATGTGGTAAGACCTGAGTGGGTCTCCCTATCCCCAGAGATTTTGCCCTTAACCATCCTCAACAAATGCCTCTCGGTATTGAGGCTTCACTAAATACTTTGCTCATTAGCCAATTCTCAAAGTGTTTTCACGGAGTTCCCACGTTTCAAATCAAATTTCTTTCTCAACCAAATTTTCCAGGGTCTTGGTATGCTAATCCCAACACTATACCCTACTGGCAGCTTCTTGCTTTTAGGAAACATGGCAAAATTTTATTCTTCTTGTAAAAATTTTAAAACAATTATTATTTGTGATACTTTGTCAGATAATTGAGTGAAAATAGTTTTATCTTAAGTAATAGTTTAATAGTTTTATCTTATTGTGAGAATTACATATCTGGCACCGAAAGCATAGGTCTTATGAAATCCCAGCATCAGCGACCTTTGGGAAGAATTTAAGGATGGTGACCCCAGAATGCAAATATGGGACCTCATGTGAATCTAAGATACTTTCTATTGATGAGTTAAGTTGTTGCCTGCACCCCAAATCCAAACTGTTCCAAGCCCCTTTGGCAAAATAGGTGCCTCTGTTACAGGCAGTTTATGCTTCAAGATTTCATCTTGGTCGTTACTGCTGCTGCAGCTGATTTAAATATTTTAATGAATGATGCTATTGTCTCTGTGCCTGGGGGTCTTTTCAGCAGAGGTCGCAATTTGAAGGAGGAAAAAAACAGAAAAATAGCTCTAAAAAAGTCAGTGACGATGGATGACTCACTTAGGATGTGTAGTGAAACTCAAGCTTGAGGCTCCTGTGTTAATGAAGGATGTCCCCCCAAACCCCGGTGTCTGGCAGAGGAGGGGTTTTAGAGGCATGGAGGTGTGTTATTGGAGAAACTAAGGCCATCTCCCAAGAGCATCATCACCACACTGTACCATCAACCAAAATTAAGGGACTGGATGGACATTACAAACAAAGTCATTATAAGCATCTGGCATTGAGGGTGCAGGGGAGGGGGTGGAAAAGAAAGTAAATCATTTAAATAATGTGGGGAATTCTGCCTCTTATTCCACTGGAAGAGAATTTCTGTCCCAATGTGAGCATAACTGGGAAGTGTGACTTCTGTAGCTCAGTTGCTCAGTTATGTCTGAGTCTTTGCAACCCCATGAACTGCAGCACACTGGGCTTCCTTGTCCTTCACCATCTCCCAGGGTTTTCTCAAACTCACGTCCATTGAGTCAGTGACGCCATCCAACCACTCATCCTCTGTCGCCCTCTTCTCCTGTCTCTCAGTCTTTCCCACCATCAGGGTCTTTTCCAATGAGAGTTCTTACATCAGCTTCAGCATCAATCCTTCCAATGAATACTCAGGACTGATTTCCTTTAGGATTGACTGGTTTGATCTCTTTGCAGTCCAAGGGACTCTTAAGAGTCTTCTCCAGCGCCACAGTTTGAAAGCATCAATTCTTCGGCGCTCAGCCTTATTCATAGTCCAACTCTCACATATGACTACTGGAAAAACCACAGCTTTGACCATACGGATCTGCAAAGTGACTTCTGTATGCTTACACTAAATAGATCCCAAGTCCAACTAGTGAGAACGTCTCACCATGGAGGGAATGACTCCAGTGTTTCAAGATGGGTAGCTCTCTTGCAACATGGATCTGAAACTTGGGTCTAGTCCTGCCTCTGATGTTCTACTGAAGAACAGCAGCATGTTCCACCATGAAGGGAAAACTGTAGGTGATGAGCAATTGAGAGATGGTCCACCTGACTCCAGCATGGCAGCCTGCAAGGGATAGCAGATTTTGATCTTGTGTAATTTCCAATTTTCATGCTAACTCTGGACCTTTATGGTCACAAAGCCCATTCATCCACTTAACCATGTACTTTACAGTTATAGATCACTTTCTCTGATTCAGGCAGCTAGCTGAGGATGCCCAGGCTACAGTGATGAACAGGTTTGGGGTGAAGGAGATGGGCAAGAAGCAAGAATACCCACAGTGTGGTTTCAGGTAGTGGTCAGAGTTATAGGAACAGTGAAGCAGAAGGAGGAGGTGGGGGCAGGAGCTGTCCTTTGGAATTGGGGACCCAGGGTCTGCGAGTATGTCTCTGAGAAAGTGAAAATTCAGCAGATACGTGCTGTGAGGCGAGGGTGCTGGGGACAGATCCAAGCAAAAGATTCCAGAGAAAGAAGCTTCAAGTGAAGAGCTGGGCATATTTCAGAAATAGCTCATATCTCTATTCACTAAATCTGCGTGATTCCCAGAAGAAAACAGTGAGGTGGCAGGTGAAATGTGATTAACTCTGTTTTAGACATAAAGAGCAGGAGAGTCATGAGGTTTCTCTCTGGGGTGTGGCCAAGTCCAGCAGAGGAGGCAGAGGCAGATGTGACCTTGGAAGGCACTTCCAAGCAGAGTCCGGGGACGGAGCTGAGAAAAATACACCAATGGAGGCTAGGCCAGAGAATCAGAATCTGTGGTCAAACAAGGATCAGGCCATGGTCATGAACACAGTTGCCAAGACAGGCGCAAGGTCGAAGGCCAATGCCAGGAATTCGTCAGGGCCAGGGAGTCTTGTGTGGACAGTCCTGCGTCGAGAATTGATAAAGTCACCAAGATAGAGCATGAAAGGGTTTCACAGGGGGCACTAGTGGTAAAGAACCCACCTGTCAATGCAGGAGAAGTAAGAGACTCAGGTTTGATCCCTGGATCAAGAAGATTCCCTGGAGAAGAGCTTGGCAACCCACTCCAGTATTCTTGCCTGGGAAACCCCCATGGACAGAGAAGCCTGGGGGGCTACAGTCCATGGGGTCACAATGAATCGGACATGACTGAAGTGACTTAGCATGCACACACACACACAGCATCAAAGCTCTCTCGAGAGCCTTCTAGGAGGCTGGCTTCCTGAGATTTGCTCTTGCCTACTTGTAAATCTAGGTGCAACAGGTGATGACATTTAAATATACATGGAATTAATTGTTAAAATAACACTTTAAAAAGAATAATAAGGGATCATTTGAAATGGGGGAAAGGGAAATCCAGGGAAGCTCTTGAATGAAATGGCGGCCATAGTCATCTGGGGCTGAGAACTGAATCACTGGCAGCAAAAGCCAGGCTTCTATTAAGGAACTGTTGCATGAGCAGAAACAAGGACATTTCCTGGGGGCTAATTATCCAGCTCTGATTTATGTTTTGCGTCCTCACATAAGAGATAACTTTCTCAACAGAATTTTTATAAATACACCTAGCTCCGCTTCTACTGGGAAGGTACACTGTATTTGGTGTGTATTCATTGGCTATCTTTTGGGAAAATTCCAGGTCATGGGTGGGGTACTGGCTAGTTTTTGAGCCCCACCTGTGTCAGAATCCTGCCTATTTGTAAGCCTTCATTTCTCCTCTAAACAATTCCCAGAGCATAGCCAGACAGGGAGGCAAGCTTCCACTACCATGAAGCCCTTGGGCTTGCTGTGGCCAGTGTAGACATGGAGAATCCAGGAGCCAACAAAAGAGGTATCACCCATTGCCTACACCCTCGAAATTGCCACAGATTCCCTTCCTTGGGGATCTGGTCTTGAACAATGCAACCAGCACGAGTCCATCATAATTAAAGTTTTCGAGATTTCTGCTTCAGTTGTTCTGCTCAAAAAAACATAATCTCTTGGAGGTTGAAATGATGAAAGTAGTATTTACAAAGACTCAAGGGTCTCAATCACTGCGCCTTGGAGGGCAGCTGGGAGGGGGAAGAAGGTCAGGGGGAGGACAGGAAGTGCTTTCTGCTCTGGGAAAGTTCTGGCAGGCAGCTAACAGGAGCTTTGGAAGATTGACTCTTCCACCCTCCACCCAAGCCATTATGCCGCCATATTCCCTTCTGGGCTAATCCAGAACGTGATTCACTGAAAAGGTTTAGAAATCTCACCTCCATTTTCAGACATCTCAGCTGCTGCAAGGAACTCTATTCTCTTCAAGACCTTGCACCAGAAGTTTGTATGTTTACCTGCAAACATTTATCTCATACCAAGGTAAGATCAGCATCACTGGTCCATTGAGGTCAACATGTTGTTGCCAGAACTAATGCAAATCATGTTCAAGAAAATTACATGTGTAAAAATCCATAAGGTTAGAAGGATGAGATGCTCAAATTCAATTCATTTTTAATAAATATCAATTGAGTACATTCTATGTAATACCATATATACACATAGTACGTCTATGTCGTCACCTTCGTGCTGGGCAGCAGGCTAAGTCCTAGCAATAACAACCAGTAACTTCTGTGAGTGCAGAAGTGGCTCAGATGGTAAAGAATCTGCCTGCAGTGCAGGAGACCCAGGTTCAATCCCTAAGTCAGGAAGATCCCCTGGAGAAAGAAATGGCAATCCACTCCAGTATTCTTGCCTGGAGAATCCCATGGACAGAGGAGACTTTGGCCACCTGATTCAAAGAGCTGATTCATTAGAGAAGACTCTGATGCTGGGAAAGATTGAAGGCAGGAGGAGAAGGGGATGACAGGGGACAAGGTGGTTGGATGGCATCACCGACCAAATGGACATGAGCTTGAGCAAGTTCCAGGGAGATGCTGAAGGACAGGGAAGCCTGGCATGCTGCAGTCCATGGGGTTGCAAACAGCTGGACTTGACTGAGCGACTGAACAGGAACAGCAACTCCTGTGAAACTACAGTTTAATAATAACAAGAACAACAACTTGTGTGAAACGACAATTTGCAACCGTTGTCTCCTCGATTTATACCACAAGCCTGTGAGATTCTAATTATTAATATCATTTGACAGACAGAGGACAGGAAGACTCAGAGACACCAAGTAACTTTCTCAGGGTCACACAGTTATTAAAACAGTAAAGCTGGGCTTGAAGCCAAGTTTTCAGATTTTCAGTTGAGAGCCCCATGCTCTTCAGGAGGCTGCTGGGGTAGATACGGGGCCATCAGAGCTGAAAGATTAATACTTTGTTTAAATACGATGGGAGAGTTTTGATTGATTCATACCAGTCTGTATTGGTCTCATACAGATTATTTTCCATCCGGGTCATAGCTCTTAAAATTGAAAATCAAAATTATCAGCATGCATTGTGATAATCACATAGACACACGTGCACATACAGTTACTTACCTGTGTCAAACGCTTCACACAGATCATTTATGTAACCCACACACAATCCTATGAAGTCAATGATCTCATCATCCTTACTTTGCACAGGTTTAAAGAAAGGAAGTAACCTGTCCAGTCACATAATTGATGAGGGTTCAAAAACAAGCCCACTCCTGTATTCTTGCCTGTGAAATCCCATGGACAGAGGAGGCTGGTGAGCTACAGTCCATGGCGTCTTAAAAGAGTCGGACATGACTCAGTGACTAAACAACCAACTTGATTACACTTGCAGAGATTATAACTTCAAATAATGTTGCATTCACAGATCCCAGGGGTTCAGACTGTGATAAATCTTTGGGGAGCAGGGGACACAATTCAACCCATATGCTACCCATTGCCTTCTTCCTCACCCTCATGCCAGGTTTCCTCTGTCTCACTTCATAAAAAGGTCATCTTTCAGCTGGGAATTATAAAGTGCTCAAAGATGATAGAAGGGAAAATTGACTCCCAGGTGAAGGATCGTGTGTGTGTCAGGAATCCAGTCTGAATCATTCCTTCTTCCATCAATCCTCACAATTTTTTTTTCCAGAACATGACGAGTTTCATCTTCCAAAGCAGAGTGTACTGATGAGAAGTGGAATTGAGTACGACTACCTCTTTGTTAAACCCGATTTTTGAAGCTTCCATCTTAAAAAATGTCCACAAAATATTTATTTTTAAGGTAATGAAGAGAGAAAAATCTTACCTTTACTCAGCAAACAAGACTCCCATGGTTCTAAAAATGATTAAGCCCCATATCCAATGTCTTTTGTGATTAACAGAGTTGTTGTCTATTCTATATATTGTGTTTTTCTTTTTATTGTCTGAGATTATACTAGTTAAAGTCATTGCCTGTAAAGCTAGTATCCTGATATAAATGTTAAGAAAACCATTCACTTTATCCCCTTCATGGGTATTTAAGTATCTTGAACTGATAAGTTAGTAAGAAATCACAAAGTGTGCACAGCCCAATGTGATGTGATGTGAATACTCAGAAGGGAGTCTGAGCATTGAGTTACTCAAAATCTTCACTGCCCAGACAGAAACATGCATTTCCAAAGTAAATTACTTGTAAGACGCAACATCTCGATGAAATATTCAAGTTTAAACCCATTTTGTATTCCCAATTTTAAATACAGACACAAACTTAGGCTGTAGCTTCCCAGGCCATATCTGAAAGTGAGCAGGTGCATTGAATCAATCAGCTGGAGTTGGCAGACAGAAAAATAATCCTTCCACCCAAAGTCAACTGCAAAAATTCATAAATAAAAAACAGAGCTATGGAAAATCTCAGCTATACAGCAAAGTTTGTACATGTGCATTTAAAGACTTAGCTTATTTTTTCCCCAGCTTAGAGATTTAAGGGACCTGTTTTAATAGGCAAATATGTATGAACTTGACTTTCACCAAAAAACTTGTCTACAGTTGCAGAAGTTTTTAACCAGAGTTAACACTCGGGAGCAGAAAATTGTTTGCAGAGCAATGAAAGAGGAATTTGAAAATCTTGTTGAATCAGAATTAGCTGTGCTTGTGAACAGGAAAAACAGAAGGCCAGTTTCTTTGCCTCCTCTTCTAGGAAGCCATTCATTCTTCCTGCACCTTGGGGCATGTCCAAATCTAAGGAAGAAGGGGAAAACCCACACAGCAGAGGACCCCTTGTGTGGGGGTCCCTCTGATCTTAATCATCACCTGTTCAGTTCTTTAGAAATGGCAGAAATGAAAGTTGAGAGCATCCAGCTTGAGCTCTTTGGGTACCAGAGCCCCACAAGCCGTGTTCAGGTCCTTTCTTTTCTGGAAGATCCCCATCCCTTCCAATTGAAATGACTCAAATCCTCAGAATCTCACTCTGCTCAGCACACATTACTCCTCATACTCGAAGCGGTGCCCTCTGATTGTGCCAGGCCAACTCTGCCACCTTTAGCATAATAAACCTTGGGTCAACAATAGCACCTGAGCCCATCCCTGCTAAGAGAAAGTGATATGCAAAAATAAACAATGACTTAAAGCTGGGGCAATAGGCTCACTTTCATGCAGCCAAGACACATTTATAAACCCTTTGCTCACGATCTGCTCTTTTCTCACGATTTGCTAATAGACACTAACTGCAATGGCAATCCTGCCCCTTAGGCATGATTTGCCCTGTTTTTTTCTAATTTTTGCAGTTTTCCCCCTCTCTTTTTTCTTTTCCTCATTTTCTATTGACTTCTTTCTCATGCTCTTGCTTTGATGTTTGACTTAATGGTCTATTAATTTTCAGCTCAAGTCTAGAAGCACCATTGTGTTCATGACCTCTGAGCCAGGAGGCAGTTTAGGCAGAAGGGTTCAGGCCAGAAGAGGCAGGCAAAGCCAGAGAAGTCACGGTGGGGAGAGAATGGGGAAGACCAGACGGCTGGTGATGCCCCCTCCCCGATGTCCTCTAATGCTCACTCCCACCCCCTCCAGACGTTCAAAGGCAAGTCAACAGCTTATCGTTCTTGACAACATTTGTATGGATGCTAAAGGGCCACATAATCAAAGCTATGGTTTTTCCAGTCATCATGTATAGATGTGAGAGCTGGACTGTAAAGAAGACTGAGCTCTGAAAAATTGATGCTTTCAAGTTGCGGTACTGGGAAAGACGCTTGAGAGTTCCTTGAACAGCAAGGAGATCCAACCAGTCCATCCTAAAGGAAATCAACCCTGAATATTCATTGGAAGGACTGATGCTGAAGCTCGATACTTTGGCCACCCACTGTGAAGAGCTGACTCATCAGAAAAGATCCTGAAGCTGGGAAAGATGGAGGGCAGAAGGAGAAGGGGATGATAGAGGATGAGATGGTTCGATGGCATCATCCACTCAATTGACATGAGTTTGAGCAAACTCTGGGAGATAGTGAAGGACAGGGAAGCCTGGCATGCTGCAATACATGGAGTCACAAAGAGTCAGACACAACTGAGTGACTGAACAACAATAATCCAGGTCAAGGACACGCCTGCAGGTCCATGCAATCCCTAGCTCAACTCCATTCTCATCTCAGAAAAGCACCCCTCCTCTTGCCTTCTTGTTAACTCTGTTTGCAATTATTGAAAAGGATATATCTGAAGGCAACCTCAAGATTGGGGGAGAAAGTGGAGGCAATGAAGTTTAGTGCACAAAGCAGGACATGTGAGGGTTCCAACTCAGGGATCTCATCTGACCACACCCCTGCCCTGAAAGCCTCTGGAGTCCCCCATCCCAAGTGGATAGACCCCAGGGGCCTCAGTCCATGTGCTTCTGAGGTGGCCAAGCTGGCCTCTCCATCTCCTTTTCTCTTTTTACTGTTTCAGGGGCTGAGCTTCAGACTCACCCAACACACTGGGTCTTCCAGGCGTGCTGCACTTCTTAGATGAGGAGACTCCTTGGTCCTCATTTTTTCCTTAAATAGCATTTGATCAACTATTAGCTGGACATCTCTGCTCCAGAAAAGTTTTTGATTTTCAGCTAAACACACACACACACACTCTTTTGCTAGATAGAAAATTGCATAAGTATAGAGTTATGACTATCGGAGAAGGCAATGGCAACCCACTCCAGTACTCTTGCCTGGAAAATCCCATGGACAGAGGAGCCTGGTGGGCTGCCGTCTATGGGGTCACACAGGGTCGGACACGAATGAAGTGACTTAGCAGCAGCAGCAGCAGCAGAGTTATAACTATAGTGTGGAGGTGTATCTGTGTGTATATGTCTGTATTTCAGAGAGATGGAAGAGAGACCACATCATTCATTTTGGACTCGATCCCATGAAACAGTTGCATCTTTTTTTAATACCTCAGATTCCCTACCACCTTGATAAATGTTAGGTGCCTGATAGGTATTGAATGAATGAATGAGCTGCCTCCACCAACTCCTCCCCAGAAAAGAGGCCTCTCCTGAGTTCCCATAGCATATTCTTCTCACTTCTTCCTTGTTAGTATTAGTCATTCAGTCGTGTCTGACTTTGTGACCCCAGGAACTGTAGCCAGCCAGGCTCCTCTTGTCCATGGGATTTCCCAGGTGAGAATACTGGAGTAGGTAGCCAGTCCCTGCTCCAGGAGATCTGCTTGACCCAGAGATGGAACCTTGGTCTCCTCCATTGCAGGTGGATTCTTTACCATCTGAGTCATTAAGGGAGTCACTTCTACCTTGCTGCTACTGCTAAATCACTTCAGTTGTGTCCGACTCTGTGCGACCCTAGAGACGGCAGCCCACCAGGCTCCCCTGTCCCTGGGATTCTCCAGGCAAGAACACTGGAGTGGGTTGCCATTTCCTTCTCCAATGCATGAAAGTGAAAAGTGAAAGTGAAGTCGCTTAGTCTTGTCTGACTCTTAGCAACCCCATGGACTGCAGCCTACCAGACTCCTTCGTCCATGGGATTTTCCAGGCAAGAGTACTGGAGTGGGTTGCCATTACCTTCTCCTCACTTCTACCTTAGGGGCTACCAAATCTGTCTGGCTGGCTGTCTGCTCCCACGTCTGTCATCAGTCTAGACCATGAGGCTTTGAAGCCAGAGATGTCTTATGGATTTCTCTGTCTTCAGCATCCCAGCCAGAGACTGGAAAAAACACACACAAAGAAAAAACCTCAGACTACTTATTGAATCATGAGCATGTACAAGGTTCCAACCATGTGTACAAGGTTCCAATTACGGTCTTTTGTTCTATATGTTTTTGAAATCTTCTTTTACTGTTTTCAAATGTGTTCTTGGTTGAGAGGAGCCTGGAACACAAGTTCCTCCCAGACCCGTCTTGCTGCATCCATATTCCGGAGATGGTCCCCATCAACCCCAGCCCAACCAGGTACAACTAAGCCTGCAGGAGCTGAAGATAACATACCTCCGAGGGCACCTGTGAGGGATGAGGTGAGCAGAGTCCCTGCCGCTGCCCTCGGCAGGCAATTTTTTATCTCCAAGTGTAATGTAATAAGATGTGATAATAAACACACCACACAGGCACACAAATCACTCCTTCTCCCAACTGCTGTCTCGCTTGCACTGGCTGCTGTAAAGCATGAAACAAATGTTAACTCTTCTCAACTAAACTACATTTTTAAAAGCTAAGTGAATATTTTTTTTAATGCTAAATGATGCTACTGGATGGAGGATATTAGCATTTTTCTCAAAATAGCCAACAGCAGATGCTTAAAAGTCTTCAGGTACGTTTGAAAAAAGAAGGAAGGGAAGAAAATAATAGTAAAAACCAGAAGGGCCAGTGAAAACTAGTTGCTTTCCTTAGAAGTCCTGGAAAAGAGCCTTATTTTAAGTCCTTTTCTAGGATGGAACTAAATTACTTTGCCTCCAGTTTTATGATCATTAAAAATATAGTCAGATCAGCTCTCACTTCCTTTATCTCTGATGCCCCTCAAGTGCCTCTTAGGCCAAGTATATAGGATAACAGGTCATAACATTTTTTGCAAATACAGTCCAATTAGCACCAAATAGGGGGAAATGAATCAAAACTATAGAAATATGGGAAAACAAACAGCACTCACTGCCACGATAGGATGTTAGCATTATTTATTTAACCACAATTCTCCCACTGAGAGAGGCCCTGTTTCAAAGCCTTTCTAATGAGAAAGAAGAAGCCTTTCTTTTGACAAATCATATCATAAAATAGCCCTGTCTACTCTGCCAACTAAACCCAGAACTCAATGAGCTTCCCTGTTCATTGTACCTGGTTTTAAGAATAAGAACAAAGAAAGTGACCAGACTTATTCTTTTCTTAATTTTTTATTTTGTATTAGAGTATAGCCAGTTAGAGGATGAGATGATTAGATAGCATCACTGACTCAATGGATATGCATCTTGAGCAAACTTTGGCAGATAGTGGAAGACAGAGGAACCTGGCATGCTGCAGTCCATGGTGTCTCAAAGAGTTGGACACAGCTTAGCGACTGAACAACAACAAAGCTGAATATCAATGTTGTGATAGTTTCAGATGGATAGCAAAGCAACTCAGCCATGCATACACAGGCATCCTTTCTCCCATCCAGGTGACCAGACTATCTTTGACAAGAAGCAGGCTAAGGTGATTTTTTTTTTTTTCAAGATCACATAAAGTCAAGTTGTCTGGTCCAGGGCTTCACCACTACAGTGTATGTGCTACTCTCAAAGTGTTAGAAGTTTTGTTAAATGAAGCTTCCAGTTCTTAAATCCTGAGTGTCAATTTGATACCACAAAGACTGTGGGGCTGAGAGCCATAGGAATATTTCCTACTCAAGATCCAATATGCATAGATACATGTGTATGTATAATTGAATCACCTTGCTCTATGCCTGAAACTAACATTGTTAACCAATTATACACCAATATAAAATAAAACTAAAAAAATTAAAATAAAACACCCAACATGCAATTCAGTCTGGAGACTAAAACAATGCCCAGTACCAAAGGAGGCCCTGTTATTTTTTAATTTATTTATTTTGGGCCATGCCAGCAAAGGTGGAATCTTAGTTCCCCAACCAGGAATCGAACCCATGCTCCCTACATTTGACGTGCAGAGTGTTAGCCTTCTGGACTGCCAGGAAAGTCCTCAAAGGAGCCCTCTGGATTTTCCACACCCCTCCTTCCATCAAACCCATGGTTTACTCCGATAGACCATCAGCTCTTCTGTTGAATCTAGGCACCAAAACCACGGTTGCCATTTCAGTTTGGGTCTAAATATATCCATCAAAACGTGCTCCCAGGTACTTTATAAATACAGCAAGAGGACTGCGTATGAATGAATGAACTCACAATCCAGGGTGTCTCCATGAAGGTCACCCAGCATCAACCTCTCCAAGACATGGATCACGGACCCCAAAGGGTTCTTCTGACTCTTGCTCCTCGAGCTCCTTCTTCCATGGGCTCTGCTGCAGTGTCATCAGGATTTCTCTGTGTGTTGGGAATCCTGCACATCTCTTGTGGGATCGTCCACATTCTTGCCCTGTGCCCTTGGCGCTGACATGCTCTTACCCTTGGGTCAGCGTCCTGAGTGTGTTCTGCAAAACATCTGGGATCATTTGTATCCATCAGTCCAAGTTCCCTGTCGGTGCTATGTTATCAGCAGTTGTTTTCTCTGGAGGATTCTCTCTCCATGAGTCTATGAATGTCTGCATGAGGATTTATTAACCAAGGGATGGTCCTGTGTGTCATGTCACACTCTTTGCCCTGTCCTTCCCCTCAACTTGCTGCTACAAGTGGAGGAAAGTCTCAAGGACTTTCTGTGCAGAAAGATTATTGGGGTTCAAGTTTGAGAATAAAGGGGTCATGTCCTCTCCTATCTCTCATTTCAAACCACACAGGACATGGCATCGAGACCCTGCCACCGGCTGGCTGAGAACCTTAATTATTCCCCCACCTGCCTGCCTAGAGAGTGAGCGTGGTCCCAGCTCCATAGAGGCATCATGTTCCAGCAGAACAAGGGTCTAGCCAAATGCCTTATCCTGCATTCCCCCAGCAGTGTCTTGGGAGACCCCTGAATGGAAAGGTAGACAAAAGAGACCAAAGACAATCTAGAACCTCAGTCAAGTTGATGAAGGAACCCACATGCCTTTGAAGCTTGCTCTTCAAAGGCATGCAAGCTCCCATGTAGAAGCATAGGAGCCCAGACTCTAGACTCTGGTCACCCCAATTTCCCCTCTCTTAATCCCCTCTCTCTCCTGTTGTGCAAAAACCCTGAATAAATGCCAGCTTCCTTGATAGAAATGGACTTTCCACCTTGCCCATTTAGGAGCACTTTCCTACTTCAACCTACACCAAGATTACCCCACCATCTCCATGCTTCCACCACACAAGCGCATGCCCAAGACTGTCCTACTGACCAACTGGCCTGTCCGTTTCCCACACTGGCATGTGGATTTCTTGTATTCTGTGTGTGTGTAAATTTCCTGTGTTCATTCTTTCTATTTCCTCTCCACCCTCCTTTTTTTCTTTTCTTCAATTACTCATTAAGTAAAATTAGATTACTACCCTACAGCTTGCTAGGCACTCTTTGGGGCATTTGAGACAGAGTAGAGACAAGGGCAGATGGACTCTGCCTCATGGAACTAATATTTACATATTAGCTGAAGGAGAATCAAAGAGAGGGAGGCATGGTGAAAGGAGCCGGCACTCAGAAAAAAAAAAAAAAAAGGTGCAAATGCAATTCCTCATTCCACAATTTACTAAAAGCAACACTGAGGCAAATTGAGTGACATCTTTCATTCTCAGCTTTCCAATTAACTAAAAGTGCCTGTGCCTAGTCTGTAGGGTTATGAAGATTGAAATGAATAATGCTTGCAAAGCAACTGGTACATAGTAGGTCATCAGAAGATGTAACCGTTATATAAGGACCTATATTACAGCACAGGGAACTCTGCTCAAGTCAATAAAAACCTAAATAAGAAAAGAATTTTAAAAAGGATAGATATGTACCACAGCTTTCTTATCCATTCATCTGCATGTGAGACAGCAAAAGAGACACAGATGTATAGAACAGTCTTTTGGACTCTGTGGGAGAGGGAGAGGGGTGGGATGATTTGGGAGAATGGCATTGAAACATGTATAATAATTGCCAGTCCAGGTTCGATGCAGGATACTGGGTGCTTAGGGCTGGTGCACTGGGATGACCCAGAGGGATGGTACGGGGAGGGAGGTGGGAGGGGGGTTCAGAATCGGGAACATGTGTTCACCCGTAGCGGATTAATGTTGATGTATGGCAAAACCAATACAATATTGTAAAGTAATTAGCCTCCAATTAAATAAATTTAAATTAAAAAAAAGAATAGATACATGTATATGGATAACTGAATCACTTTGCTATACACCTGAAACAAATATAATATTGTTAATCAACTATTTTGCAATATAAAATAATTTTTTAATTAAAATAAGAAAGTAAATAAATGTAACCATTTTTATCATTGTGCCCATTGTCTTAAGTACTGGTATCAAAACATGACTTGTAAACATGTCCCAATATATGTCTATATATTCATAAATCATGATATAAATGTATAAATATTAGCAAGCATGCTTTAATAAAGTTTAATTTCTACTTATATTTTTAGATGACGGTAAATAGAAATAAAGTTCTAGTATGTTTCCTCACACTACAATAAATCATTTTGGGTACCCCTAGGGGCAAACAACCCCTTTGAAGATGAGTGGTAAAAAATGTGAGTTTTCAGGGAATTTATGAGGGCAACTTCAGAGAAAAAAAATCTTCAAAAATTCCATGCTGTTTATAACTCTCTTAGGAGTATCTTGTTAATAAAGCGAAAGTGTTAGTCACTCATTCACGTCCAACTCTTTGCAGCCACTCGGACTGTAGCCCACCAGGCTCCTCTGTCCATGGGATTCTCCAGGCAAGAATTTTGGAGTAAGGTTGCCATTTTCCTTCTGCAGGGGATCTTCCCAACCCAAGGTTCGAACCCTGGTCTCCTGCATTGCAGGCAGATTTTTTACCATCTGAGCCACCTAGTAGGTGTGTCAAGTGAATGGTGACATCATTTATTACAGCACTTGTCAAATCTGCTAAAGAGCAAATTGTGAACACCATGTGCCCCAGAAATTGTACTGTTAGAGCATTCACCTTGGAAAAGAGATTACTCATTTTTTTTTGTCATGAACCTTGTTGATGGTCTTCTGATATATATATACATATGCATTATTGTAGGCAAACTATATTATATATGTATATATATAATCATACATATTCATATGCATTATTTGTGGCATACTATATTATATATGTATATGATACATATAATATGTGTATATATTATGTAATATGTATATTATACACATTATAACATGTAATATTATAATGTGTATAATAAATGCATACAAGGATTTTAAATGAAGCCAATTATATTGAAAGCACTTATGACTGTTTCAGAGAAGGCACTGGCACCCCACTCCAGTACTCTTGCCTGGAAAATCCCATGGATGGAGGAGCCTGGTGGGCTGCAGTCCATGGGGTCACAAAGAGTCGGACACGACTGAGCGACTTCACTTTCACTTTTCGCTTTCATGCATTGGAGGAGGAAATGGCAACCCACTCTGGTGTTCTTGCCTGGAGAATCCCAGGGACGGGGGAGCCTGGTTGGCTGCCATCTATGGGGTCGCACAGAGTCGGACACAACCGAAGCGACTTGGCAACAGCAGCATGAATGTTTAACACACACAATTTTGAGATTATAAGTACTTTTTCTTAACTTGCTAAGCTAAAAGTCTAGCAATATTTTTATAATCAATGTACATTTGAAGAGCTGATGCTCCTTAGTTGTATTTTGAGGCACCTTCACCAACTGCAATGTGATCTGAAACTGGGGTGTCCATTTTGCAACAAAGCCGCAGCACCACCAAAACTACTAGGTTTTGTTGTCTACATTCAAAAAGGAAGTGCTAAATTTCGGGTAAATGTCGGTAAAAATGAAACTTAACTTTTTTTCTCTTTCAAGTCCAAGACCTCTAAATTCAATAATGCCACCCTTCAGAAACTCTCCCCAACATGTTTCCAAGAAAATATAGTCAAGGATGTGTATTCCAGCACAGTTTGTGACAGTCAAAAATCAAAAATAAGCTGGCCATTAGTTATTGGGGAAAAAAATGTGTTTCTTAAGGATTTATATTCAATAGTGGCACCCTACTCCAGTACTCTTGCCTGGGGAGTCCCATGGACCGAGGAGCCTGGTGGGCTGCAGTCCATGGGGTCGCTGGGAGTCGGTCACGACTGAGTGACTTCACTTTCACTTTTCACTTTCATGCTTTGGAGAAGGAAATGGCAACCCACTCCAGTGTTCTTGCCTGGCGAATCCCAGGGATGGGGGGGCCTGGTGGGCTGATGTCTATGGGGTCACACAGAGTCGGACACGACTGAAGTGACTTAGCAGCAGCAGCATATTAAAGCATGAACTAAAAGATTCACAGAAAATACTGGATGATGGTTCTCTTTGGAGAAGGAGAGGAAAATGGGGTAATGGTGGAAAAAAAGTGAGCTCAACTTGTACTCATATGTATTCCAGACAGAAAGGCAGATAGAGTGAAGGAGGGAGGGAGGAGAGGGAAGGGATACATAGAATTCTAGATGTTTGGTGTATTTTACCATTTTCAAAATATGAAATATATGCAGTATGGGTACATATGTATATGTAAAGATATGCACATACATATATGTGTGTGTGCATATCTTTACATGTATATTAATAGATAGATGTACAGATATTCCTGTTCATCAAGAGGTCCACGGAGATCGTCTTTCTTTATGGCAATAATGTTAAGACTGCATTTAAATGATAACCTTTAAGTTTCAAAGTCATGAAGGAAGAAAAGAAAATGAAAACTAAAAGCGCAGAATTCTTTGTTCACCATCCAGTTTCTCGATAAGACTGACATCATTTTTGGAAGAACATTAAAAGCCAAAATTATCAGCACCAATATTTAGTAAGCTTCATTTTTCTAACTCTACGATTGTTGCACCTTTCATAAAAAATGTTGCTTGATGTCAGAATGTGAATATTTAAGTTGCTGCTGCTGCTGCTAAGTCGATTCAGTCGTGTCCGACTCTGTGCGACCGATCCCATAGACAGCAGCCCACCAGGCTCCTCCGTCCCTGGGATTCTCCAGGCAAGAACACTGGAGTTGGTTGCCATTTCCTTCTCCAATGCATGAGAGTGAAAAGTGAAAGTGAAGTCGATCAGTCATGTCCGACTCTTCTCGACCCCATGGACTGCAGCCTACCAGGCTCCTTCATCCATGGGATTTTCCAGGCAAGAGTACTGGAGTGGGGTGCCATCGCCTTCTCCAATATTCAAGTTAGGAAGAAAATAAAAGACTTCCATATACAGTGATGCCTCAGAAAAGGGCAGGTTCAACTTTTATTAAGAATATACTTGTCACTTTGTAAATGGCATCATCCCTGGGAAATGACGCAGTGAGCCCCCTGGTCCATCTCAGCCGCCGCCGTGCAAGGCAGTGCCTCTCTGTGAACTGTTCTCATTACTTTGTTTCGAAGCAGAATTTGGCGCCTGCTGTTGCAAAGGTTGATCACCAATGTCTCAGAAAGCACACAAGATAACGCAGGTGAGGGAGAAAGCTTCCGAATGAAACAACGTGGGGAGATTATGTAAAAGCTATTTCCAGTCATGAAAATAAAATCAGTCTGAATAGGGAGCCGGCTCTGGATGGAGCGTTTCATGCAGTGCACATGTGCTGGTTTTAATGTTCACTAGGCTCTAAAATCGTTACAGTAACCAGCTGGGCCAGCCTTTTGCAAAGTGCGGGTTCACAAAACCCCCTTGTTGGAGGAGAGCTCAACTGTCATAGGCTCCTCATATGCCTCTAACCCTTGAATTAAGTCAATGATGATGAGAACAGCAACAACTAAAGATTGCAATGGACCAGGCACCATGTAAACGTCTTCCATTTTTCCTGTGAACTTTATCTCTACTTGCATATCTGCACTGACAGGGAGCTCACCACCTACTGAAAGTGAAAGTGAAGTCGCTCAGTCATGTCCAACTCTTTGCAACCCCATGGACTATGGCCTACCAGGCTTCTCTGACCATGGGATTTTCCAGGCAAGAGTACTGGAGTGGGTTGCCATTTCCTTCCGCAGGGGATCTTCCTGATCCAGGGATGGAACCCAGGTCTCCCAAATTGCAGGCAGACACTTTACCCTCCAAGCCACCAGGGAAGCCCTAATTACCTCCTAAAGAAGTCCATTCATTTTTGCAGAGCCTTGATTGGACAGTTTTCTATCAAGCTGACAACAGTACTCCTTGGATTCTACCCACTGGCCCCAATTCTATCCCTAAGAATGGAAGCCCTCCCTTTCTGATCCTTCCTCTTATATTTGAAGGCAGTTCTCATGTCTTTTGTAAGCCTCCCTTCTACACTAACTGTCCCAAGGAACCATCCTATGGTTTGCACCAACTCCCATGTAAGTCCTATTACTATCTCCATGATTCTTCAGTAAATGTCAATGGCCAACACATCATTTAAAATACTCACAGTGGGGAATTCCCTGGTGGTCCAGTGGCTAAGACTGTGCTTCCCATGCAGGGGGCACTGGTTCAGTCTCTAGCTGGGGAACTAAACCCCACATGACTCGTGCCATGACCAAAAAATAAAATAAAATGTCCACAGTGCAATAATATTGATGTGTTCTGGTCAGCAGGACAATCCCTATTTAAGAAAACCTCAGTTTTGTATTCTTGCAAACTCTGGAATTTTCCACAAAGAAGTGGAGGGCATGTGAAAGAAAATGATGGGGAGGGACACTGGAGCACGCTCTTAGAGCCTGAAGGATGCCCGCTGACTTGTCTGAACACTGTCCTAGAGGAACGGGCTCCGTTGACTTCTATAACTCGAGTGTAACAATATTATTGAATCTTGAAAAGGGCGCAAAGGTGGCCTGGAGAAATTCAGAATGGGGAGCAAAGAGACCAGGTGAGCCATTAGTCAATCAAATAGTGCTCTGTTACTCAGTCATGTCTGACGCTGTGACCCCATGACTGCAGCCCGCCAGGCTCCTCTGGCCTTGGGATTTTCTGTGCAAGAACACTAAAGTGGGTTGCCATTTCCTTCTCCAGGGGATCTTCCTGACCCAGAGGGATCCTGCATCTCCTGCATTGCAGGAGGATTTTCTTACCTCCTGAGCCACTGGGGCAGCCTGGACCATTATGAAAATCAGTTTAAAACAAAGTGTGCAGAGACTGGGCTCATGAGAGGAGGACTAGAAACTTCTTACAATCCAGGGTGCATCCAAATGACCTGCGGAGTGTGCTTGCAATATCCATCACCAGACTCTCTAAACGGGGCCAGAGCATCTGTATCTTGAGAACCTAGGATCCTGAGACACAGGGAGGAAAACCTGAGAAGAAGCCATGGTGAAAGAAGCTCATTGGTGAAGGAGGGGCAGCTTGCAAATGAATTCAGTACATCTATCCCTGGAAACTGGACAGGAAATGTTGTTAACACAAGAAATAAGGGGCCACAGGAGGAAAAATAGAATCGGAGGGGAAAGAAAATTATTTTTCTTTTTCCATGCTGAGTTTGCATGGTTTGTGAGATTCCCATGTAGAGATACTCAGCAGATGCTTAGAAAACAAAGCTAGGATTCAGGTACGTGAGATCTACTGGGAGGCAAATTTCTTTCAAATCTATAGAATCCAGCCTCTTATTTATTTATTTTTTGTATTTAAATTCAAAACAGCTTCTTTGAACTATTTAAAACCAAATGCTCAATTGGGATGAAGGTTAAAAAAAAAAAAAAAAGCACCTGTTTAAGCCAGATGCTAAAAGGACAAATATAAACTCACTTTTGATTTTAAACTTTTAAATAACTTTCTAAAAAAAAAAAATTGCCTTCAAGGATTGCAAGTCCTCTCACCCAACAGGCAGTCTGTGAGAGTGGGTATTGAAATATCAATGTGTTTTTTCACAGGTGCTGAAAAATAAATACAAGTCATGAAAAAAGTAATGAATCAACTTGAAAACCCAGTGGGATGGTAACCTCCTGGAGTAATAATAGCACACTCTCTGTCAGGGCGGACGGCAAGTTAGAAAGGTATTTGCTCCCAACTTTGTTTCCGTGAAAAGCCTAGAAGTACTCCATAATAAGGGCTGCTGGCAGGATCCTGACAATCTTTAAAAATATCTACCCTCTGAAAGAGCTTGTCACACCAGAGTTATCTCCTATACAGACAGCGGTTGAGAGCACGGATGGGCGCAGACTGTATGGAGAAAACGCCCAGAGTAATTCAGAGGGAAGTGGTGTCAGGTGGGAGCAGACTCTCAGCACGGCTGAGGCCAACCTCCCCACCAAGGGGCTAATGAGGCCAACCCTGGAATTTCTATGATTTAGAGACAGGAGAGATTTGGGCTTTACACTCTCGTGCATTTTGAGGAAAGACGCCAGGGGATGTCTCTAGATGGGACTAGTGACATCCTTGTTTTGGAAGTTGCGTGAAATTTGTCACTTCCCTTTTCAAGGAGGCACCTTAGTGACCTTGAGTTTCTGTGAGCTTTGCTGGCCCAGAGGCTGCATCCGGTCTATGGGATTATAGGGGGTTGAGATAGCGGGATTGTGCCTTGTTAGCCTTCGTATCTGGAAAAGGCAATGGCACCCCACTCCAGTACTCTTGCCTGGAAAGTCCCATGGATGGAGGAGCCTGGTGGGCTGCAGTCCATGGGGTCGCTAAGAGTAGGACATGACTGAGCGACTTCACTTTCATTTTTCACTTTCATGCATTGGAGGAGGAAATGGCAACCCACTCCAGTATTCTTGCCTGGAAAATCCCAGGGATGGGGTAGCCTGGTGGGCTGCTGTCTATGGGGTCGCACAGAGTCGGACACGACTGAAGCGACTTAGCAGCAGCAGCAGTAGCAACAGCCTTCATATCCATAGCAGTCAGGGCCAAGCCTGGCACACAGGAGCTGCTCAGTAATTGTCTGTGGCGTGAATGAATGAGAAGAATGAATGAATGAATGAGCTGCCTCAGGAAATATGCCTAGTATGTAAAAGGGTTACGATCTCAGAAAGGATTGAGCTTGGATGAGGCACATTCTGAGGCAAATGAAATGAGCTGGACCATCACTGGTTCCAGGGACCAGCTAAGGAAGGAAGTTAGGAAAGAGGACCTGGGAACTGAGACTGCCCGAGACCTTGACGTTGCCCAAGGCTGCTATTTTGCACCCTTGTCTGATTCCCTTTGTTGACAAGCACTAATTTACAATCAACGTGAACATACACTTACAAATAGTTTTAAATCAGCCTGTGTTGGTTCGGCTTTTAAAAGGGCATCAAACTGGCAGCTTTGGGTATAATTTCCTGCAGTTTCTTACTACAGTAATTCTGAACACAGAAAAATAATGGTAAACATGATAAACATGTTAGAGCCTCGAAATTTTTGACCCAGATGGTGTGATAAGGGCTTGACACAGTTTTTTTTTTACTTAGTACTCGCCACCACCCTCTAAAGGCAGGACTGTCAGAGTTACTAGTTTACCTGATGAGAAATCAGAGGCTCAGAAAGATGGAGAACAAAAGCTCACTGAATCATCACTTAAAAGGGGGCTTGATAATCAGCCCTGTGCAAACCTCTGGCAAGAGCAAGCCTGGGTGTGTAACTCAGAGGACAAGACTAAAGACTGACATTCCTGGTCTGCCCTGTTTTACCACTGCTGAGAAATCAAACCCTCCTTCCCGGAAATAAGGGGAAAGACCCTGTGCCCACCTTCAGTGGTCCTCTGACATTGACAGACATGGAAGATGCAGCCAAAGCAAGGAGCTACGAGCTCACTCTCATTTTATTATCAGGACCTCACTGCTGCCTCCCCTCCCCCTCCAACAACCGCATAAGAGGGAGAGGCATCAGGACTGCCATGACTCAGTACTTTTAGCTGTAAAATGGGAATGCTTGCTAACAGCATCTCTTTCCCTGGGATTCTGTGAGTAATCATGGGATTAATACAGATAAAGTACTTCACATGGTACAGAGCAGATTATAGACCCTGGAGAGGCCAGCTAGTCCCAATCTTACCACTCATCTCACTGTTTTCTAGTTTTCAAGAGACTGCAACACTCAGAAAAGAAGTGGATCCAAAGTCGTGGGCACACAGTGGTGGCATGACAGGCTTTGGAAGTTGTGGCCTCTGTATCTGAGGCACATCAAGCAGAATCAGAGATGGAAGGTCCTGAAAGTGGCTCATCTCGGAAATGATAGTTTTGCACATGTCCTGTGTGCTGACTCTGACCCTGAGACTAAGAAAAGGGGCATCCTGGGTGCACAGACCCCCTTTCTATGAACCCACCAGACCCATCCCTTAATATGGGGTGAGCTAAAAACCAGATTTTGCAGTCTTGGCTGGATGGACATCCTCCATTAAGGTGTACACTTTTCCAGTTCCCAGTGTTCTCAGCTGTGAAATTTACTGTGATAGATAACGCAGGGTCACTGGGAGAATAAATGAGCTCAGGTATGTATAGAGCTCATTATATTGACTGTATTAATGTGCTAATCCGTAATCAGAAACAGGTCGTGTCACCAATTCCACTGTGTTTATTCTTACCATTAGTATAGAAGATGTTTGGCACTGAGGAGCTCAAAATGTGTATAATCTGCAAATGAGAGAGGGCACACTTGGGGACATTGTGTACGCGTGTCAGCTTTGGTCAGCATGGGGTCTGGAAAGCTCTCTCCTTGCTTGAGGATAAGTCAACAGTGAACGGGGCTTATTAGAAAGAACAACACCGCAGAACAAAAGGAGGGGAAAGACAACATGAGCTTGAACAGTCCATGAGAAAACAGGACACAGAGAATCATTTAGTGCTGATTGATTTTAAAAGGAAAATGGTCTGCATGCTTGAGTATCGTCAGTGGGGCCCAGCTGAAAGTCATGAAAAGGAACAGTGCCAGAGCAAAGAACTCTGCAAGAAGAAAAAGGAGACAAGTGAGATGAGAAAGGGTTGGACCAGCACTAAGATGCTCCAGGTCTGCAAAGATGAGAAGTGGCACCGGTGAAAAATTTAAATCAGTGACCAAATGTAAAGGGGAATAGATCTTTTAGAATTTAGAACAACAACAACGTTTTTTTTCTTTTTTGTAAAACAAAGAATTTAAAACAACTTAGTAGAGGATGAGAAAAGAAACAAGAATAAGAAAAAATGTTGACTCTCTGAGTTAAAGGAGATTATGAGTAAAAAGTTAGGACAATCAGAACAGAAGTAGCATGAAGATTGAAAGGAGGCCAGGGTATTTTAAGCAGAAAGGCTGATCTTGTTTAGGGAGGGAAAAAAAAATCAAAGAGAAGCAAATGCAAGGAGAAAGAAAAAAAAAATCCTACAATACCCAACATATAATATATATGACTTAAGAAGGAATAAAATGCAGGATAGATTCTACCTTCTTCAAGATTAAATGATAGAAAATTATGAATAAACATCTATAGAGATTTGAGGAGCAGAATTTGCACTCCAGGTGAATTAGACCCAACAAAATAATCTTTCATGAGTGAATACAAAAGAAAGTCATTTACTCTTTGCCAGACAAGAGGTCAGAACATTTATCTGTCCTCAAAAACCTGTCTCCAAAAATTTAGTTGAATATGTATGCAAACCCACTGAAATTGATCAATAGGAACTGAATGATGGTATTTAAGAACTGGCAATGAGCATAAAAGCCTGGAAAACCTGAGGTTGAACCCAAACCACTACTGAATTTTGGTCTCAGATCTAAGACATTGTAAAATGAACATGCTCACCCGCAAAAAATTTTTGTAGATTGAGATAATTTTGCAGAAAAACAATTTGGTAATTGATTTAACAAACCTTAAATAAGTATTTGTGGTCTTGGAGTAAACTCTTGAGAGTCCTTTGGATCACTGACTCAGTGGTCATGAATTTGAGCAAACTCAGGAGATAGTGAAGGACAGGGGAACTTGGCGTGCTGCAGTCCACAGGGTTGCAAAGAGTCGAACACAACTTAGCAGCTAAACAACAACATCAAAATAAGTAAGCACATTGTTTTAATTAATCTAAATCTGAAATTTTAAAGAAATAACCAAAATGGCTCTCAAAAATTTAGATTGCATTATATTTTCCTCTTTGTTAATAATATTCAAAATATGAATGTCACCTAAAAATGCCCAATGAAATAAAAATGGCTTAATGAATTATACAGCCATACAATGAAATGTTAATTTGCTTTTTAAAAAAAATATTAACAGAGAAATATGCTCAGGATATGATGCTGTCAAAAAATATTAAACAAAACTGTATAAATGTTCCGAGTTCATTTTTTAATATGCTGATAGATATATTATTGACTCCTGTGCAACTATTCAGATAAATGCAGGGGGAATATTGAAAGCAATATCAAAATGTTAACTATTTTAATCCCCTACGTAATAGGAATAGGAGTAATTTTTTTCTACACATGTCCATTTAAAAAAATCCTAATGTATTAGGGTGTGTAGAAATTTTCTACATATCACGGAAACCAAAAGAAAAATAAAGAATATAAAGAAAATACATTTTTTAAGGTAAGAGAACATAGAACATAGATCTTACCTTTGAAATCTATAGGAAAAAATAGCTAGGAAGGATCAATTATACCTTTTACCTATACTCATCCAGTCTGCCGTTCTTCCACTCACACATTCACCCACACAGAGCAATGGACTCCTAACTCCCAACAGGTTCTAAGCTGGGCTCGGGGAACACAGAGGAGAAGACTCCAGATAAGACCTTGGTTTTCACAGGGTTTACAAACAGCTCTAAACAGGGTTTAGCCAGCTCTAAAGCAGTTGTGTGGAAAGTAAACACAAATGAGACCGGTGGTACCCTGGGAGGGTGAAGGACTGAGTCCATGGGTTTATGGAAAAAAGATGAAGGCACCATCCTCATGTGGACCTGAAATGGTACCCTGAGGGCACCGAAGAGGAAGTCTCACCAGACCTCAGGCACATGGGCAGCGCGATGAACTTTTTGAAGTCTTTTCAACTCTAATACGGCATCAGCATCTCTTTCTAACATAAAGTGGTAGAGTTCGAAGATAGGGAAAATATTCCCCCTAGATGTTTAACTTTGAGTTTTAACTTTACTCTCTGCGGTGGCTTCCCTGGTGGCTCAGTTGGTAAAGAATCTGCCCAAAATGCAGGAGACCTGGGTTTGATCCCCGGGTCAGGAAGATCCCCTGGAGAAGGAAATGGCAACCCATTCCAGTATTCTTCCTGGAGAATTCCATGGACAGAGGAGCCTGGTGATCTACAGTCCATGGGGTCACAAAGAGTCGGACATGACTAAGTGACTTTTCCCCCCAATATGTTCCATATAAATCTACAGGGCAGATGGAGCTAGAAACCAGGCCTGGAATCTCATGACCCTGACCATGCTCCACCAAAATACCCTGCTCCCACTCCTCTCCTTCAAGACCCAACTCAAATGTCCCTTCCACTCTGAAATCTTCCCCATCGCCCCATACATGTGGTCATTACCCCTCTAGACTCTCTGAGAACTGACTTCTAATTGTACATTCTTGATATCAAACTGTTTTATCTTTCATTTAACAAATAAATGAGGAGGAAACTTTGATGACTGTCTCCCAGCTGCAGTGGACGATCCTTAGGACAGGCATTGGATCTTTTCCTATTTGTTTGTCTTTTGTTGATTCTCATTGCCGCATTTCCAGATCATCATAAAGACCCTGATACACAGGTCTGAGTTCTGGTGAATTCTCTGGAGTTATTGGTGAAAGTAACTGCAGCCATGAAATTAAAAGACACTCCTTGGAAGGAAAGTTATGACCAACCTAGATAGCATATTCAAAAGCAGGGACATTACTTTGCCAACAAAGGCCCATCTAGTCAAGGCTATGGTTTTTCCAGTAGTCATGTATGGATGTGAAAGTTGGACTGTGAAGAAGGCTGAGCACCGAAGAATTGATGCTTTTGAACTGTGGTGTTGGAGAAGACTCTTGAGAGTCCCTTGGACTGCAAGGAGATCCAACCAGTCAATTCTGAAGGAGATCAGCCCTGGGATTTCTTTGGAAGGAATGATGCTAAAGCTGAAACTCCAGTACTTTGGCCACCTCATGCGAAGAGTTGACTCATTGGAAAAGACTCTGATGCTGGGAGGGATTGGGGGCAGGAGGAGAAGGGGACGCCAGAGGATGAGATGGCTAGATGGCATCACTGACTCAATGGACGTGAGTCTGAGTGAACTCCAGGAGTTGGTGATGGACAGGAAGGCCTGGTGTGCTGCAATTCATGGGGTTGCAAATAGTCAGACATGACTGAGTCACTGAACTGAACTGAACTGAACTGAACATCTCTTTGACTCTATGCAGCTTTTACACGAATTATTCACAATTATACACAGTAACATGCAAAATATATTCTAGGTGTCTTATTTGGAAACTAGCAGAAGACTCACATACAAATCACCTCCCCTGAGACAGATGACCAGAGAGACGTGTGGGTGCATGCTAAGTCACTTCAGTCGTGTCTGACTCTTTGAGACTCTATGGACTGTAGCCAGCCAGGCTCCTCTGTCCATGGGCTTCTCCAGGCAAGAATACTGGAGTGCGAGTGGGTTGCCATTTCCTTCTCCAGAATATCTTCCTAACCCAGGGATTGAACCAGCATCTCTTGCAGCTCCTGCATTGCAGGTGGATTCTTTGCCACTAAGCCACCGGGGAAGCCCAACCAGAGAGAGAGCAGATCTCAGACAGCCAAGAGTCTCCATCCTTCTGTATATCACCTGACTCAGGCTCTGCCTGCCTACATTAGTCACCGATCTGCCCTTGGGCGCATAGTCATCTGTCAGCAGCCTCTACTCCTTTTGTGTAACTGGGACACTCCACTGGGGACCACAAGACATGACCTAACAACACACTATGGGGCAGCGGGAGGGCCATCAGTGATTTCCTGTCTTCATATGAAAGAGAGACCCACCCACCATCCTGCCCTTCTGCCATCATGCACTGAGCCCTCGGAGACTGCCCACCCTGCCTCAACGGGGAGTCTCCCACCCATCTGTACGCTTCCCACTCCTGTGCATGGCTTCCTTACTCACTTTTTTTTAAAATTGAAGTATAGTTGATTTACAATGTTGTGTCCATTTCTGATGTACAGCAAAGTAATTCAATTATATACTGGACCGGCCTAAAAGTTCTTTTGGATTTTTCCATAAGATGTAATGGAAAACCCACGGGAGTTCCACGGTGGTCCAATGGCTAAGACTCTGCCCTCCCAGTGCAGGGGGCATGGGAGCAATCCCTGGCCAGGCTACTAGATCCCACATGCCACAGCAAACGACCAGCACATCCAAATAAACAACAAAAAAATAACCAAGTATTAAAATAAAAAAATAAAATTTAAAAATCGGTATAGAAAAACTTGCACGAACTTTTTGGCCAACCCAATATATATATTATACATATATAATACATATATATTCTTTTTCAGATTCTTTTCCATTCTGGTTTATTACAAGATATCAAGTCACTTTTTGGTGCCTCTTCCACACAAATAAGCTGGGCTCAAAGTTATATCCAGTCTCCCTTTCTGAAGGTTCTCTTCCTAATCCTCCTTCCAGAACCTTCTTGGATCCCTAGATTGGAAAATACTTCCCAGGAGATATGCAGATGAGAATGAATGTTTACTAAATGCCTCCCAAATGCTGGGCATTTCCTTACAGCCATGCAATGATGGAAAAAAGAATTGTCCTTTGTTTAAGACCAACAACCACACAAAGGATAAGAGACTTGGAATAACTCACTTTATGTTACACAATAATAAGAACAAGCAAACCTGGGCTGAAAAACCAGAATTGCCTATTTCCAAGCTTATGTTCTTTCTATTACGTGAGGGCTTGATGAAGAAAAGGCAACTCTAGCTCCACAATGCATCCCTTGCTGTGTTGTTGTTCAGTCGCTAAGTCGTGCCTGACTCTTTGTGACCCCATGGACTACAGCACACTGGGCTTCCCTGTCCTTCACCATCTCCCAGAGCTTGCTCAAACTCATATCCATTGAGTCGATGATGCCATCCAACCATCTCATCCTCTGTTGTCCCCTT
The DNA here is from genome assembly GCF_027580195.1 of Bos mutus. Classification (NCBI taxonomy): domain Eukaryota; kingdom Metazoa; phylum Chordata; class Mammalia; order Artiodactyla; family Bovidae; genus Bos; species Bos mutus. The sequence goes on from NC_091637.1 coordinate 62,704,862, forward strand.
CTCCTCCCACCTTCAATCTTTCCCAGCATCAGGGTCTTTTCAAATGAGTCAGTTTTTTGCATCAGATGGCCAACGGCTTGGAGCCTCCACTTCAGCATTGGTCCTTCCAGCGAATATTCAGGATCAGTCTCCTTTAGGATGGACTGGTTGGATCTCTTTGCAGTCCAAGGGACTCTCAAGAGTCTTCTTCAGCCCCACAGTTCAAAAGCATCAATTCTTCAGTGCTCAGCCTTCTTTATGGTCCAACTCCTGCTGTGTGTGTTAATACAAAAGGAAGGGGAAAGTGAGAGGAGAGGAAAGAAAGAAGCTCTGTAGCTCACTGACTCCTCCCACCAGAGCAACCCCCACTCCGACCCCACCAGAAACCAGGCAGCCAGGATGGTTGGGCCCTGACCCCTCTCGGACCCAGGGAAGGGCCCAGCTCCTCACCCTCTTAATTTTCTCATTTCTGTCGCATTTCTCCTGCCAGGGCCCTCCCTGATGGTGGGGTGGGTGGGGGTGCTGAGAAAGGCAGGGTGCGGCACCTCACAGTGCCTGAGGGAGTCCTTCCCACCACACACCTGTGAGCCCTTCAGCTTCCTCCCCCTGACAGCCTCTCAGACCTTCGGCTCTCACTGAAGCCTGTTTTTGCTGAACTTGCGTTAAACAAAGACCTGGAAACACGGGTCAGCAAAATCGAAACATTTACCTCCTTCAAGAAGTCATCTGAGAAGCCCCAACCCTTCTGTGAGACGCTATTAGCAAACACTTCAAAGGGAGCCATGTCCCGTTTTGGGTAGCGCCATGCAATGAGCCCCCAACCTCAGATCAAGTCGGAATCCTTACCTTGATTTGCCAGGCTCTGTGACACCTCACCCTTGCAGCTCTCCTGCCTCATTGCCACTCGACTCTGTTAAGCTTTTAGTTAATTTTCTTCCCTTCCTTTCCTCCTTCTCCTTCCTTCCATCCCTCCTTTTTTTCTTTTTTCTCCTTTCTTCTCTCTTTCAAATCTCTTCTTCCTCCTTCCCCCTCTCTCTCTCCTTCCTTCCTTCTGTCCATTCTTCCCACTAAATACTGAGCATCTATTTACTCCTGGGTGCTGAGTCAGGTGCTTCAGACAGTTTTCAGGACAATGGCCTCGGAGTTCTTTCTCCATCTCACATCCGCATGCTTGTGGTTCCCTTCACACAGAATGCCCACACCTACTCTACTGGATGAAACCTGCTGCTGCTGTGCTAAGTCACTTCAGTCGTGTCCGACTCTGTGCGACCCTAGAGACAGTAGCCCACCAGGCTCCGCCGTCCCTGGGATTCTCCAGGCAAGAACACTGGAGTGGGTTGCCATTTCCTTCTCCAATGCATGAAAGTGAAAAGTGAAAGTGAACTCGCTCAGTCGTGTCCGACTCTCAGCGACCCCATGGACTGCAGCCCACCAGGCTCATCCATCCATGGGATTTTCCAGGCAAGAGTACTGGAGTGGGGTGCCATTGCCTTCTCCGGGATGAAACCTACTCACCCTTTAAATTTCAAATGAAATCACAGATGCGTTCTGTTTTCTAACTAACCCTTCCCTATTTTCCCACCGCCCATTGTCCAGGTGGAGCTGGGTGCCCCTTGGAAGCCTTCTTTCTCTACCCTTGCTTGCATGCATCATCGTTGATACCATCCTCTGCTCACCTGCCTGCATCTTCAACTAGACTGAGAGCGCCTTACACTGTTCAGTCTTTCATCTCTTAATCTTCTGGAGCCAGCTCTCACCACACACCTTTGTGCCATCCAAGATTCCAGCAGTAGGTAACTTACTCCTCTCAGAGAAAATGCAAACCGTAAGACAAAAATACCTTCAACTTCCAGCTTCCAAATCTACATTCACCTGTATACACTCCCATTTTTACCTCTGGAGACCCAGATCACTGCCCCCGGCAGTTTACTTAGAGTCTCAGCTGGGATAGACGGAAGTCACTTCCAACTCAGATTATCTAAGACAAACTCATCTTTCTAAGCAGAAGGAAGCCCCTTTTCTGTAGGTTCCCCAAAATACAGGCACTCAAGCTAGCACTCAGAATCAACTCTAAGGCTTTCTTCTTCCTCATCCCCTGATACACAGAGCCACTGAATAATGTGGATTCTAGAACCTAAATAGAATCCATCTACTGCTCTGCTGCTCTGTTCCACATTTCCACCATCTATCCCCAAGATTTCTGAACCCATCTCCTAACGTGTCTTTCTGCAACAGCCTTGCCTCCTGCCAGTCCATTTTCTACAATGAAGCGAGAGTAATCTTCTTAAGATATAACCAGATGATGTCACTCAGTAGCTTAAAACCCATCGGGCCCTTCCCATGGCCTCGAGGACAGCGTCCAAAGTCAGTCACGGAGCTTACGAGGCCATAGCAACCCAACCTCTACCTTCTGATTTTGCTTACCTCCAGTCACCCCACCCAGACCCAACACACATTCTCCAGTGAGACTGAGCCTTCAGTTAATGAAAACCCCATTGCTCTCCAGGGCCTCCAGGCTGTTATGATCATGGCTTTCTCCACCTGGAATATTTCTCCCCTTCTGATTGCTGGGCTGGGTGTGAATGTCACCTCATCATCCCTCACCAGTCAAACTTGCCGGGCAACCCAGGGACAGAGTCACCTCCTCACAGTCCCTGTGGCCCCACGGATGCCTTGAGGGTCATGAGGTGGCCTCCCTGGGCCTGCTATAGCCCGAGTGTTCCCGAGATCCCCAGCGGGAGCTCCTGCTGCACCTCATTAACATCGTCCCTGTAAATAACAGCAACCCCGACACCAGTCTGCAAAACCAACACATGCATATTTGATCTGTATAAACAGTGCATATAATATGACATTTCCTTTCAAAACTCCCTCACCACTCGGAAATTCAAATGAGAGCCTGTATTACCCTTGGACTAGAGACTAATGAGGGCATCATAAATATTTGATGAAAACCAGGCCAAATTCTCGGGGTTTGCCACACAACATTTTTCAGGAGCAACTGCTGAAAGATGTCTCGAATAGCCTAAGTACTTTTGGTGGGCAGCAAAGGGTGGCATCCTTCTGAAGGAATATTCCACCTGCTTCCATTCTTGCACAGGTGCTGGCTGCTATTTCCTTTGAATTTTGTCTTTGCTTTAAAACCACCATCCGCTATCAGACTGCCAGTCAGTGAGTTTGTGTTCATCATGAAGAAACAGTGACAAGAGAAAGGAATATTGGGCTACATTTCAGAAAACCTGATTCTCACCCCGGCCAGGCCAGGGTCTAAGCTTAAGCACAAAAGATAAACTATTAAAATTCTTTAAAACATTGTGGTATAAAATTTTCAAAATTCTAAAGTAAACATATCATAAGTAAAATTTAAGAAAAATAGCATTATAAAATGGTTCTGTCAGTGTGGGGAGAAGTGCTGAATATCCCTTAGCCTCAATCTTTTCCTCTATAGCTGCTAAGAAAATAAATGGTTGCCAAGATGAGTGGGAAAGAACCCGCCCACCAAAGTAGGAGACATAAGAGATGCAGGTTCGAGCCCTGGGTTGGAAGCGTCCCTGGAGGAGGGCAGAACAACCCACTCCAGTTTTCTTGCCTGGAGAACCCCATGGACAGAGGAACCTGGCGGGCTATAGGCCATAGGGTTGTAAAGACCCAGACATAACACTGAAGTGACTTAACACACAGCATGTGAAATAAAGCAAAAAAAAAAAAAAAAACAAAGATGAGAATAGCTTTTGCATACTACAAATTGTTGAAGAAAATATAATAGATTGCTAGTTAATAAGCTAGGTTAAGTTGTTCAGTCATCATTTTCCTTGTTGAGATTCTCCAAACAATATGAAATATGACTTAGATGACAAACTAGGAGAACCCATTTGGAGAGCCATTTGTATCAGGAGATTAATAATATTCACAATTTTGGACCTATTGATCATACTTTTTGTGGGAATAAACCAATGAAAAATGTGACAAAGTACCCTACTTGGAAGAGGTTTTTTTAATTATTATTACCAAAAGGTACCCTAAAATACTCATAGTAAAAGCCTTGAAAGCATTCTAAACAGCCAGTACTTGTTGCTATTGTTAAGTTGCTAAGTTGTGTCCAACTCTTTTCCACCCCATGGACTGTAGCCCACCAGGCTCCTCTGTCCATGGAATTTTCTAGGCAAGAGTACTGGAGTGGGTTGCCATTTCTTTTCCACCCCATGGACTGTAGCCCACCAGGCTCCTCTGTCCATGGGATTTTTCAGGCAAGAATACTAGAGTGAATTGCCATTTCCTCCTCCAGGGTGTTTTCCCAACCCAGGGATTGAACCTGGGTCCCTGCATTGGCAGGCTGATTCTTTACCACTGAGCCACCAGGGAAGCCCCAAAACAGCCAATAATCAGGTCAAATAAGTTATGATACATCCCCCAAACAGGTTATTGTGTAGAAAAATCATTATTACAACATCTTTAAAAATAAGATTATATTTATGATTAATATAATGTTGAGTATGTAGAGTACAAAATCAAACAGATAATGCAAGTCCATATGAAGTAAAGAAGAAATTTTTTAAAAAACCAAACTCTCAAAAATCTAAAAGAAATCATTGAATATTATCTATCCTCCAAATAAGAAAAAGAGTTTAAGATTAAAAACAAAGGATAAATTATTAATTCTTTAACATTTAAAATTTTTTTAATTTTTTTAAATTTTACTATATAAAAATTTCAAAATTCTAAAGTAAATATATCATAAATAAGATTTAAGAAAAATAGCATTATAAAAAATGGCAAGAATACCACTCTGCTTATTAAAAGACTCATACAAATTGATAAGAGTGTAATCATTCTGACAGATAATAAGATGAAGAATATGAACAGATAATTAAAGCACACAAAAGAAAAAAATTATTTTATTTTTAAATAAATAAATTAAATTTACTATGCATTTGGTCAAATGATCAAGAGCTTTTAAAATACTAGTCAATGTAGCAGAGGGAGTTTATGAAGAGAGGGATTTCTGCTGCATTCTGACACATTGTTGGAAGACATGTAGAAAAAAATTTATAAACAACAATTTTAAACATAAATCAAAGGCCCTAACAGTGTTCACATCTTTACCTAATAATTTTATTTCTAAGTGTCAGCCCCTAAAGAAACAACCACATAAGCAGATAAAACCTTATATACCTAAGACTATCAGAGGATTAGTTAAAGCACAAAAATTAAAACCATGTAAATAGTTATAAGACTAATTAACATTGGAAGGAGAATATCAACCGGAAGGAGAATATCAATTTTAAAAGTACATAGTCAGTGTGTAGTAGATGAATCCGTACTCTTCTAGTCACACTATTTCTAAGACAAACACAAAATGAAGAAAATTAAAATTTTCAAAATAAAATTTTTTTCATAAAACCAGGAGATATATTCTGAAGTGAAAATTAAACTCGCATTAAGTGAATATGTTGAAATGGGATACCCAGTATGGCAAAGTCAGAACACCATGGATTCTTTAAAAAACAGGGGTAGCAGAGAGTCTCTGTGGACAACAGAACAACACTCAGACTTTCTCCCTGACATACGTTGCCTCCTAGCCCACCACCCTTTCCTGGCCTTTCTCTTTCACATAGTTCAGCAGCACAAAGCTCATTTGGATGGGACTCCCTGCTTTACAGATGAAGGAAAACTAAAAACTAAGAAATGGCCATCACCAAAATCTTAGTTTGAGAGTAGCAGAAACACTTTAATGCAAAAGGAGATAATAAGCACACCTCAGAAAAAGCTTGGCATTCAGTAAAGCAATAGTATGACCTCCCATGACTCATTAAAACAAATAATAACCTCTGCAAAGCAAAGCATCAAAGTAGAAATATAAGAAGCCAGTTTTTAAAAAGACAACAGAATAAAAACAAAACTGGCGAAGAGCTAGAAAAAATAGAAGAGAAAAACAAAATCATCAAATAAGTAAAGATCATTTTGTCCACAATAAATAGGAAATAGATTCTGCCATAATAATGACCTGGGGCATGGAAGACAGACTTGTAAACTGAATGGGATAAAATAGAAAAAAATAACCAAAAGTTTAAAATTATAGAAGAAAATGCAATAGTTGTGAAAGGTATCAAAGGAGATCCAAAGTATGCAAAATTGGTGACTGAAATTAACAAACAAAACAGAAAGAACACACAAACTGTCCAAAAGAGTAATATTTTTTTTAAGTATTTTTGAAATAAGCACTTGAATCTACTCTTTCAAATGGTCAATGGTTCCCAAATAAGTTGAGGCAGAGAGGCACATTTTATTAGAGTTACTAAACCTCAAAAATAAAGCAGCTATGGGTACCTTATTTTCAACAAAACAGGCGAGAATATACAATAGGGCAGAGACAGCCTCTTCAATAAGTGGTGCTGGGGAAACCAGACAGCTACACGTAGAAGAATGAAATTAGAACACTTCATAACACAATACTCAAAGATAAACTAAAAATGGATTAAAGACCTAAATGTAAGACCAGAAACTATAAAACTCTTAGAGGAGAACATAGGCGGAACACTCGATGACATAAATCAAAGCAAGATCCTCTATGACCCACCTCCTTGAGTAATGGAAATAAAAACAAAAGTAAACAAGTGGGACCTGATTAAACTTAAAAGCTTTTGCACAGCAAAGGAAACTATAAGCAAGGTGAAAAGACAACCCTCAGAATGGGAGAAAATAATAGCAAATGAAACAATTGACAAAGGATTAATTTCCAAAATATACAAGCAGATCATACAACTCAATACCAGAAAAACCAACAACCCAATCAAAAAGTGAGAAAAAGACCTAAACATACATTTCTCTAAAGAAGACATACAGATGGCTAACAAACGCATGAAAAGATGCTCAACATCGCTCATTATTAGAGAAATGCAAATCAAAACTACAATGAGATGTCACCTCACACCGGTCAGAATGGCCATCATCAAAAGTCTACAAACAATAAATTCTGGAGAGGGTGTGGAGAAAAGGGAACTCTCTTGCACTGTTGGTGGGAATGTAAATTGATACAGTCACTATGGAAGACGGTATAGAGATTCCTTAAAAAACTAGGAAGAAAACCACCATATGACCTAGCAATCCCACTTATAGGCATGTACCCTGAAATGAAAGTCACTTAGTAATATCCAGCTCTTTGCAACCCCAAGGACTATAGCCAGCCAGGCTCCCCTGTCTATGGAATTTTCCAGGCAAGAGTACTGGAGTGGATTCCCATGCCCTCCTCCAGGGGATCTTTCCAACCCAGGGATCGAACCCAGGTCTCCCACATTGCAGGCGGATTCTTTACCAACTGAGCCACCAGGGAAACCCAAGAATACTGGAGTGGGTAGCTATCACTTCTCCAGGGATCTTCCTGACCCAGGAATTGAACCGAGGTCTCCTGCATTGCAGACAGATTCTTTACCAACTGAACTATCATGGAAGCCAACCTTTCAAAATCTCAGTTATCTCCAGTTTCACTTGCAATTCTTAGCCCCTTTCAGTGTTTTTCAGATGGCTACCACTGTTTCAGCATCAAATCTAAGCTGAAAATATCCAGGTACAGCATTATCCGATATAACTTTCTGCCATAATGGAAATACTCTGTGTCTGCACTGTCCCATATGGCAGACACTGCTGCTGCTACTGCTAAGTCGCTTCAGTCGTGTCTGACTCTGTGCGACCCCATAGACGGCAGCCCACCAGGCTCCCCCGTCCCTGGGATTCTCCAGGCAAGAACACTGGAGTGGGTTGCCATTTCCTTCTCCAATGCAGGAAAGTGAAAAGTGAAAGTGAAGTCGTTCAGTCATGTCCGACTCTTAACAACCCCATCGACTACAGTCTACCAGGCTCCTCCATCCATGGGATTTTCCAGGCAAGAGTACTGGAGTGGGGTGCCATTGCCTTCTCCGATGGTAGACACTAGCCCTGGGTAAACACTGAGTGTCTGACATGTACCTAGTGTGACTGAGGAGTTGAATTTTTAATTTCACTTAATTTTAATTAATTTAATTTTAAATAGCCACCTGTGCCTGGTGGCTATCATATTAAAGAGTGCATGTCTAGAGGAAGAAGAGAAACCTTGAGTGTCAAGGGTAGGGAAGTTTTTCCTAGAAGTCTCCTAGTGGATTTTCCCAGGTTTCTCTTTGGTCAAAACAGGTCACATGCCTACTCCTAAATCAAATATTGGCAAGGAAAATGATTTCCACAGGTAGCTTAAAATAAAATAGGCATGTACCCTAAGAAATTTAAAGTTGAAAAAGATACATGTATCTCATCGTTCATTGCAGCACTATTTACAATAGCCAGAACATGAAAGCAACCTAGATGTCCATCAATGAATGAATAAAGAACTTGTGGTGTATATACACAATGAAATATGACTCAGCCAGTAAAAGGAACACATCTGAGTCAGTTCTAATGAGGTGGATGAACCTAAAGCCTAATATGCAGAGTGAAGTAAGTCAGAAAAAGAAAGATAAATATCATATAGTAGTGCATATATATGGAATCTAGAAAGAGGACCAACGAATTTATCTGCAGGAAAGCAATGGAGAAATAGACATAGAGAAGAGGCTTATGGATGTGAGGAGAGGGGAGAAGAAGGTGAGATATATGGAGAGAGTAACCTGAAAACTTACATTCAGTTCAGTTCAGTTCATTTCAGTCACTCAGTCGTCTCCGACTCTTTGCGACCCCATGAATTGCAGCACGCCAGGCCTCCCTGTCCATCACCATCTCCCAGAGTTCACTCTACCATATGTAAAATAGATAGCCAATGGTAATTTGCTATATGTCTCAGGAAACACAAACAAGGGCTCTGTATCAACCTAGAGGCAAGGGATGGGGAGGGAGATGGGAAGGAGGTTCAAGAGGGAAGGGATATATGTATACCTATGGCTGATTCGTGTTGAGGTTGGAGAGAAAACAACAAAATTCTGTAAAGCAATTACCCTTCAATTAGAAACTAAATAAATTAAAATAATAATAAATCCTCAAAAATAAATAAATAAAGAAGAAATCCTGTAGCCAGGGAAAGAAAGTCAACTCATCTACAAAAGTAAAAAGTCAACCTACCTTTAGGCTTCTCTCTGAGACAGTCACTGCTACAATAAAGTGGAAGCATATCTTTAGAGTCCTCAGGGAAAGGTCAGAAAATAATTTTATACCCAGCCAAATTTCCATTTAGAGTAAAGAACAAATGATAATTTTTAGACCTTCACAGCTCTATAAAGAGAACTTCCATTATCTCTTCTTAAAGGAACTATTAAAAATTGCTCTGTTGCCAATCCAGGAATAAAGAAGATACTATAAAAAATGGTGATCTCTAGTATATTTAATTTAAGTGAACTAATTTAAACAAATATACCAGAGCTGCAGGAAAATGTTGCTATCAAGTAAAGTGTATATTCTATCAGCTACTACATTGAAACTACAAAAATATCAGAAGTGAAAGAAAGGGAAAATTATGGTATGAATGCCAACCTCCTCTTTTTGTGTAATGAGGGCTGAAAAATCAATACAATAATATTTAAAGCTGATGAATAAAGAAAACATGTAAGCATATTGTTTAAATGTGTGAAGCATTCACTTGAATAAATAAAAATAATAATGTAACAAACCAAAATTAGATGGTATGGAGAATAAGGAGAGAGGGCACATGGGAGGAAATCAAGAACCTTACCATGCATGCATTTCAGTAAATACTGTCTGAAAAAGTAAGAACAATGTATAGTCTATACATTTATAGCAATAAATGCAATTATTAGAAGTGAAAGAAAACCCACAATAGACCTTCTAAAGTATTAGAAGAAAACTGGACCATACAAGCACATACATACAAACATACACACACACCCTTCAAAGTACATTTTGACATTAAAATGTCAGACAAGGATAAATTCAAGGCACAGAGATTTAAAGGAGATCGGACCATTTTTAATGAGTAAACAAGCCACAGTGAAGATGACGTAGTCTTGAGTCTTTATACAACAATGAAAATAACAGCAAAATTAATGAACAAAAATGTAGTAAATGCAAGAAAAAACAGAAAAAGAACCACAAAATAATGTTAGAATATTTAATGTACCTCTCTCAGCCCATGAGAATAAAAATTTAAATGAGATAAAGTAAAATAAAACATGAATCTACATGAATTAAAAGGCTTTAGAAACCTAAGGCAAGTAAAGTCAGGATACAGACAACTCAAATAGTGTAAGAAGAACTAATTTATGGATACTTGATATATATAATTACACAATATATAGAATTGATTTTTATGCTTATGAAACATTCAGGATTTGAAGTTTCAACAACAGCTGTCTCTGGCTGATTAAGCACAAAAACGGAATTCATCAAAGCTAATCAGTGGTTCACAGAATTTGGACCATGTCCGTGGAGCCATGCTAATGGACACACCCTCAGGAAGGGTCCCCAAATGTTGATCATAAAGTGGGCTGGTGGGGACATTTTCTTCACTGCCAGTTCAAAGCCCCTTCTGTCCTAGGACTCAACCCTGCTCCACCTACTGGTCTTAAATCCTTCCACTTGCTAAAATCTGGTTTGACACTTGTATACGTTTCTCAAGATGCTCACTTCCCAACAGAAGTGCCACCATGCTGATCGGTCTTAGTGGGGTTTGAGCCGGGTGCCTGAGTTTAGCCACAAAAGCAGTTGGGGGAGAGGAGTAATTTTATGAGTCCAACCATGGGGAGGCTTTGAGTAAGCCTTGGGTTTAACACACTCCAACCATAGCAAAGGTGTCCTAGAAAGTCTTGGCGGCCTCAACACCTAGCAGACACCTGCCCCAGGTCACTGCAAAAGTGATCGGTGGGAGGAGGCATTATGTGTTCTTTTCAAAGTCCTATGGAGTATTTACCAAAAATGCGTAATCAAGAGGTCACAAAGAAAACCTCGCCAAATGTTCACAAACAGCTATAGCTCAGATATTTTCTAAACACAACGTAATAGAATAAAGATGGCAGAGTGGTGAGGACTGTATGCCACCTGGAAATTAATAAAATAAGACACACATGCTCACAAACTCCATCTTAAAAGGAATTCTCCCTAATGGTAGAACATCTCCCTAACTTAAAGTTACAATTATATGAACACTAATCCCCTAACCAGTTTTGTTAAAACCACATTCAAAACAAAATGTTTAAATTTTTGAAATTTTATTTTACTAGGAAAAATCAATTAAAATATAGGAAGCATTTAACAAAAGAAACAAGGAAAAGATCAGAGCAAGAAATATGAGATAAACAGAAACAATCAAAATGAGTGCAAATGATAAAAAATAGAAAACAAAACAAAAAAAAATTGGTAGAAAAAATAAATGTAGAACTTGTTTAACAACGAGTCATTTTTTATTTTTTTCAAAAATTTATTTTTTTATCCAATTTTATTTTATTTTTAAACTTTACATAATTGTATTAGTTTTAGAAAAAAACAGGTATAAGAACATTGTTTAGCATCCAGCATCATGCATCGAACCTGGACTGGCAACTCGTTTTTTGATATTTTAGAAAGATGGTAAGCTTAGAAAATAGAATTTTTAAAAGCTTAGATAAGCTAGTCAAGAAAATAAATCTTTGAAAGTACGAATAACTAAATAAAAATGTGAGAATTAAAAAATAACAGAGAAATGGAAAATAAAGGAAAGAGGACAATGTGCTTAGGACGGTACAAATAAAACTCTTAATGAAACTGATGAATTTTTTTCTAAAACATCATAAATGAACAAATTGATCACAGATGGATAGATTATTCAATCAAAAATACTGTCATAGAAGAAACTGAAGACTTTTTTTAAAAAACTGTTCTTCCAAAAAGCCCCCAATTGAGATGGTTCTGTGGGTGAACTCCTTCAAATCTCTAAAGAATGGGTTATTTCTATGTCCTTTCATTACTGGGCAGCATAGGGAAAGGAGGGAGGCTTCTAAATCCTTTTTGTGAAGCCACCCTAACATTGATTTTTAAACCTGACAGAAAGCATAAAATAAAACTACAGACCAATCTTGCATATGAATATTGATGAAAAATCCTAAATAAAATATTAGCAAATAGAATCTGGCAGTGCATTAAACCGGTTTGAAGATGGCAATCTAAGCACAAGCTGAGCTCCCCGCTCCCTGTACCCAGTCCATAGAAATGATAGTAAAGCTATTTTTAAAAACAAATAAATTCACACACTCAAAAATAGAATGGAGGCCCTCTCAGAATGCCAGAGCAGTAAGAAACCCCTGAGAGAAAGCAAAAGAGGAAAAATGCTGCTGAAACATGGTGGCTTGAACATGTTCCTTCCTGAAACGCCACTCACTCAGATGACAGTGAAGAAATATTTTTAAAGGCATAAGCTCACAAGAACAAGGGAGACGTGTATTAGTTTTATTGCTGTACAGCTAAGCCTCCAAGTCTCATGAGTCAACCCAAAAGAAGTTTATTTCTCAATAGCAAAAAAAATGCTGCCCGTGACAGTGTGATAGAGAGGGACTCCACTCCCAGAAATTCAGGGATCAAGTCTCAGCCACTTTCCACCTGTGACTCCCCAGGTGGCCCCAGCGGGCAGTGGACGTCCAGCTGACAGCTGAAGGAAGAGAGAAGAGAGGCTCATTGTGGGGAGTTTCGTGAGCCAGTCGTGGAAGTGGCATGTATCTCCTCTGCTCACATTCTACTGACCATTACTCATCTCCAAGGTCTCAGCTACCTGCAGGGAAAGTTGAAAACATATATGCCCATGGGGAAAGTGCAGTGAACACCTGCTGAGTCCCAGAACACATCATCTTTCCAGTTAGCAAACACCTATTTCACTTCTTTGCAAAAAATAAAATATATTCAACCAGACATACTCTTAGGAAAACAGCTCCAAATCCAGTAAACTCAATCCAGCCTCTTCATTCAGCCCAGAGTCCAGGCTGTATGTTTCCCCCATCACCAGGGTCAGATGTGGGGAAACTAGAGAAAGTCAAGCCCCAGAAAGATGGGGAGGTCGTCTTGAAGCAATGACTTAGAGAAGGATAAGAGCAGAAATTAGAAATCCCCGCTCAAGAAGAATTTACAGATGACAATTTCAAGCCACACAGGAAAGCTGACATGATACAAGTTATCTAAATACAACCAAGCGAAAGTGGATTTCCCCCTAAGGAAATGGAAATAATTATGCAATTGGGAAAAGACTCCAAAAACAAGAATAAATTTCTCAAAGTGATATAAGAATGAATAGTAAATATACAGCAAGATAGGAGATACTGTGTTGTTGTATGTGACTATTAAAAAAAATAGGCATGTATCAAGTACTAACATATAGATTTTAAGCTAATAGATTTAAACAAGAAAACATATCATTGTAAAATACGGAATGGTGGCTAAAATTCTCAATATTTAAACCATACATGGGACACACTCAGACTAAACTTATGAAATAGAACATAAGACTGAGAAACTTAACGAGACTGTAGTATAGAGAGATGAAGAGATAGGAAATGCTCATGAGAAATTAAAATACTTGAAAGAAAGCTGGAAGTGTCCAAAGCTGTGACCAACAGGAGGTTGGAGGAAGAGAAGGCAAGATGGGGGAAAATATTTAAAGAGATGATAGCTAAGAATTTTTCAAACATAAAGAAATATGCGAGTCCCAAGGTAGTGTATACTGAGTGCAGAGCAACATAGACAAAAGGCTACATTTGGATATGTTGTAGAGAAATAGCAGAATATCATGAATAAAAAGATCTAAAAGGCAAATGGAGAGTAAAGACAGACAACCTTCAAATAATGAAATTCTCAGGAGGAATGACAGAAGGTAGCAAGTTGAGGTAATTTGTTAATCACAGGTAAGAAGACTGGTTATATCGTGGCATCTAGGTAAATTGAATTCCACTTAGCTATTTAAAGAGTTAAATAAATCTGAGTGTGCCATCAGCATGATATCCAATATTGAAGGGAAAGAAAGAAAAGTAACAGTCTAAAGCATACCCAAATGTGTATAAACAAGCAATCGAAAAAGAGCAACATGTGTATGGAATATACAGGAAACACATTTGCACACTCAGTTGTTCTGTTGCTAAGTCGTGTCCAACTCTTTACCACCCCATGAACTTCAGGCTGTTCAGCTTCCCTGTCTTTCACCATCTCCCTGAGTTTGCTCAGACTCATGTCCATTGAGTCAGTGATGCCATCCAACCATCTCATCCTCAGTCGTCCCCTTCTCCTCTCACCCTCAGTATTTCCCAGCATTAGGGTCTTTTCCAATGAGTCAGCTCTTTGCATCAGGTGGCCAAAGAATTGGAGTTTTAGCTTCAGCATAAGTCCTTCCAATGAATATTCAGTGTTGATTTCCTTTAGGATCGACTGGTATCTCCTTGTAGTCCAAGGGACTCTCAAGAGTCTTCTCCAGCACCACACTTTGAAAGCATCAATTCTCCAGTGCTCAGTTTTCTTTATGGTCCAATTCTCACATTCATTCATACATGACTACTGGAAAAACCATAGCTTTAACTATGCAGACCTTTGTCATAGAGGCTCTTGGAAATTTTTAGAAAAGCTTGTAAAAAAGGTCACATTTGGGCAGCTGAAAAAGCTGGAGCTTAGAGGAAGAGAGATTTCTTTTTCACCATATATGCCATACACTTTGTTTGAAATTTTAAAATGTGTTTATACAATGCTTTCTCAGAAATAATTTCAAAACATTTCCAAATTGCATTGCAGACATCAGTGAAATAGAATGACATCATAATATTGAGGGATTATGGGTGTTATTTCTTTCCCCTTGCACTTTGCATTCTAAATTTTCTGCAAAGATTAGATAATGATGTTATAATCAGGGAAAATAAACTAAAATAGAAACAACTTTAATGTAAGTGGAAGTGCAATTTTCAGTTAAGTGCCCTTTCATGTAAATATAGGAAACTAAGAACTTCAGCCTTGAGAGGCAGAAAATGGTGGTAGATCTACACTCGATCCGGGCCACATGGAGAAATGCTTGTGATATAACATTGAGAGGAAAGGAAGAGAAGTGTGTAAAATGAGGACTATACGCTACTTCTTTAGAATTATTTAGTCTTTGTTTTCTCTCTGGACAACCAGTGGTTGTTTTTTTCTCTTTTATAAATACATAGAGACTTTATTTTCTTGGGCTCCAAAATCATTGCAGATGGTGACTACAGCCATGAAATAAAAGGATGCTTGTTCCTTGGAAGAAAAGCTATGACCAACCTAGACAGCATATTTAAAAGCATTACTTTTAATGAGACATTAAAAGTAGAGATATTACTTTGCTGACAAAGGTCCATCTAGTCAAGCTACAGTTTTTCCAGTAGTTATGTGTGGATGTGAGAGTTGGACCATAAAGAAAGCTGAGCACCAAAGAATTTATGCTTTTGAACCGTGGTGTTAGGGAAGACTTTTGAGAGTCCCTTGGACTGCAAGAAGCTCAAACCAAGTCAATCCTAAAGGAAATCAGTCCTGAATATTCATTGGAAGAACTGATGCTGAAGCTAAAGCTCCAATCCTTTGGCCACCTGATGCAAAGAACTGGCTCATTGGAAAATACTCTGATGTTGGGAAAGATTGAAGTCAGGAGGAGAAGGGGATGACAGAGGATGAGATGGTTGGATGACATCACCGACTTGATGGACATGAGTTTGAGCAAGCTCCAGGAGTTGGTGATGGACAGGGAGGCCTGGTGTGCTGCAGACCATGGGATCACAAGGAGTTACACACGACTGAGTGACTGAACTGAACTGAGAGACCTTTACACAGAGAACATCTCAGAAAACTCCTTGGCCATACACGCTATAGGTGGAAATGTTCAGATGGCTAGACAGCATCTTGCATGCAGTAAATCCTCAGAATCTATTTCTTGCATATTTGTCCTCTCCCAGTTTGTCCCATGAAGCTTTAGAAGGAGCCAGGATACAGCAAAGCAAAGAGGCAAAATAGACCTGTAGAAACTACCCTATCTAGTTTTCCCACATTGGTGAACAGTAGTACCAGGTGTTCCAACCAAAATCCCCCATTTCTCCCTTTTCCTAACTACTCGCATAGTATCCATAAGCAAGTTCAGTTGATTCCATCCCCAAGTGTATCTGGAATAATGCCATTCTCTTCCACCTCCGTGGCTGCCACCCTGATTTGTGCAACCTCTCCACCTGCTCCTGCTTCAACAATCCACATTGTAAGTCAGCATTTCCTGCTTGGAAACCTTCTGAACAATGTTTCATGGAAGCCTCTTCATCACTGCTTCTCAGCATCAATCTTGCCTTGACTGAGTCCTCAGTCTCTATCCCATTCCCCATCTTTAAGGTTTGTTCTGTTACACGTCACTCTTCTTGATTGACTGATGGATCATTGATAGGCTGTCTGCCATCCCTGTTAGAATGTAACACAATAAGAGTGGGGTCCTTGGCTGCCACATTCACCAAAAAATCCCAAAGACAAGAGAGAGCTAACACATGAAAGGTCTATAGTAAATTCTTGATGAATAAATGAACAAGCCGAAACATCCAGCGTGTATTCTCTGCCAGACTGTGAGCATCTGGAGAATAGAACCAGTGTTGCACATGCTTGCATCCCTAACTTCTGGGCACACAGTGTTCTTTAGTCACTCAGTCCTGTCTGACTCTTTGTGACCCCATGAGGGTCAGCCATGACCCTCCGCCCACGAGGTTCCTCTGTCCATGGGATTTCCCAGGCAAGAATACTGGAGTGGGTTGCCATTTCCTTCTCTGGGGATCTTCCTGACCCAAGGATCAAACCCACATCCCCTGCATTGGCAGGTGGATTCTTAACTGCTGAGCCACTGGGGAAGCCCCAGTACACACAGTAGGGCATCAATAAAGCATGTTGGGTTAGTGAAAATTATGGCATACATCCCTTGAGACTTTACTACATACAGAGGTAGAGTTGATAAACAGAGAGGCCACTCTCAAGCCTCCTCCCTCCATAAATAATTACCCTATATATTCATAGAAGGCATTTACAAGGAGTTGACCATGTGTCAGGTGTGTCTCACATGCTTTACCCAAACTAACTCATCTATTTTTTTTTAATTTCTTTGTTTTACCGAGTGAGGTAAGCACATACTTTTGGTCTTCCCTGATAGCTCAGCTGGTAAAGAATCTGCCTGCATGCAAGAGACCCAGTTCAATTCCTGGGTCAGGAACATCTGCTGGAGAAGGGATAGGCTAGTCACTCCAGTACCGTTGGGCTTCACTGGTGGCTCAGCTGGTAAAGAATCTGCTGCAATGCAGGAGACCTGGGTTCGACCACTGGGTTGGGAAGATCCCCTGGAGAAGGGAACGACTACCCACTCCAGGATTCTGGCCTGGAGAATTTCATGGACTGTAAAGTCTGTGGGTCACAAAGAGTCAGACATGACTGAGCAACTTTCACTTTCACTTCACTTTCAAGCATATACTTTACATGGAATGTATCCTTAACAGGTTTTTAATGTAGCCTTCAATACTGTTATCTACAAGCACACAGTTATACAGCAGGTCACTTAATTATTTTAACAACCCCATACATAGATCAGGAGCTAACTTCATGCCCACTTTACAGATAAGAACACTAAGGCACAGACAGGAAGAGTGTTCAAGCCAAGTCCGAATTTAGACTCCTCATCACCAGGACTCTAGGGAGCTCATCTGCTTTGCCCTCCTGTCCCAACCACAATCTTTCTTTCTAAGCTCTGCTTACCTTAGGATGACTATCCAAAGCCACTAGCCCCAAGTGACACTCATGTAAATCAATTACAGTTATATACATATGAAAGTCCAGTTCCTTGGTGGCACTAGCCAAGATGTCTGTCAATAGCCACTTGCAACTTGCTGCTACCTTATCAGAGAGCACAAAGAATCTCTTTTTTGTGGCCAAATGTTCTCAAACACACTGCCTGGAACATGGATCCTTCAAGGGCAAAGATCATATCATACATTTATCATAATTTTTGGTAAGATGAAAGGGTCAGCCCCAATAATTACCATAGTAGAAACCCGTTAATAAATATTCAACATTCATTACTGAGGCATATCTTTACCTCCTGGTGGCAAACTGGGATACCTCGTCACTAATAAGCAAGTGTTCGTATAAGTCGTACTCTCCACTCCTCGTAAGGGGGACGGTTTAAGTCCTTCCATTCCCACTGTTGCTCCCTGCACCCCCATACAAGAGCCGGCTTCCTTTATCTGCTTATTCTCCTCCTAACTGGGGATGTTTATTGTAATCTTTGTTTGTATGCCTTTTTCTCAACAAATATATCTGACTGTTTAGCAGTTCTGAACTTTCAAAACCCAGGCAAGAAAGCTTAAAGTCAGGATCTACAAAAAATGTCTGCAACACTCAAAGCAAAGTCTTCCAAGACTGTGATTCTGTTTTTTTGTTGTTGTTAAATTTTCTTCAGTAGCTGTCTTCAAATCCCATAGCATTCTAATGGATTTCCAGAAATATGTTAATCAAGACCTGCTGCTTCATAGGCAAGAGCCAGAGTTATTTGCAACGTATTGGCAACTGCTCAGGAAAAGTAGCATATGTGAAGGTCCTACTATGTGCCTGCCTTCTGTTAGGTGTTGGGACTTTGGAAAGTTCCTACCATGTCTCTGGTCTGATGCTAGGTACTGGGTATTTGGAGGTGGCCTCTGGACATCCAAAGGCTCCCCAACTTATGGAAAAATGGGACATATAAATTTCCATTCATTCCTTCACTCATTCAATCAGTATTTATCAAGTACCTACTGTATGCTGGGCATTGTGCATAGCAGTGATATATAGGAGTATGCAAAGCAGCATGAATTCCTCCCTTTTCAGAAATTGTAGCGGGGAAGACAGTCCATAAGCAAGTAATATACAAATATGCAATCTACCACATGCTGATAAGCAATGTTAAGAAAATTAGGCCGAGAGCAGAGGCTGTAAGGGAGGTTTTAGGCCCGGGGCAGGAGAGGCTCTCTGATTAGGTGATATGAGTAGAGAGAGGGAGCCACGAGGGCAGATGGTAGAGGGAGTCACAGCCTTGCCCCGGGAGGTGTTCAGCCTTCCGGAGGAGGAAGTAGGGTCAACAGGGGAGGAGGGCATCTCTGCAAAGGGACAGAATGCCTCACAGGCTCTGGAAGGACTTTGGATTTGATTCTGAGCGTTCTGAGCAGGGTTGTGACTTCACAGACTCACATGTCAGAGAAAGCACTGTACAGAGAACAGAGGCAGCGGACGAGGATGGGGACAAGGACTCAGCTGGGCGAGAACGACAATAATAACCCTGGGGAGAGGCCACTGGGTCTCAGGCTGGGCTGGTGGAGCCAGCAGGGTCTGCTGATGGGAGGAAGGGGAGGAAGAGAAAGGATGAGAGGAGGACCACACAGTCAATCAGGATGGTGTGAGAGTTCGCCTTGGGGATGTGCATAGGCCCTGGGGACGCACAGAGGATGACACCCGGCCAGGAGGGCCCGAGGTTCCTCAAGAAGTTTGACTTTCTGATAAACAATCTTTTTCTTAATGTTTTTCTTGTTGTTCAGCTACTAAGTTGTGTCTGACTCTTTGTGACCCCATGGACTGCAGCAAACCAAGCCTCCCTGTCCCTCCCCATCTCCTGGAGTTCTCCCAAGTTCATGTCCATTGAACTGGTGATGCCATCCAACCAACTCTTCCTCTGCTGCCCTCTTCTCCTTTTGCCTGAATCTTTCTAATGAGTCAGCTGTAGGTATGCCCTGTTTGATACTTAGCACATACTCATACTTTCCAGGTGGTACAGTGGTAACGAATCCACCTGCCAGTGCCAGAGTGTTCAATCTCTGGGTTGGGATCCCCTAGAGAAGGAAATGGCAATCCATTCCAGTATTCTTGCCTATAGAATCCCATGGACAGAGGATCCTGGTGTGCTACAGTCCATGGGGTTGCAAAGAATCAGAAACGACTAAGCACACACACACACAGTTTTACACTAACAAGGGCATTTATTGTTCATCTGAAATTCAAACTGAACAGGCTGTTCTGTGTTTTATCTGGCAATTGGACCAAACAAGGGCTAAGTGAGGTATTGAAGACTGGTAGGTCTGGGTCATGTGAGTAAAGAAGAAACGAGTCCCAGGGGGAGGAACTCACTCCCATCCATTCTCTGAATTTCTGTGGGGCTTCCAGAGAGCAGGACTCACACATCTGGTGGGTTGTGTGTACGGAGTAGGGAGTGTGGTTACACATAACCCACTTGCAGTGTCTCCAGAAGTCGGAAATCACATCAAGGATCAGAGTCCTGGGGAAGCTCCCTTTAACTTAGGTTTAAGAAGAGTTTTCCCTTAAAGCCTGGAGGGTACAAGCCTCATGCTCATTGTTCACGGAAGAGAAACCAAGATGCCCATCATTGGTTCCTTCCATTCTAAAGGTCTGCCTTGTGTAAGTTGAGCTGGAGCTGGAATGGACAAGATTTAGAGATGGGCTGATCATCAGAACCACCCATGCACAAAACATTCAGGAGTGTCCACCGTGTCCTAAGGCCTGCATTCAGTGCTCTGTACAAGTCCACACAGGCCTGACTGGCTTCAGGCACTGTTTTCTTTTTCTACACTATTTACCCCCATTCCCACTCCACCCCCAAAAAAGTGGTATCAACAAAGTGAGAAGGGCAGAGCTTGTTGAGCTGGACAGACTGCTTGAGCGTGGAAGGGTAGCTATGTGCGCTGTGATCAGGGCACAATGAAGAAATCAGCCTGATCTGAAAGGGCTCAGGAGAGAACAGAAGCTTTGTGTGAACCTTGAGTGCTGGCCACCCACCTGTCTGTCCACTCTCATGCAAAGTTTGGAAGACCTTGGTGATGGAAAGAAAGAGATGGCACAGCAGAAGGAAAACCAGAGAGACAGGCTGCTTTCCAGAGCCTACTCGCAGAAATAGCCGAGGGTGAGGGTGAGAAAACACCCTGCTTTCATGAGATTTTTATTAAGAAGCAGAATAAGACGTTAAGTAACGGCGTCTTTGAGTGCATATCCTTGGCCAGGAAACAGCCAATGATTTCGGAGAACTGTATTATTACTTTGTGTTTGCTTATCTTTTTCTCTCCTTACCTGATAATCATCTGTAGTTCTATCTGTCTTTTTAAGGACATGTGAGAAAATAGAAAAGGTTACAGAGGACAGTCAAAGAATTGCATATTATTACCTGGCTTTCCAGAGCTGACTGTGCAATTGTTTGTTTTTGATGAGATAACAATGAAGATAGAATTGTTCAAAGCAAAGGCTGTTCAAATTCCGTGCAGCCATGTGACTCACTGCCCCAGTCACATGGATGGCTGCTCCCTCCCAACACTGAGGATCTCCAGCCCCCATAGTCACTGCCAATGGAACAAACGGTAGGAGGTAAAAGACCTTTCTCTTTGACCTCATATACACAATGGGACCAATGATATTCCTGTGGTATTGGGATGGTGCTAATTTCTGGGTACCAGGTTCTTACATAAAGTCCCAAACAAGCTCTTTTTGCTGAACATTTTATACCTTGCATTTGTTAACTCTTCCTGATTACACACCCTCCTGCTTTTCCCGATCCACCTGCATTCCTCAAAAGCGCCGTTTTCCTCTGTAACACATTCCCCCACCACCCCAGCATATTTCCTCACAGTGCCCTTTGTTCCATGGAGGCCACATGTTTCACACTTTAAGGAGGCGTCCTCTCTTCTTTATTCCCAGGTCTACCTTCCCATGGGTCCGTGAGCTCCCCAGGGCGGGGACCATGTCTCTGCATTTCTGGAACACTGTGCCTGGCACAGAGTTACCTCGCCTCGGATTTTTGTCCAGTGCATGAATACATAACAAAATGTGTGAGTTTACTAGGAGTAGAAAGAGAGTATTATTTCAGGAGCCTTCTAGATCTTATTCCTATAATGCTACTGGATGATTTTGCATTTTAAAAAAGAATCATGTTGACTAATTTTTTTTTAATTTTTATTAGAATATAGTTGCTTTACAATGTTGGGTTAGTTTCTACTGTATAGCAATGTGAGTCAGCTTTGTGTACATATTTGTCTCTTTCTTCTTGGATTTCCTTCCCATTTACATCAGCACAGAACACTGAGTATGGTTCCCTCAGCTGTACAGCAGGTTGTCATCAGTTGTCTATTTTATACATGGTATCAATAGTATGTACGTGTCCATCCCAATCTCCCAGTCCACCCCACTCCCCACATTCCCCTGTTGGTCCTCGTATGTTTGTTCTCTGTGTCTCTGTCTCTATTTCTGTTTTACCAATAAAAGAATCACACTGACTCTTCATGAGTCAGATCGCAGATGTGGAGCCCAGACCATTGATATAATGAAGGGAGCAGAGACCAGCCCATCCCATTGGCGCCCATACCATTGATATAATGAAGGCTGCCTGAGATCAGCCCTCTATACTGTCTTTAATCTCACCTAGAAAGTAGCACAGGCTCATGTGAAAGACTCTGGGCTCCGGGGTCCAACCACTCCGAAAGCACACTCAGGCACTGTTGCCTCCATTCTTCACAGCCTTGGGGAAATAACCTTTCACTACTCTCAGCCTTAGTTTCCACAAAAAAAGAGGAAAACAAAAGTATCAACCACATAAGGACGTGGTAAGAATAAGATGAGCTAACACAGGCAGGGCTTAGCACAACTCCTGTACAGCAGTACTAAAATGCTAGGCATTATTGCTGGTGCCATCTTTTGTTTTCATTCACTCATGCAGCTATTTATTCCTTCATCCCTTCAGCAGAGATACCTGTAGGTCTAGCTTCATACTACACTGCTGACACCACATACAGAATAGTTTCCACGAACCAATGAAAAGTTCTTGAGCCCAGTCCAGAGCTTCTTGTCCTTCTCTCTCCTGCACTCCACTGCCCAGACCAAACTTTCTGTCTTCTAGGATCCCGATCTAATCATGCATCTTCCATGGACGGCTCCACCCTTCCCACATCTGATGACTTAGCCATGGAATGGCATTGGCTTTCTGTATGCAAGCTTGGTGTCAACATTGGTTCAGCTGCTACCTCCACCTACTTGAAAGCTGCCACATATCATATCTGCACTGGTCCAGGCCCTGAGATTTCACACCGGGAGAAGAATTTAAATTAGATGTTTGATGCAGTTCCTTTCAGATAATGAGGTAGTGCTGAAATGGAAAATTTCACAGCTTCTCAGTTCTCTGTAAGTAAAATTGAATATAGATAATCTTTTGGAAGGGATCTGCCAGGGTTTATTTATAGCTGGGTTAATGAGAGTGGGAGGAGGTGGAGTGTGGTGTGTACCCGACTCTGGCTAGACACTCACTGTTCTAGTTACTCATGGCTGTGTAACAAACAACTCCAAAACTCAGTGGATTAAAACAACAATGTAATCTTTTTTATTGCTCATGATTCAATGGGTCAAGAATTTGGAGTATATAAAGAATATATTCAACATGATATTATATATAATCTTCCGTGGTGGCGTAGTGGTAAAGAATCCACCTGCAAAGCAGAAGATGCAGGTCCAATCCCTGGGTCAGAAAGATCCCCTGGAGAAGGAAACGGCAACCCACTCCAGTATTCTTGCCTGGAAATGTCCGTGGACAGAGGAGCCTTGCAGGCTATGATCCATGTGGCTGCAAACAGTCCGACACGACTGAGTGACTGAGCATACACACACACATAACACTGTTATAAAACCTCTTTAAGTTTACTAAAGCCCCACCTACAAAAGATATAATTAAATTAGAGAGCAAAAAGTCTTAACTTGGGTTATATTAACTAATATGTAGAAATGGATTCTGTGCAGTGATACACATTACCAGTTAACATGCATTAATATGTTGGTAACCAAATTGGTACATCCGAATATGTAGAGTTCCAGAAACCAACGTTGTATTGTTCAAGAAATCCAGAAAGAATAGGCAATGGAATTATGCTGATTTTTAGATATAATTTTCCAGCAGTTTAAAAGGAATAAGTTTTTCATTTAAAAAGCCAGCAGGATCAGCAGGCAACTAAGTTCTGTTTTAGTTGGAAATCAGTGGGTGGGAATAGAAAGTCACATTTTTTTTTTCCTAAATGGAACTAGAGAAGCAGCAGATCTAACAAGTTGTAATCAGCCAAATTTCTTTTTTTATAAATACATGAGTAGAAACTTGGGGTTTTTCTTTTTTCCATGGTATTTTTTAATCCAGCAGAGCAGTAGCGAATCACCTTTGCAAATCTCCTTGCAAATTTTTGCTGCACAAAAGTCTTTCTTTGGAGGAGGTCAAAGAAGCTCATCTGAAATCTCACAAATCTGTGGGAAATTGGGGGATTTAAGAGGTCAAACTAGCCCAGGGCCATTTGCATGTGAAAGTAAAAGGCGTGTGATTGTCTTTCAGGCCCTCACTTGTCCTTACTCCAAAGGGATGTAAATATAGCAGCCCAGGGGCACCAATTCCCTGGGACAAGATTGGGGAAACCTGTTCAGCCAGGGATGGGTGAGAAGGGTAAGTTATCTTAAATGGCTGAGAGTGCATTGAGCCAGGGGTGAGGTACAACCAGGGATCTGAGAAAGGCTTCTAGGGCTCAGGGCCAGAGGAGGAGGGCCACCAGATGGCTGCAGATGAGGACCGAGATGGGTCGTATTAGCCCGTGCCCCTTACAAGCCACCATCCCCAAGCCAGTTTCTTCATCTACATAGTAGGGTTTATGATGCGTATGAACTAGTTTTAGTGTGTGGTTTTGTTTTTGTTTTTGTTTTTGTTTGGCCAATCAAGTGACAAAAAAATGCACATGAAGGGCTCAGTTCAACTCCTGGCATGTAGGAATACCCAATAAAGGGTCCAAGAGGCAACAGCAGATCTAAAATTGGTCAATGAACCAACAGCTCATGATCCAGCTAGGTACCCAGGGCAGAACAGGAAGTAGGAAGATGTCCGCCAGGGAACATCTTTGGGGGATCCTTAACACACTGTTAGGTAGGGGTGATTGGGCACTGATTTAGGCTGGTTGCTGTCACACCCAACATAACAATGGCATTAAACACTAATGTAACTTCTTTTATTGAGACTGCTTCCTCAGTGGCTTGTGGGCAGATGCGTTTTGTGTGTGTGTGTGTGTGTGAGGGAAACTATTTAACAAATCTTATCCCATGTTCACTAACATTCTGTTTGCAACATAAACCCTGAAGTGAATCCCTTTGTAAAGGAAAGAATCTTCTAGCCAGGCAATTACACAAAGCACACTTTTTCTGTGGCCCATCTCTGATTAGTGTGTTCATTTTTACTGCAAAGCAATATCAAGGGTGTGACACCCATGCTGGAATACCAGGGTGAAAATTCTGTCTCTTCAATGTACTTAGGCAAGTGACTTAATCACCCTCTCTGCCTCCATTTTCTTATTTTTACATGAAGATAATGTCAATTCCCATCTTACCATGTTGTTAGCTGAAGTAGTTGTATATGGATGTGAGCATTGGACCATAAAGAAGGCTGAGTACCAAAGAATGGATGCTTAGGAATTATGGTGCTGGAGAAGACTCTTGGGAGTCCCGTGGACAGCAAGGAGATCCAATCAGTCAATCCTAAAAGAAATCAGCCTTGAATATTCATTGGAAGAACTTTATGCTGAAGCGGAAGCTCAAATACTTTGGCCACCTGATGCAGTGAGCTGACTCATGGGAAAAGACCCTGATGCTGGCAAAGATTGAAGGCAAAGGAGAAGGGGATGACAGAGGATGAGATGGTTAGATAGCATCACCAACTCAGTGGACATGAATCTGAGCAAACTCCAGAAGATAATGGGGGATGGGGGAGCCTGGCCTCTACAGTCCGTGGGTTGCAAAGAGTCCAATATGACTTAGCAACTGAACAACAGCAAGACTGAAGTGCACGATAAACGTGAGCTACTTTATCCTCTTCCATCTCACGTCGTTGCTCCAAGATTTCCATTACCCACTTCCTTGGCCCAGAAGTCTTGTAGGAACTTTGATAGCCTCCTTTCTACCACGCTTCCTAAAATGCATCACCAACACTGTAAGATTCTACAGCCATCATGTGTTGGAGGCACTGTCCCTCCTGTGGTTCAGGTCATCACTAATCAATGCTGTGTTTTCAGTGATAACATCCACAAAATTTCCATACATCGTTGTTCATACTCCAACTCTAGCCTCTCCCAAAGCCACCCACATCCGGTATAAAGCCTTTTGCAGCTCCTCAAGGCCAATCCTGACCTGGACCCATTTTGCCTGTTTCCTCATGTCCGTGTCCCTCCCAGGGCCCCCAGAGCCATCTACACTGGCCTTCTCTACTCACTTCGGAGAGTGCTCACTCTTTCTGGTCACTCACACTTTTCTCTTTGCATTTTAAAAGAAGAGCTATTTACTTCTCTGATACGAACCATACTGTGCTGTCAGGGTCTGACCTCTTTTCTAGTTCTGTATTTCAATGTGCCTAGCTAAGCTTGATCCTTAGTGGGTGCATCATAAATATACATGAAGTGGTAAAGAAGAAAACCCAGGTCACTCGAAAGGACAAACATTTTGGTGTGAATTTCAGAAAATGCCCTAGGTTGAAAAGTTACTCATCCAAGAATCTCTCACGAAGAGATAAGCCAGCTCTACTCGTTGAGTCGTCTATAATTAGACCATGACAAATAGGTTCCGAGCGTGTCATAAAGAGTAATCTTTTCGTGAGCAGAAGCTCTCTTGTCCTTGAGATACTTTCAGTGTCGCTCTAATCTTGTATTCTGAAGTCTTGGTTATATTTCTGTCAGAGGCAACTCCTGATTTCCTTTTCTGTGGGTGGACAGTAGAGATATGAGGAGTTTCAGACAGTAGCTGCTGCTGCTGCTGCTGCTAAGTCGCTTCAGTCATGTCCGACTCTGTGCGACCCCAGAGACGGCAGCCCATCAGGCTCCCCCATCCCTGGGATTCTCTAGGCAAGAACACTGGAGTGGGTTGCCATTTCCTTCTCCAATGCATGAAAGTGAAAAGTGAAAGTGAAGTCGCTCAGTCGTGTCCGACTCCTGGCAACCCCATGGACTGCAGCCCACCAGGCTCCTCCGTCCATGGGATTTTCCAGGCAAGAATACTGGAGTGGGTTGCCATTGCCTTCTCTACTCAGACAGTAGAGAAGTCCACAATTATATATGTTCAGCTATTTGACAGTTCAGTGGCATTCAACATGATCAGTATACCCTTACTGAGTGCCTAAGACAGGCAAAATGTGAAGCTATAAAAAGAGAGGGAAGTTGGGCAAAGACAAATGCAATAATTATTCAGTTTGACCAGAATATAAGGTGCTAATAGGTACATATAGAAAATGCCACTGGAGAGATAAATTAAAAGTCATAGAAAGACATGAAATCCTAACCTAACAATGGTAGATTGCTGCAGAATGTGCATGGGTCCCATCTCTTAGCGGACAGATGTAGACATCATGCCTTTGCAGTGTGACCTCTGCCTTGTTATACCAAGACTCATACCTTAAAATAAATAGGGTTCATGTTTCCACTTCATCTTTGTTGTGAGGTGGAAGGTTCTCAGGTCAGGTTGCTTCTCTAGGTCCATGGTCTGAAGAAAGTGCTGAGGGTTGAGGGAACGGATCCGGAATCCTCAGTTCAGAGGAAGCAGCTCAAGTCTTCCAGGAGGGAGAGACCAGGGTCTTCCTGGGAAGAGATGTGAGACGTATCAGGGAGCTGCTGATACCTGGAGCAGTCAGCGAGACAGGGTGCCCTGGAAAGACACCTTGATCTCCAGCAACAGATGGGTTCAAACTGTGGTTGGTCATTTATTTGTTTTGTGGCTTTGGATGCCATTAACTTTCTGTACCTCTAATCATTTATCTGTCCAAGGGAGAAGACAAACTTGAATGGACATCTTTTTTTTTCTTTTCTAAAATTGTGTCCATTTCCCTAATGGTCAATTGTTCAAAATTTTAAAAAAGAAGCTAAATCTGGACTTGGGATCTACAAATACAGTCTAATGAGATGAGCAACTCCAGGACAAGGCAGCATCCTCAAGGGCACAGTCAGGGCAACATTAGACACAGATTGACTGTGCATCAGGAGGACAACTTTTTGACTTAACCCTTTCCTTTTCACCTTACAGAACAAATGGAGGGTGCTACCTGTGGGCTTACTACTTTATTTTGGGGGGCTCCAAAATCACTTCCCTGGTGGCTCAGATGGTAAAGCGTCTGCCTACAATGCGGGAGACCCAGTTTTGATCCCTGGGTTGGGAAGATCCTCTGGAGAAGAAAATGGCAATTCACTCCAGTACTCTTGCCTTGAAAATCCCATGGACGGAGGAGCGTGGTAGGCTACAGTCCATGGGATCGCAAAGAGTCAGACACAACTGAGCGACTTCACTTCACTTCAAAATCACTGCAGATGGTGACTGCCGCCATGAAATTAAATATGCCTGCTCCCTGGAAGAAAAGCTATGACCAATCTAGACAGCATATTAAAAAGCAGAGACATTACTTTGTCAACAAAGGTCCATCTTAGTCAAAGCTATGATTTTCCCAGTAGTCTTGTGTGGATATGAGAGTTGAACCATAAAGAAGGCTGAGCACTGAAGAATTGATGCTTTTGAACTGTGGTGTTGGAGAAGACTCCTGAGAGTTCCTTGGACTGCAGGGAGATCAAACCAGTCAATCCTAAAGGAAATTAGTCCTGAATATTCATTGGAAGGGCTGATGCTGAAGCTGAAACCTCAATCCTTTGGCCACCTGATGTGAAGAACTGACTCATTAGAAGAGACCCTGATGCTAGGAAAGATTGAAGGCAGGAGGAAAAGGGTTCAACAGAGGATGAGATGGTTGGATGGCATCACCAGCTCGATGCACATGAGTTTGAGTAAACTCCGGGAGTTGGTGATGGACAGGGAAGCCTAGTGTGCTGCAGTCCATGAGGTTGCAAAGAATTGGACACGACTGAGCGACTGAACTGAACTGAACCTGTGGGTAACACCAAAGCGTTCTGTGAGATTTAAAACTGCATCACAGGAGAGACACATGCACAATCATTTTGTAATCTGTAAAGTCCCGTAGTGCTGTTGCTGGTCATGGTGGTGGTGATGGTGAGAATGATAATGATGGTGATCATGCTGATGATAATCATGATGACTATGGCAATGATTCTGAAGGGTTCAGTCCCTGGGGGAGCATACAACCTGGGCCTGTTTTGGGTTTTTTTCCCCAAACCTTCTTACATACATATTTATATGTATACTCTTTTACCTATACCCTATGTTATTGATAGAAAGGATTTAAGGGAGTTTCACAAAAACATAGTAATTGCATGTTCTGAAAATAAAATGAAATTGAAAATAGAAACAAGAAACAGGGTAATGCCATTATTTGGGGGAGTAGGAAAGTCAGTATAATCTCTGGTCCCTCAGCTCCTGGTCACCAAGGCAAAGAAGAGAGCCTGAACCATCCAATGCTTTCACTACCAGAGCAGAACAAACTGGCCAGTTCTTCAGGAGAAGTGACTGATACCCTGATACTAAGCTCCAATAAGAATATTTCTAGGGGGTCTATGGTCAGAAATAAAGTCCAGAGGAGCAGCTGACCCCGGCTAGGTTGGGGTCCAGGGGAAGCAAAGGCTTTGGGTAAAGGAGAGCTCAGGTAAGTCTTGAAGAGGACCAAAATCACATCAGGAAGAATGGGCATTCTAGGCAGGAAAGCAGCGTGTGCAGACACGGTCAAGGCAGCCACTGCATTCCACGGCCACAGGCAGGTGTGCCATAAGTATTTGTCCAGAGGAGAATATGAATAAACCAGTCAGAAAACAAAACTGAAGGACTCGTTAGCTCAGAAATTCAGCCAAGCAAACACTCCAGCCACTTCAATGTGTCTGTATGTTGTCGAATATTATGATAGTCACAAGTTTATGGAGCTAGTGGTAAAGAACCGCCTGCCAGTGTAGGAGACATAAGAGATGCAGATTCAATCCATGGGTCGGGAAGATCCCCTGGAGGAGGAAATGGCTACCCACTCCAGTATTCTTGCCTGGAAAATTCCATGGGCACAGGAGCCTAGTGGGCTACAGTTCATAGGGTGGCAAAGAGTCGGACACGACTAAGGAGACAGCATATACACATATAAACTTAAACTGAAGCCTTCTTTGTCTTTCTCTTGATACAATCTTTGCCTAAGTAGTGCCTAGCAATAAGGCTCTTTCTAGAATATTCTAGCACCATAATGCTTCCCCAGCAGGCATGGATATTGGCAGACTTCCAGAGGCAAGGTAACACAGGCTTCCTCCCCAGTGACAAATCCAGGCTGACGTTTGGAATAAGAAAAACCGAAAAACTCCCAAAGCACCGTGTTGATTAGCTGACCTAGTCATACTGAGTTTGGTCAGTGTATTTTCTGCAACACGATGATGCAGAGGTTGGCCTTGGGGTCGCAGAGCTAAACAAGTAACGATGGCTAACAGTTCAGAACCCAAACTGGGAAACCTGGCTTCCACCGCATGCCAGATCAGGAGGGCACCAGAGATCCAGGCAAGCAATCCATGGCCCCATCCTTCGTTTCTGGGCTCTCAGCCCCCTCTGCTCTTTGATCCCACCTCTTTGCTCTCTCCCTCCCCAAACCTCTCTTCCTTCATCTCTTTCTTTTCCTCTTTCTTTTCCTCTTCCTCTCTCTCGCCTTCCTCTTCCCTTCAACTCTCTCTCTCAAAACATTTAGGAAAGTGCTTTATTCTGTGTCTCCACTATCACACTGACATGTCTAGAAATGGGTCATTTTCCCCTCATTCTGCCCCTTCCTAAGAGAGTTTCTTCTCCAATTACTCATCTAGCCTTTCAGCTCTTAGGGGATAAAAAAATCTCCTATTGTGTCTTTGCTAATTTCTTACCCATCTACTTTCCTTTCCTCTCCATAGATTGTGTGTTGGGTTTGGCAGGCAGAACAATGGTCCCCCAAAGATGCTCATGCTTGGGCTCCGTATCCAAGTCACGTCAGATGCTTTGTGAACCCATGGACCATCGTCCTCCAGGCTCTTCTATCCAAGGGATTTCCCAAGCAAGAATACTGGAGAGGGTTACCATTTCCTCCTCCAGGGGATCTTCCCCACACAGAGATGGAACCCGTGTCTCCTGCATTACAGGCAAAGTCTTTACCACTGAGCCGCCAAAGATGCTCTTGTCTAGTTCTCAGAATCTGTGAACTTCAGTGGCCAGAACAAGAAGGGGGCTCAAGAATACCCACCTTCAGTCCTGCAGACGAGTTCTCTGAAGAAGGAAAAGGCCAAGGGGACAAGGATTTCATGAGCAGCTACTTGCTCCTGTGCAAACCTTTCAGACTGCATTCTCTGCCTGCGCAGCACATGGCGACAGATTGTTGAATCTCTAGGAGCCAGAACTCTGAATTTCATTTAGCATTTAATTAACTGGAATAGACTAAGAACTCTGTGGCAGCCCTCTGATTGCAATCTGTGGATGGATGGGCGTTTTTATCTGAAAATGATGACCAGCTTATCTTCTGTCGAGCAGCTATCACACATGATATGTATCTCTCGTTATCCCAGCCAATCAAACACAGAAAGTTTATTAAGATTCTATCATTCGAAGTTATCACCAATGATAGAATTTTTCATCTGAATGTGCTTGTGTGCAATACCGTATTTTGTCTAAGAGACCCTCAGGAAAAAACGAGACAGGGGAGGTTATCATTAAGGAGCACGCAGTGAATCTACAGTCAGCGACCAAGTCATTGAAGGAGTGTGGCCACCCAGATGACTCTAATAACCTGATCATTTAAAAAGAAGTTTCTAGCTCCTCTTATAAAAAAGAAAAAAGTTGACATGGCTACAGAAGGAGGAATCAGAGTGATCTTACAGTAAGAAAAAAAAAAAAAAAAAGAATTGCTTAGGTAAGTAACTGGAAAGGCAAGTCTTATGATTCTGTATTTTGCTAAAAGTGGTCTCTGAGCATCCTAGAAGCCATAGAAATGAAGAAATGTGATTGACTCTGAGATTTTGGGGTCTTATGAAATGAATCCATGATTTATGAGAAGCCAGCTTTCATTTGGATCATCTATGAACAGGAAATTTGGAGAAGAACCCAATTCCTCAAACACTCAAGTATTAATCCATGCAATCAACACATCTCTCTTGATACATGATTGCCCTACTGGTGCTGGATTTTCAGTGCTACATAATACTTACCTGTGGACAAGGCATTCTGTGTGACAAGCAGGCGGTGAGACAATTGTAGTAGAATGTGAGAATGCTTCCATGGAGGTGTGCAAAGCATCCACTGAGGACCTAGGACCTTGGCTGGTCTCTTGAGCTCTGTGAAACTAGGGATATTTTTAGGGACAAGGCAGAGATGTAAAAGAGAGACTTTCATCTTGGAAAAGAGGAAGGAGACATAAGTGAAACCAGGCATGGAGACGAGGCAATAATCATGCATTGTGATTGATTTCCATGTGAGAGGTTATTGATAAGTGTTAGCCACTAGGAAATTATGACACTTGCTCCTTGGAAGAAAAGTTATAACAAACCTAGACAGCATATTAAAAAGCAGAGCCATCACTTAGCTGACAAAGGGCCAAATAGTCAAAGTTATGGTTTTTCCAGTAGTCATGTACAGATGTGAGAATTGGACCATAAAGAAGGCAGAACACTGAAGATGATTTCAAACTGTGGTACTGGAGAAGACTCTTGAGAGTCCCTTGGACAGCAAGGAGATCAAACCAGTCAATCCTAAAGGAAATCAACCCTGAATATTCATTGGAAGGACTGCTGCTGAAGCTAAAGCTCCAATACTTTGGCTACCTGATGTGAAGAGCCGAGTCACTGGAAAAGACCCTGAAGCTGGGAAAGATTGAGGGTAGGAGGAGAAGGGGCAGCAGGGGATGAGATGGTTGGATGGCAACATCAACTCAATGGACATGAGTTTGAGCAAACTCCGAGAGACAGTGAGTGAATCACAGGGAAGCCTAGTGTGCAGCAGTTCATGGGGTTGCAAACAGTGAGACACGACTTAGCGACTGAACAACAATCTCCTTTCCCAGGCTGAAAGCTCTGCTGGACCACTCTGGCTTCCCTTTCCAGTGTCACATTCCCTGCACAAGGTCGGACAGGTTCCTAAGGAAACAAGAAAGTACTGAGCAGAACTTTGGTAACCCAGAGTTGTGGCAGATGCTCTTGGTAATTCAGCAACCAGAATTATCTGTTTAAGACTTCACCTAAGTAATTTGGTCAGCATTGTTTGTCTAACACTGTTCAGACGTCTGCATAGAGGATTTACCAATTTTCCAAAGACCTCTGGAGTTTACAAGACGGCTTGACATCAGTCTAAGGTGATGCCCACAAACATCCGATAAGGGAAAAATATCAGCCTGGTGGTGTATGAGGCTGGGGGTAAGTCTAAGGGCAACAATTTCTCTCGAATTTTTTCCCATTACATTGTTGGTGGTGTATAAGCATCTGCTTCCCCCACTTACACCACAAACTCTGCATTTCCACGTGTTGCTGTTGTTTCATCACCAAGTCTTGTCTGACTCTTTGCAACCCCAAGGACTATAGCTCACCAGGCTCCTTTGTCCATGGGATTTTCCAGGCAAGAATACTGAAGAGAGTTGCCATTTCCTTCTCCTGACCCACGAATTGAACCCACATCTTCTGCACTGCAGGCAGATTCTTTACCACTGAGCCACCTGGGAAGCACTGCATTTCCACAGCAAATTCCAAAATCTTTGGGTGAAATCAGAGTTGCACCACCTGGGAACCAAGCAAGTCTTAGGCACATAAATAATTAAACCTCTCTGAATTTTAAATCCCTCTTCAGGCAAATGTAGAGCGAACAAAATTCATCCATACACAACTCACAAGAGTTGCTAATCATCTGGTGCCTCCAAGCCCAACACGGTCAACCTCAAAAGTCTTCAACCTCCACGCCATCACTCTCCTCTTTCAAGCCTTCCCTACTAACTCCAGAGCAGGTCTGAAAAACTTTCTTCTCTCCACTTCCTTTCAGTTCTCCCAATTTTTTTTAGAAAAATGAGGCACTGGCAGGCTCACAGTGGGTTCTCCATCTTCAGCCTTTCATGTATCTCTGGGACCTCAGGACTCCCATCTTTCCCCCCCATCCTTCTTGTTTTCCTGTGTTTTTACCTAGTCTGGGGACCTACCCCCCTCACATTCTGACTCTCCTTTCCTAGAGCCGTGGGGGCTACTTGAAATGCCTCTGACTCTGCCTCCTGGCACCATAACTCTTCACGATTACCTCGGAAACTCTGACAACAACC
Organism: Bos mutus; assembly: GCF_027580195.1. NCBI lineage: Eukaryota > Metazoa > Chordata > Mammalia > Artiodactyla > Bovidae > Bos > Bos mutus. The sequence goes on from NC_091637.1 coordinate 62,739,039, forward strand.
CTTCCTCGGAACTCATTAACTCGGCTTCCCTGTTAATTCATTAGCACTCAGGAGCCCCGGCGAAGATCTTTCTCTTCCTCCCGCAGTCTCTGCCCTTACAAATTTCATTTCTGAGGTTTTCTCTCACATTTCGCTTATTGTGACATCATTTATGAAGTTCCCCCTCGACAGGAAAGGAGTCAAAAATAACTACATATCATTTTAAATTGCTCTGGTTGGTAAGTCTGCGTTTTAAGAATATCAAGGGGGGAAATGTGTCTAATGACAGGGCTACAAGTGGATAAAGAGCTGACAGGGTAATTGCGTTACCAGATGCTTCTCTACACCAGTTAGCTGCTTCCCGGGCCTATTTGAAGCAACGGGTGTCAGGTCAGTAATTAGGCTCTCACAGACAAACTGCAACTACCATCTGATCACTTCTGAACACCCCCATCACTCCCATTTATGCCAAGTTCAATGTGAGACACGCCGTCAACATCCTTTTCCCGCAAGGCTGCCAAAAGTTCCCAGGGACATCTCCCTCCCACCCCTCGCTCCCACATGAGTTAATAAAGTCAGTGCTTCCCCCGCATGTCAGAGAACTTGCTCCCAGGATGGCAGTCCTTTGGTGCCCTTTGGCAACAAAACCACCCCATGGCAACTTAGATACTGCTTTTTTGATTCTTCTGCTCTGGATGTAGGCTGGCTGACATTCACACTCAGGGCTTCTCTGTGTAAATTTCTTCGCTTGATTTCCTAATGTGGTCATGACCTTGGAAGAGTGTGAAGGCCACAGGAGATGAGAGAACTGGCTTTATGTCCCATGTGCCATTAACTTGCTGTGGGGCACTGGATGGGATCTGGCTCTGGGATCCAGCTAGACGTATCCCCATTTATTGACCTAGGGTGTGTTCTACAGGCAAGGAATGGAAATGAGACCAGACTGGATTCTGGGACCGTGGTGTCCTGAGAGGTGTCCTGCCCACTGTTCTGAATGAAGAGTCATAAAGGTATGGCTACAGCAGGCGATGGCCTAAGGGAGACATCTCTGTTAGAATGAGGGTGCTAACCTCTAATCTGAAGGCAGCAAAAGGGAACAACCCATCTCTGAAAGTGGATGAGAGCAGTCATCTTTGAAGCGGCCCATGAGTAGACTTCAGGGAGGGCTGCCAGGCCAAGGGAAGTCAGGAGCAGGTGGTCAAACCAGGATGACCCAGAAGCAGGATGGTTTTCTGCAACACGTGCTCATTTTACCCACCCTAACTAGACTATCTTTTTTGTTTGTTTGTTTTCTTTTGATAACAAACATTTTCGTTTCCTTTAGAGAAATGTCTTCTCTTACTGTCAATCCACATGGTCAAGTGAGGTTGATTATTGTATTCCTAATACAAGGGATGAATGTAATCCCCACTTTCTCATCAGAGAAAGCCCTGGAATTGGCGGGGAAAGGATGCTTTCTTTCTTATGAGGATGGTGAGCTCATGAGATTGAGGGGGGCGCCTTAAGGAAAGAGATGACCTAAAACTAAAGCCAACATGGAGGAGAGAGACCAACCTGAGTGTCGTCAAGCTGCTCCTGCCTGCAGGAAGAGCTATTGGACTTGCCGGTTATGAGATGCAGTAAATCTCCTTTTATTTGGTTTAAGCCAGGTGCAGTTTGGGGTTTCATTTCCTGATGATGGAAAAATCCTAACCAATAGACTTGGATAGAGCTCAGGCCTAGAGGAACTGGGTACTGGTCAGCTCTATAACAAAGGTTCCCTTGACATGGGGAACATTCAGCTCTGAAAGAACTAAAAATGGATGTAGGTACTAGAAAAGAACAGAAACACAGTTATCCAAACTAGAACAAAACTCATGTGGCCCAGGGAGTCAATACTGAGTCCCAGAGTGTCAGGGTCTTTAAATGTCTCCAGCTCAGGCCAAGGCAGGATGGGTCTCCTGGTTGGGGCTAGGAGTTCAGCTGTGAGGAGCAGATGCTGGTCCCCCTATTCATACTAGCCCAGGGACTGTGGACAGGTCATTTCTTTCCCTGGGTCCTTGGTTTCCTCAAGTGTACAAGGAGAAGGTCAGATCATTTTCTTTTCAGATGACTCTCCAGCCCCTGAAACTATATAATCACCTTCTCCCTTCTAATCCTAGTATGCAACAGCATTGAAACCAAAAAATAAAATGCCCAGGGAGGCTGTGAGAGTCTCAGAATGATGGTTCCTTGGACTGAAAGAGGATTTTTGAGAGAAAGGAGTCTGGCTTCTACCCTCATTACAAGAAACCTTCCATTTTCTATCACTTTTCAACCAGTCTTTCACACAGCTGTCTGGAAAGACTCCCAAAACACCAATGAGATCTTATTGTTTCTCTGGCTAAAATTTTTACTGGCTACAGAACACACTGAGTCTCTGTGAAGACTACACGTGGCCAAAAATAACAGTTAGAGGATATGAAGCTGGAAAACCTTTTTCGCTGAAAATTTGAAATTTTATGTAATTCTCATTACAGTGCCTTTTACATTCTTTAAAACAAAGGCATAAGTGGCATCTATAAATGTTACATGGCACGATTTTATATGGTATGAATTTTATTATCCTATTTTTGTTTAATGCTTCTATAAAATCAGTAGAGAAGTTGAAAATATGGAAAGATAGAATGTGTGCTAGGAGTACGTGTCAAGACAGGGGTATAAATATACAAAGACCTGTGAATTTTATAACAGAGTTGTCATTGCCTCAGTTCAGTCCTGTCCTGAATATGCTGTGTTGGCTCAAGTTTTTAACAGTTTGAGAGGTTCCTTGGCTTCCTGATCGTTGAAAAGTCGAGTCAGACTTCAGATGTGACAAAGCAGCATCTTGACATCAGATAACAAATTCCCTCTTCCATCACCCTTTCATGACAAAGCCATTTTTCAAACAATGTTCTATAAAAATTAGCTTTTCATGCTGCCCTGTGGGAAGTGTTCTCTAGACAGTTAAGTTTTTGCCAGTCTCTGAGCTGGATTCTGAACAAGCGAAGAAAAGTTTTTAGAGAAGATGAAACTCAAGGAATACCTTAGGAAAACAGAACCCCAGATGGATCATGTCAACATGTGGCAGATGCAGTGACAGAGATACCCACAGAGTACCAGGGGAGGCCAAGTTGAATGTACAGCTTCGGGATGGGGCACAAGTGTTTCTGGTGGGTGAAGAAGGGAGCCAAGTTTCTGAAAATGGCCTCATGCAATCACTGCACTGAATTTAAGCAGAAGATTTTCTAACTATGGTCTGACTAGTTTTCATGATCAAGGCTGCTAGTCACTGGTGGGGATGGTTCTGGTGATAATGTGGGTCACTTCTGCTCTCATTAAAAAATAATAATAAAAATTTAGAACACTTTTATTTTTAAGCAAATACAAAAAATTAAAGAATGGTAACAGCAACACTCACCACCATGACTGGGAGTGTGACAACTAGCAGTCCTCAACCATTTTGGCACCAGGAACTGATTTCATGGAAAACAGTTTTTTCACAGATGAGGAGGTAGGGGTTGGTTTCGGGATGATTCAAGAGTGATAGATTGATTGTGCATTTTATTTCCAATCAAATGTTGCTGCTGATCTGACAAGAGGTACCTGTCCAGGGCCACAGGTTGGGGACCTCTGGCATAGACCACCTTAAACAGAGAAGGATCCCACTGAAGGATGGAGATTAACATAGAGAGGGAGGCAGTTTGTTTGTTTCTCCTAACCAGGTGATTTCCTAAAGGAAATCAATCCTGATATTCATTGGAAGGGCTGACGCTAAAGCTGAAACTCCAATACTTTGACCACCTTATACGAAGAACTGACTCATCTGAAAAGACCTTGATGCTGGGAAAGATTGAAGGCAGGAGGAGAAGGGGATGACAGAGGATGAGATGGTTGGATGGCATCATCAACTCAGTGGACACGAGTTTGAGCAAACTCCTGGAGATGGTGATGCACAGGAAAGCCTGGTATGCTGCAGTCCATGGGGTCACAAAGAGTCAGACACAACTGAGTGACTGAACTGAACTGAATTGAGCCAGGTGATGATTCATCCCCTCAGTCAAAGCTGGGCACAGCAAGAGGAGAGAGACTGGGAAATGTATAATGGGGGCTTCCCAGGTGGCGCTAGTGGTAAAGAGCCTGCCTGCCAATGCAGGAGACTTTAGAGACACAGGTTCAATCCCTGGGTCGGGAAGATCTCATAGAGTCGCACAGAATAGGACACGACTGAAGTAACTTAACAAGCACAGGGCAGCACATTGTGAGAGAATTGGAGGGCTTCCCAGGGGCTCAGTGGTAAAGAATCCTCCTGTCAATGCAGGAGATGTGTGTTCGATCCCTCAGTCGGGAAGATTCCAGGGAGAAGGAAATGGCAACTCACTCCAATATTCTTGCCAGAGAATTCCATGGACAGAGGAGCCTGGAGGGCTACAGTCCATGGGGTCCCAGAGAGTCAGACACGACTTGGCAACTAAACAAACAAGAGAATTGGAAGATTAAGACAGCATATATTTCCAATGTATTTTTCTCTCATTATTTTATTTGCATTGCCTGAATGAGTTAAAGGATGCCACGGTCAAGTTTACAAACTTTTTATGTTGGTTCTCTTCAGGCTGGTGCAAAACATACCAGTTGGAGATAGACTGAATTCTTGAGTCAGTTAATAGCAGCTGTAGAAGTACCAATAAGAGACCCTTCTTATCCAAGCACCTCTTAATAATTCTCATTAGAAACTAGTTAATGAACAGATGTTGATAATAAGTAAGTCAGGGCAAGAGTAGCCAGGAGAGGGGGCCTGATGTCAAAGCAGCCACAAGAGGTTATTAACATAGCCGCTGAAAATTAAACTCAATGGAAAGAGAGCAGAGGAAAAAAAAAAAAGAATTATTAGGTTCCCTGCAGTTTCAACTATCTTAAAATTTTATTTTAAGATCTAACATGTAACATATAGGGGAAAAAAAAACAAGAGTGGGGCTTGAAGTTGGTGTACTTGATCTTGAATGTAAGATCAGTGGTGTATCATTCAGTCAGATGATCTTTTATTCCTGGGTTCCTCTTTCCTCTCCAGTAGGGTGGGGTAAACAAGCCTCACCTCACAGGGATTGTTGTTTGGATTAGAGGTGAAATCAACAAAGAACCTGGCCGAGTGCCTGGACCCGAGTGAGCATTCAACCTGCTGTAGTCAATATTATCATTGTCATGCTCAAGTTCCATTTAGCAAACGTGGCCACAATGTAAATATTGACCTGCAACCCCTTGGCTTTTTAGCCCAAATTCTCAAACTAGATTGTCTTCTGTTTACGGAGATGTATAGGCCTTGGATTCTCATCTCTTTTATTTTTGTTTTAACTTTTATTTTATTTTTAAACTTTACAATATTGTATTAGTTTTGCCAAATATCGAAATGAATCCGCCACAGGTATACCCGCATTCCTGTGTTCCCCATCCTGAACCCTCCTCCCTCCTCCCTCCCCTACCCTCCCTCTGGGTCGTCCCAGTGCACCAGCCCCAAGCATCCAGTACCGTGCATCGAACCTGGACTGGCGACTCATTTCACACATGATATTATACATGTTTCAATGCTATTCTCCCAAATCTCCCCACCCTCTCCCTCTCCCACAGAGTCCATAAGACTGATCTATACATCGGTGTCTCTTTTGCTGTCTCGTACTCTGAGAGTCACAGCAATTGTTCTCTTGAAGATGGTGGAGAAAATGATATTTTTTTCTCTACTCTCAACTCTTAAACAGTACCAAAAATAGTAGTTTTTAAAAAATGAATGAGACGATCATATCTTCAAATGATGCAAGGGTATTACCACCACTTTAAACCGTAAACTATGGAACATACCTGCCAAATACCACCTGGTCTGAACCTACGTGGTGGAGGATGTCCAGCAATGACACACTCAAGCTTTGAGCTCAGGAATAATGTACTGGCCCTAAGATGCCAAATGTTTGAGCAATGTAACCAGCGGATATTTGATTAAAGATCTAGGGTTGTGTGTTAAATGCAGGAGAGGTAGAAAATGCCTTTTTAGAGATCCTGTCCAAGAACACCGGATTGTCTAAAGAAGAGTGAGCTCCATAATGGTCATGTCCTTACCTCTTAGCTGATGAATATGGGTAGATATCAAGTGGATCTCCAGGAATGAAAGGTGGCAGCAAGTTCATGATTGTAGCACAGAGAATTTGTGGCCATGCTGGTAGCCATAGCAAAATCCTGAATGTTGAAAATTCAGGCAAGACCTCTCCAGGGCATGAGAGAAATAGTAAGCCTTGTGAATAGGATGAAAGATCTGATTGTCCCAGAGTTGTGACTTCAATTTCTTTAGCTCAGTTTACCCCCATCCTTCATGTCATTTGTCTACAGGTAACCTGAAAAAATTTTAGCTATGAAAAGATGTTTGCTTTTGTTGTTCAGTTACTCAGTTGTGCCTGACTCTTTGTGACCCCAGGGACTGCAGTATGTCAGGCTTCCAGGTCCTTCATCATCTTCCAGAGTTTACTCACACTCATGTCCATTGAGTCCGTGATGCCACCCAACCATCTCGTCCTCTGTCGTCCCCTTCTCCTGCCTTCAGTCTTTCCCAGAATAAAGGTCTTTTCCAATGAGTTGGCTCTTTGCATCAAGTGGCCAAAGTAATACCAAAAAAAAATTGTTAGTAATACCAAAAGAAATATTAACAAAAGATATGCATGTATATTGCAGGGGGAGTTTTTCAAGTTGATGGAAAAGGAGCTTAGAAAAACAATTCTGCATAGTTTTGAGGTAATTTTTCCTTTCTATAAATGAATTAAAGGAAGGCATACACTGGTTCAAAGAAAAGATTATCAGATAGTAAAAGAATTGATAATCCAGAAAATAATTTTTAAAACAGTATTAGAGATGGAAATCATTTTAGAAGTAAGAAAAACAGATAAACACAATTGATTTTTTTGTAAAAGTTGGAGAATAGGGATTTCCCCGGCAGTCCAGTGGTTAAGAGTTCACCTCCCAGTGTAGACGGCATGGCTTTGGTCCCCGGTCAGAGAGCTAAGATCACGACCAAAAAGATTAAAAAGAAGAAGCAGCAGTACTGCAACAAATTCAGAGAAGACTTTAAAAATGGTCCACATTAAAAAAAAATCCTAAGAAAACTGGAGTGTAAACTTGAAGAAATAACACAAAATACAATGGAAAAGGAAAGCAACAAAAAGCATTACAGGAAGCTTATAAATTTGAAAAGCTAAATAAGAGTCAGTGTACTTATAATTCATGCTTCTGAAGAAAGGACTCAAGAAACTATTCAATGATAGCTTGAAAGAAAGTTTTCTTAATTGAAGATCAAAGTTTACAGAGCAAGTAATACATTATACTTCAAGAAAAAATAACAATGTAACTAACTTAAATCAAGGGCTAGAGAGAAGTGAGAAAGGAAATACTGACTCTTTCATAGTAAAAATCAATAGATGCTCTTTAACCTTCAGATATTTTTCTAAAAAAAATCTCAAGTTTTTCCAAAACTTTTCTCTCATTTTTAATGAAGAAATATTTATCTAAAGATTGAGTTATTCTTTATAAATAAAATGAAAAATACATTTGATTTTTATTGAATTCATAATTACTCTTTTCTATAAATATTCTTTCTAGCTGTACTGTAATGTTTCCTATTAATATTATATGCATTAAAGTGCCTGAATAATAATTACCAAGTTTTGACAATTGTTACTCCTGAGTGATTTGAAATTAGACTTTTTTAACTTTTTCATTTCTTTTAATTGCTTGCATTTTTTAATAATTACCAGAATTTTTAATAAAAGAACAATTATTTCCCTTTTCATGTAAATAATTTTTAAAGTCTGTATTGAATGTGTTACAATACTGCTTCTGTTGTTTTCATTTGCATTTTTGACCCTGAGGCAAATGGGATATTAGTTCCCTGACCAGGGATCAAAGCTCCACTCCCTGCATTGGAAGTGCAGAGTCTTTTTTCTTTAAACTTTTTATTTTATTTTGGTGTATAACCAGTTAACAATATTGTGATAGTTTCAAGTGGACAGTGAAGGGACCCAGCCATATATATACACGCATCCATTCTCCCCTAAACTCTCCTTTCATCCAGGCTGCCACATAGCATTGAGTAGGGTTCCATATGCTATACAGTAGATCCTTGTTGTTTATCCATTTTAAATACAGCAGTGTGTACATGCTGCTGCTAAGTCACTTCAGTCGTGTCTGACTCTCTGCGACCCCATGGACTGCAGCCCACCAGGCTCCCCTGACCCTGGGATTCTCCAGGCAAGAACACTGGAGTGGGCTGCCATTTCCTTCTCCAATGCATGAAAGGGAAAAGGGAAAGTGAAGTCGCCCAGTCGTATCCAACTCCTAGCCACCCCATGGACTGCAGCCCACCAGGCTCCTCCGCCCGTGGGATTCTCCAGGCAAGAGCACCGGAGTGGGGTGCCATCGCCTTCTCCAAGTGTGTACATATCCATCCCCAAATCCCTAACTATCCTTTCCCCCACCCCCAGCCCAGCAAACATTAAATTTGGTCTCTAAGTCCATTAGTTTCTTTCTTTTTTTGTAATAAGTTCATTTGTATCATTTCTTTTTAGATTCCACATATAAGGGATGTCATAGGACATTTCTCCTTCTCTGTGGAATTGGGAGTCTTAACCACCGGATTGCCAGGGAAGTCTAACAATTATTTACTTTTGTCACCAAGCTTAGCATCAGAGAAGAGCCGGAGGGACAAGTGATTAAGGCCCCTGGGCACACAGTCATCCATCCCCATTTTCTCATGGTTTCGTGGGCCCAGGTTACAGGACAGCTACATATGTGGTTGTCTACTGCTCTCCTAAAGTTTGTGGGTCAGAAACAACCCTCCCCCGGTCACTATTGGATGAGTCATACTGCCAACTAGAATCCCCTGAGCCCCTGGAGCTCAGACCACTGAGAAGAGAGGTTGGTGATGCGCCATCTTGGAACAGAGGCCTCTCGGCTTCAGTCCACCCCTCCTGGATACTGTCCAGTGCCTCCTACTGCTTTTAGAGCAAAACCTAGCGTCTTTATGAGTCCCACAGAAACTGGGCATCTGGCTGCAGTCACCTCCCTGCCCTGACAGCCACACCAGCACAGTGTCTACTTCCAAACGCTCCAAGCTTCTTCCTACTTCACTGCTGTTGTTGCTTAGTCTCTTCAGTCCTGCCCAGCTCTCTGCGATCCCATGGACTATAGCCCACCAAGCTCCTCTGTCCATGGGATTTCCCATGCAAGAGTACTGGAGTGGGCTGCCATTTCCTTCTCCAGGGGATCTTCCTGGACCAGAGCTTGAACTAGCACATCCTGCATTGCAGGCAGATTCTTTACCACTGAGACCTTTGCTTTTCCTTTGCCTAAAAGTGCTTCTCCCCCAAATCTTTACAGAATCTCTCCATCCAGACATCAGCTCATCACCTCAGCAAGGCCTTTGTGATGACCTTTCCACTCCACCCCTGAAACTCTTTGTCTCCTTCTTGACTCTTACCATTATCTGAAACTGACTGGTTCATTCATTCCTTTACTTGTCTATTGTGTCTCTCCCCCTCTAGACTCTAGGAAACAAAGCACCACCTCTGGTTGTTCTCTACCATGCCCCCAGTGCCTGGAACTGCCCCTGGCATATAGTAATCACCCAATTAATATCTGTGGCACCAAGACTGACCTCATGGGCCTGGGACTTGTGCAGATATACATGGCCCCAAGTTCAGATGGGCCCTTCACTTGAATTAAGCTCTGCTTGGGTCACAAAGAGTTGGACACAACTGAAGTGACCGGCACACACATGCACACATGCACACATATGTGCACACACACACATGCACACAGCTATTGTGGGACACTTCCCAGATACCACTAGTGGTAAAGAACCCACCTACCAATGCAGGAGACATAAGAGATGCGGGTTCAGTCCCTGCGTTGAGAAAATCTCCTGGAGGAGGTCATGGCAACCAACTCCAATATTCTTGCCTGGAGAATTCCTATAGACAGAGGAGCCTGGCAGGCTACAGTCCACAGAGTCACAAAGAGTCAGCCACAACGGAAGCAACTTAGCACATTGCTATTGTGAGATTATTAGTTTGGTGGAGAAATGTTTCTCATTTTCAGTGTTCATTGGCCTCTACAAATTAGGCACTTGGCTCTCTGTGGAATAAACGAATGAATAAATGCTACCATTAAACCAATTGCTTCAGCACCCAAACCTCAGTTTCCTGCAAGATAGGATAATCCCTACCCTGTCTGACAAACAGTGCCTCATGGGATCCTAACAGGGAGTGTGCAGAAGGCACAGCCAGTGGGAATTCTTCAAGACATGCCCGCTCCCAACACACAGCTCACCTGCCCAGCTAACCAGGCCCAGGTTACAGGTGGCACTGGTAGATTTCTGTCTGACTTCAAAGACCATCTGCACGTGCTGCTTTCAGTTGTATTGCCCCACCCTGTTGTCTGCGTGGCTAGCTCCTCATCACCGTCAAGACAAAAAGAGGATATTCCTGCTCTAGAAAGCCTTCCCATCCTGAGGACACATGGACCCTACCCCAAATTTCCTCAAAATGTTTTGCTTGTATTTTTCATCACACTGCTCACCCTGTGAGGCAGAAATTATCATTTCTTCATTTCAGAAACCTCTCCTGCCCCTCAGTCCTAAAGGAAATCAAACCTGAATATTCAGTGGAAGGACTGATGCTGAAGCTGAAGCTCCAAAACTTTGGCCACCAGATGTGAAGAGGCGACTCATTAGAAAAGACCCTGATACTGGGAAAGATGGAAGGCAGGAGGGGAAGGGACGACAGAGGATGAGATGGTTGGATGGCATCACCGACATGAGTTTGAGCAAACTCGGGGAGATAGTGAAGGACAGGGAAGCCTGGTGTGCTGCAGTCCATGGGGTTGCAAAGAGTCAGACACAACAGAACAATGAACAACTTCTGCTCCTACACTTTGTACCAGGTTCTGTGATTAACACCTGGGATCCAGAGGTGTCTGAGGCTCCACCTGGCAGGGTAACAGAAAGTCTCCCATCTCTTCTTCCAGCTCTGCTGAGGCCACAGAAGGTGCTCAGGAATCATTTATAGGATGAATTAATAACTCAAAGTTAAGGTTAGGACTTGGGGGACCTCCTGGTTTCTTACCAAGATGGCCGCACATTTGCGGAACCACCTTGGGCAAGTCACTGACCCTTTCAGGTGAAAAGTTTCCCCTTCTGCACAAAAGCAGAGAGGAGAGAGCCAGACTAGATATTCTTTACCTTGTTTCCCTCTTGTCTTGTGCCAAAAGTCTATAAGAAATCAATCAAAATAGCATTGGAAGTTGACATTTATTAAGTATGTCTTAGGTCCTGGACCTTGGAAGAGCTTCTCTTCTGGTCAAAAACGTCACACGGTAGATGATTATTTTATCCCAGTTTTTCAGAGGAGGAATGCATGACCTGGAAATCTCATACATTTTGTCCAAGGGCTTCCCAGGTGGTGCAGTGGTAAAGAATTCACCTGCCAATGCAGGAGATACAGGAGACATGGGTTTGAGCCCTGGGTCAGGAAGATATTCTGGAGGAGGAAATAGCAGCCCACTCCAGTATTCTTTCCTGGAGAATCCCATGGACAGAGGAGCCTGGAGGGCTACAGTTCACGGGTTCGCAAAGAGCTGGACACAACTGAGCACCTGAGCGTGTATACATCTAACCCAAAGTCTCTGCTTCAAACTATTACACAGTGCTGCCTCACACCTCCTGGCGCCAACCCGGACTGAAAACAGAGAGCCAAGCTCAGTTAAGAGTAGGGAGTAGAAGATTCCACATATTCCACGTGTTTTTTCCCACTAGCCACCCTCCACTTAGCCAAGGCTCAAAAGCTGGGCACCCACCTCTCCTGGCTGGCCCAAAGCCCCCCTCAAACCCATGAAAGTTAGTCTCCAAGGGGCTTCTGAAATTCATACCCACAGCCTGTCACTCACATTTATCCGAGTCGCTCAGAAGAGATGGTCTTGCCCCCAAGAAGCTGGATCCTGTGTTCCCCTTCAGTCCACCCAAAGTCAAGATTCAAGTGCTTGATTTGGTGACACAAGAGCCCCCTCCATGTGACTGCCAGGAAGTCGATCTGCTGATGGATCCTCCCGTGTGATAGATCCTCCCGCATAAAAGCACCAGCCCATTCACCAGGCTCACCCTCTGACAATTATTACTGCTGCAATAAATTCTCCAGTAAAACAAACAGGCACGCTGTAAATTTATTAGTCTGGGCACTCAGTGTTACTTAACGTAACGGCTAGTCTTTAACAGGTAACTACTGCAGTAAATAAACCAGTTTATTTAGGCACTGTCAGCCCTAAGTGTTCACAGGGGCCTGGTGAAATGGCATTGGCCTTTCTAAGGCGTGATATATGCCTGCATAAATTACCTTTGCCCACTCAGAGATTTGAAGGCCGCAGACCACCTGGGAAGAGCGTGGCATCTCAGAACATCTCCGTGAACCTCAGGCGGGATATGAATGGGACACACGGAACTCAATAGGTAAGCACATATGTCGGTGGAATGTGTATATGTAGTCTCCTCGCGAAATAAACCAATGCCCTAAATTTTCATAGTATGAAAATGCATGTGAAGTAGATTGGTTTTCTGTTTGTTTGGTTGGTTTGGTTTGTGCTGAGCTGTTTGCAGAGAACTAAATGGAGAAGAGAATATAGTAGAGGAGAGGGGATAATTAGCTTTTGATGAACTGGGTCCTTGGAGGTCAGGGAGCCTGACTCATCATTTTTACATCCTCCAAGGCTTGGTGCCTCTCCAGGCACCAAGTGTAGGCAGATGATAAATGCAGACTTTCTGTGCCAGATTCTGAAGTAGGCTCTTTATACAAATATTTACTGGGGCAGGTATTAGACTCCCAGAGCTGCTGTAACACAGTCACCACAAGCTGGGTGGTTTAAAACACAGAGATTTATTCTCTCATGGTTTTGGAGGCTGGAAGTCTGAAATCAAGGTGTCAACAGGGCCACATTGACCCCTCTGGGGCTCTTAGGAGATCTTGCCTTTCTCCTCCTAACTTGTTGTGTGTGATGGCCATCAGTCCTTAGTATTCCTTGACTTGCAACTATATCACTCCAGTCTCCGCCTCCATCATCACATGCCCTTCATCTCTGAATCTGTGTCTTCTCTTCTTATAAGGACACTAGTCATATTGGATCAAAGGCCCATGCAACTTGAGTGTGATCCCACACTTATTAAAATTCCATTTGCACCAACCATGTTGCCAAATAAGTGCATGTTCTGAGGTCCTAGGATGGACATGACTTTGGCAGACACTATCCAACCAGTATAGACATCTTCCATGTATCAAGGTGCTTCAAAGAGCATCATCTCATTTTGCCTTGGAGTGCTTTTTTGAGTAAGAACTCTTATGCCCATTTTACAGATGAGGTCATTAAGATTAGAAGTCAGATCTTAAACAGTGTTCTAGAACTAGTAATTGATGAACCCAGTGTTCCAACTCAGCTCTGACCCCAAAGTCCTCCTTTAACCCAAAATTCTGAGAGTCAATTATCTGTTCAGTGCTCAAACCACATGAAGATTCCTTAGAGCTTTGTCTTTTTTTTTTTAGGATTTTTGTTAGAGTTTAGTTGGCTTACAAAGTTGTCTTAGTTTCAGGTATACAGTAAAGTGAATCACTTATACACACACACATATATAATGGTTTTTCCAGTAGTCGTGTACAGAAGTGAGGATTGGACCATAAAGAAGTCTGAGCATCAAAGACTGACGCTCTGAAAATGTGATGCTGGGGAAGACTCTTGAGAGTCTCTTAGACAGAAAGGAGATCATTCCAAAGGAAATCTACCCTGAATATTCATCAAAAAGACTGATGTTGAAGTTGAAACTCCAATGCTTTGGCCACCTGATGCAAAGAGCTGACTCATTGGAAAAGACCCTGATGCTGGGAAAGATTGAGGGCAAGAGGAGAATAGGTGACAGAGGATGAGAAGGTTGAATAGTATCATTGACTCAATGGACTTGAATTTGAGCAAATTCTGAAAGATAGTGAAGGAAAAGGAAGACTGGTGTGCTTCAGGTCATGGGGTCACAGAGTTGGGCATGACTTAGTGATTGAACAACAAAATATATGTACTGGAGAAGGAGGGCTTCCCTGGTGGCTCAGCCATAAAGAATCTGCCTGCAATGCAGGAGATGTAGGTTCCATCCCTTGGTCAGGAAGATCCTCTGGAGAAGAAAACGGCAACCCACTCAGCACTCTTGCCTGGGAAATCCCATGGAAAGAGGAACTTGGCAGGTTACAGTCCATGGGGCCACAAAGAATTGGTCATGAGTGAGCAACTGAGCATGTCCATTCTTTTCCAGATTATTTTACCACATCCATTATTACAGAATAATTTGTAGAGTTCCTTAGGCTACACAATAGGTCCTTACTAATTATCTCTTTTATATAAAGTAGTGTGTATATAGCATATTCAAAAGCAAGCAGAGACATTACTTTGCCAACAAAGGTCCGTCTAGTCAAGGCTATGGTTTTTCCTGTGGCCATGTATGGATGTGAGAGTTGGACTGTGAAGAAGGCTGAGCTCCGAAGAATTGATGCTTTTGAACTGTGGTGTTGGAGAAGACTCTTGAGAGTCTCTTGGACTGCAAGGAGATCCAAACAATCCATTCTGAAGGAGATCAGCCCTGGGATTTCTTTGGAAGGAATGATGCTGAAGCTGAAACTCCAGTACTTTGGCCACCTCATGCAAAGAGTTGACTCATTGAAAAAGACTCTGATGCTGGGAGGGATTGGGGGCCGGAGGAGAAGGGGACGACAGAAGATGAGATGGCTGGATGGCATCACTGACTCAATGGACGTGAGTCTGAGTGAACTCTGGGAGTTGGTGATGGACAGGGAGGCCTGGCATGCTGCAATTCATGGGGTTGCAAAGAGTCGAACACGACTGAGTGACTGATCTGATCTGAGTGTGTATATGGACTGACTTAGCATAGTGCAGCATGGTGTGTATATATTAATCCCAATCTCCTAATTTTAGAGCCCTCTTTTTAAAAAGCTGTGTGTGCAAGCGGACATGTGTGTCTATGTGTTTAATGACATTCATCACATTGGAAGACATAGTTTGAATTGTTTAAAGGCCAACTGTCAAAGCTCAAAAAGCCAGGGCCAGGAGAAGACAGTATATAATGGGACCAAAGCTTTCTTCAGACCATATTTGGATTCATGGCCTGTTACCCAGAGCCCTGAAAATAAATGGACCGATAAATAATTATTTCCTGCCCCACATCTTACCAAATATGACTGTGCCTGGCCTGGTGGTCAAGGAGCCAACCCATTGTTCAAATGCCGAGCCTCACCACCTACTTGGCTGTAAAAAACAAATGTGGTTTCACTTTCCTGTGAATCCCAACTCAAAAAATAGAATGGCATACAGTCAGCAGATGCCTTGTGTTGGCTCCCCACTGTCAGGCCCTGGGATCAATTAGACAAACACCAAGCAATGGGCTCCCTCCGAATATGGTCAGGAAAACAGTGTCCTTGGGATCTGGGGATTCCAGCACCACTGCTTGAGAGATGTGCTCAATTCTTAGACAGCATCCCTTCTCCGAAGGTGGGAACACATGGAAATCCATTGCACTTGGTCTCAGGGCAAGTTCGAAGTGAGAATGAAGACAGTGAATATCATGTATTCCCACCCAGGGAGGCAAGTAGCAACTAAAACAAAACCCATGTGGTTTGGACACACAAATAGACCTAGATTTGAAACTACTCCTCTACCACTGGCCAAGCTATTTCATCTCCTTGGTCTCTTTATGGGAAGTGAAAGCTATTTCATCTCCTTGGTCTCTTTATGCCTACTTATGTATAGATCTGTGGAGAAGGCAATGGCACCCCACTCCAGTACTCTTGCCTGGAAAATCCCATGGATGGAGGAGCCTGGTAGGCTGCAGTCCATGGGGTCGCTAAGAGTCAGACATGACTGAGCAACTTCACTTTGACTTTTCACTTTCATGCATCGGATGAGGAAATGGCAACCCACTCCATTGTTCTTGCCTGGAGAATCCCATGGACAGAGGAGCCTGGTGGGCTGCAGTCCATGGGGTCGCACAGAGTCGGACATGACTGAAGCAACTTAGCAGCAGCAGCAGCATGTATAGCTCTGAGAAGGCAATGGCAACCCACTCCAGTACTCTTGCCTGGAAAATTCCATGAACGGAGGAGCCTGGTGGGCTGCAGTCCATTCAGTCACTAAGAGTTGGACACTGAGCAACTTCACTTTCACTTTTCATTTTCATGCATTGGAGAAGGAAATGGCAACCCACTCCAGTGTTCTTGCCTGGAGAATCCCAGGGATGGGGGAGCCTGGTGGGCTACCATCCATGGGGTCGCACAGAGTTGGACATGACTGAAGCCACTTAGCAGCAGCAGCAGCAGCAGCATGTATAGATCTATGGACTTCCCTTATGGCTCAAATGATAAAGAATCTTTGAGCAATGCAGGAGAACCAGGCTCAATCCCTGGGTTGGGAAGATCCACTGGAGAAGGGAATGTCTACCCACTCCAGTATTCTTGCCTGGAGAATTGCTTGCACAGGGGTGCCTGGCAGGCTACAGTCTATGGGGTTGCAAAGAGTCACACAACTTAGCAACTGAACAACAACAATGTATAGACCTAACAGGTCAGCACAGATAAAATTCCAAACCAGACGTGGGCTGAATCCTTAGAATTCCTCAGCCTATTTGCCACAAATGGCAAACCAAGGTGAACGTTGACCATTATAATCTCAACTAGTAGAGTCAAGATTTGGAGGGCACTGTGCTAAGTGAAATGTCAAACAGAGAAAGGCAGACACTGTACGATATCGCTTACATGTGGAATCTAAAGGGTACGACAGAGTTTCTTGTTCAGTCACTTAGTTGTGTCTGACTCTGCGACCCCATGGACTGCAGCTCACCAGCCTTCCCTGTCCCTCAGTACATGCTCAAACTCATGTCCATTGAGTCAGTGATGCCATCCAACCATCTCATCCTGTCGCCCCCTTCTCCTCCTTCCCTCAATCTTTCCCAGAAGTAGGGTCTTTTCCAATTAGTTGGGTTTTCCCACCAGGTGACCAAAGTATTGGAGCTTCTGCTTCAGCATCAGTCTTTCCAATGAGTATTCAGAGTTGATTTCCTTTAGAAATGACTGGTTTGATCTCCTTGTAGTCCTAGAGACTCTCAAGAGTCTTCTCCATCACCACTGTTCGAAAGCATCAGTTCTTCAGTTCTCAGCCTTCTCTTATCCATACATGATGAGTGTGGTCCAGCTCTCACATCCATACGTGACTACTGGAAAAACTATAGCTTTGACCATATTTGTCATATTTGTCTCAGCTTTTTTACACACTGTATAGACTTGTCATAGCTTTTCTTCCAAGAAGCAAGCATTGTTTGACTTTATGGCTGCAGTCACCATCCACAGTGATTTTGGAGCCCAAGAAAAAAAAATCTGTCACTGTTCCCATTTTTCTCCCAACTATTTGCCATGAAATGATGGGACCAAATGCCATAATCTTGGTTTTTTTGATGTTGAGTTTTAAGGCAGCTTTTTCACTCTCGTCTTTCACCCTCATCAAGAGGCTCTTTAGTTCGCTTTCTGCCATTAGGGTGGTGTCATCTGCCTATCTGAGGTTGTTGATATTTCTCCTGGCAATCTTGATTCCAGTTTGTGATTCATCCAGCCTGGCATTTCACATGATATACTCTGCATATAAGTTAAATAAGCAGGGTGACAATATACAACCTTGATGTACTCTTTTCCAAATTTTGAACCAGTCCATTGTTCCATGTCTGGTTCTAACTGTTGCTTCTTGATCAGCATACAGGTTTCTCAGGAGGCAGGGTAAAGTGGTCTGGTATTCCCATCTCTTTAAAAATTTTCCACAAAGTAGTACACACAACAAAAGAAGCAATCTCACTGATACTATGAACTAGTGGCAACTGTTGGGGAGGAGGGGGAGAGGCAAATACAGGGCTGGGAAGTGGGAGGTACAATCTATCGGGTGTAAGATGAGTTGCTGTTGTTCAGTTGCTAAGTCATGTCTGACTCTTTGGGACCCCATAGACTGTAGCATGCCAAGCTGCTCTGTCCTCCACTATCTCCCAGAGTTTGCTCAAATTCATTCCACTGAGTCAGTGATGCTATCTAATTATCTCATCCTCTGCTGTCCCCTTCTCCTCCTGCCTTCCATCTTTCCCAGCATCAGGGTCTTTTCCAATGAGTCAACCCTTTGCATCAAGTGGCCAAAGTATGGAGCTTCAGCATCAGTCCTTCCAGTGAAAATTCATGGTTGCTTTTCTTTGGGGTTGATTGGTTTGATCTTCTTGCAGTCCAAGGGTCTCTCAAGAGAGTTCTTGAGTACCACGATTCAAAAGCATTGAGATGGGCTATAAGATGTATTGTACAACATGGGGAAGATAGCCTATATTTTCTAATAACTGTAGATGGAGTGTAACTCTTAATTGTATTAAAAAATAAAAATTTTAAAGAAAGAAAGCCAAGAAATTATTTACACCCAGATCTTCATCAGAGTCAAGGGTATGCTGTTCAGGGTAAAAGTGGTAGAAGACTCCTTATGAGGTAATGCCTTCAGAGGTGTATTTCTGCCCCAGTGTCTCACCAGTGGGGTCTCCATCTAAAACACAGAAACTGTCTGTTCACATGTGCAAAATGGGCTGTCGTCGATGGAGCACAAAAATGGCCCCGATGACTGCCTTCCCCGTATCCATGACCTTTGCCTTGTGACTTCGCAATTCCTTCCGGTGGGACCCCGGCAGAAGGAAGTGTGTCTTAGCTCCTAGTGAAGGCCTTGAAAGGTCCTGACTGCTTTGGCTTTTACAGGGAATGCTGCCAGGTCAGCATTTTACAGGTGTTTTACAGAACACCTGCCTGGGATAGCTGGCTGGAGAAGAGAGAGGACGCATGGAGGAGAGTTTGCCCCACCCCACACAGTCTCCTCTAATTATATATTAGCATGCAACCAACCATCCCAAGTTTTGCAGCCTAAAACAGCAATTTGTTCCTGCCTCTGTCAGGCCCATGTGTTTCCCATAAGCTTATAAACAGAAGACAGCTGGGCTTGAAATCATCTGAAGGCTCAACTGGGTTGACTGTCCACCATGGCTTCTCTATTTTTGGCTGAGCCTTTTTGACTTTTTAGGCAAATTGAAGAATTGATGCTTTTGAACCATGGGCCTGGAGAAGACTCCTGAGAGTCCCTTGGACAGCAAGGAGAGAAAACCAGTCAATCTTAAAAAAATTAAACCCTGAATACTCACTGGAAGGGCTGGTGATGATGCTGAAGCTCCAATACTTTGGCCATCTGATTCGAAGAGCTGACTCATTGCAAAAGACCCTGATGCTGGGCAAGATTGAGGGCAGAAGGAGAAGAGGGCAACAGAGGATAAGACGACTGGATGGCATCACCGACTCCATGGACATGAACTTGGGCACACTCTGGAAGATGGTGAGGGACAGAGAAGCCTGGTGTGCTGCTGTCCATGGGGTCACAAAGAGTCAGACACGACTTGGGGACTGAACAACCACGAAGTGCTGGGTCTTCATTGCTGCAGAAGGTTTTATCTCATTGTGGCAAGCAGGGGCTGCCCTCTCACTGTGGAGCACAGGCTTGTCTCTGCAGCGGCTTCTCTTGCTGCTGCATGCAGGCTCTAGGTGCACGGGCTGCAGCAGTTGCAGTTCCAGGGCTCTAGAGCACAGGCTCAGTAGTTATGGCACCTGGGCTTAGCTGCTCCACAGCACGTGGGATCTTCCCAGATCAGGGACCAAACTCACATCCCCTGCTTTGGCAGGCAGATTCTTTACCACTGAGCCACCAGGGAAGCCCCCACCATGGCTTCTTGGTTTGTGTGTCTGGAGTGTCACCAGGATGGCTTGAACAGCTAGGGACTGGTTAGACATCTCTGTCTTCTTTCTCCCTCTCCCTCTCTGTTTTCCATCTTCCTCCTCTCCATGTGGCCAGTTCAGGATTCCTCACAGCATGTTTTATCTCCTAGAATAAGGACGGTGGCTCCTTCACCTCTGTCTGCCCCACCCGAGCCCAGCTCAGGCCAGATGCTGCATATTTACCAGGCTATCACGTGGCTCTGACGTTGGGCTTTGCTTCCAGACTAGCCTCAGTGGTGCTCCTTGGATCCTTCCTCTGGCCTCTGGGGTGACTCACAAGAGGGAGAAGATGATTTGGGCTTCATCTGAAGAGCTCCTCAAACTGTCCTTACACAGAGGACCTGCAGTCTCATCACCAGGCTGGCTTCTCACTGCCCTCCTGGAGGTCTAGTGACTTCTCCTAAAATGAGGCACCTGGAGCTGAGTGCACCTCTCAGGAGACGTCAGACTTAACTCGTTACTGCCCTCATTCAAACAATCATGCTTCTGTTCATCAGACTTAACCCATCGCCTTCCTCACTCATAGAATCATACTTCTGTTCATGCAGCAAAACTGCATTGGTGCAAAAGCTGCCTTGTCCTTCTGGACCTCTATACCAGTCAACACTATTCCGCATTCAACACCACCAGGGTCCAAGAAAATGCTGCTTATTGTACTTCTGCCCTTCCCTTATCTTCCCCCGCCCCCCAGAAGTCTTTTATTCCTAGACCTGATGTCGGAAACTTGCCTCCATCCTTGTTAAAGAGACAATAGCAGCATTTCACAGGATAAGCACCAACTCAGAAGGGTGTCAAGACTCCCACCGTCCTCAGTGCCTGTGCTGCAAGGGATGGGAGGGTACCTTCTTATCCCCACTGAGCCTCTATCTTACAATCTAGAAAGTAAGGTCAACTGTGCCCACTCTCGTAGCAGGTCCAGGGAAGCTTTTAGTGCCTTGCGCAGTGTCTGACACACAGGGCTCTGAATGAACTGAAGATGCTATTACCAGTTATGAAAATGATACCAATTCCATCACAGCATAGCTCATGGTCTCAGAATTCAGATGAATGGGGACCCATTAGATGCTCATCACACCAGCCAATGTATTTGTAACCCAGCTTCTCATCCTTCACAGATGTGGTAACACTGTCGATGTTTTTAACTGGCTTATTAAGGGAACCTTGGAATCAGACAGGGAAGATGATGAAGCTGTCAGGCCTCTATTGCTTCTACTAACCAGCATCTGTCATGAATAGTTTTTTAAATCATTTTTTTTTAAATCTCCCTAATGTTACCATCACCGTGCCCATATTTCTCTATCACAGCTGCATAATTAAAAATCAAAGTAAAATATTTTGCTCTTAAATTCTTTTAAGGCTGACATTTTATTTTCTTCTCCCTCTATCCCTGGAGCATCCTTCATCTTCATTTCCAGCTCCCCCACCAGCAACTTCAAAAGCGTGCAATCTTTCCATTACCTCCTCCTCCCCAAATCGCAACTTGACACCCTCTGCTTGGCCTGCCCTCTTTGTTGGAATATGTTCAAGTCCCATGGTCTAGAAGATAGGGTATTTTTTAAAAAGTTGCTTTGTTAATAATAAGCCTCAGTTTAAAAAGTTTGCTCAGCAGCGTGTGTCTCTTAATATGTGTCAACTTCTGTTTGGATCAGTTGACGTGGGATGCTATATTAATTATTCATTTTTACAGAATGGAAATTAATTATTGTGCATGAGATTCTAAACACATATGGCAACAGTGCCAGCTGGACTGGCCCCCCTGCCAGGATTTCGGAGACTCAGATTCAGAGGTAATATGTTGTTTTGTAAAGCCAAGACCTCCTAAGGGTTCCAAGATAGAAGAATTGAAAAGCTGACATGTTTCTGTATGTGGGCCAACTCCTGGTCCTCCTTGAATGCCCCCTTGACTTCTCTGCTATCTCTTCCAGAAACCGTGCTGGTAAGGGGGTCTATCTGAGTCTATCACTTCGGCTGCAACCACCTAAAACCTTGAGCCTTTGTCCTCGTCTCCAAATCTGTCTTTCTGCAGCAGGTGGTACCACTAACCTCCCTCCCCAAATCCTTCAGAAGGAGTCCTCCTGGAGGGAGTGACAGGTCTGGAGTGCTCCCTTGGCACTCCATCTTACCTTTGTCCTCTTGTTTATCACATTACGTGAGATCATTTGTCTGTGCAACCATCACAGCCACAATTTGGTGTGTTTTTATGGGTAAAAACAACGTCTCATTCTTTCCCGTATCCCTTCACTCCCACTGAAGGTGGATGGCTTGTTAAACTGAGTTGACCTGTTAGTTTCTTGGAGAGAAGTAGCTCACAGAAGTGTCTATTCCCTTTGAAGAACATGAAAAAGGAAGTCAATTGTTGGTAGAAGAGAAGGCGTGGTACACATCTTTATTTAGAAAGAAGTTACTGGGCATTCTGAATTCCCAGGAGACATGGGTCCAGACCTTTGGCATTGAAGGGGCGAACTATTTCAAGAAAAGCAATGTAGCCAATGTCTAATATCCCAGCTCTTTTATCTTCATTTCTCACTTTTTTTTCACTTTTTTTATTTTTAATTGAACTATAGATGATTTACAATGTCATATTAGAGAGGTTCATAACAGCAATTCAGTATTTTTCCAGACTATACTCCATTAAAAATTATTACCAGATAATGGCTCTAATTTCCTGTGCTATACAATATATCTTTTTTTATTTTTTAATTGGAGTATAATTGCTTTACAATGTTGTTGGTTTCTGCTGTACAACAACACGGATCAGCTATATGTATACACATATCCCCTCCCTCTTGGAAATCCCTCCCACCCACCCCTCATTCCACCCCTCTGGGTCATCCCAGAGCATGGAGCTGAGCTCCCTGTGCCATACAGCAGCTTCCCACTAGCAATCTGTCTTACACATGGGAGTGTATATGTGTCAGTCCTAATCTCTCAATTTGCTCCACCCTCTCCTTCCCCTGCTGTGTCTAGAAGTCCATCCTCTACATCTGCATCTCTGTTCCTTCCTGTCTCCTCATCCCTCATTAGATGTAGCCGAATGCTCAGCTGAAAATAGCAGCTCAATAAACACTTGCTAAATGAATCAAGACTTGAAAGAATGAACAAAATTAGGATGGTTTTGATTGCAAGTGGCCACAAAACTTTTAAATAAAATAAAATAAAATAAAAACCACCCTAAATAGCCAATGCTGAAAAGAAACACCTTGGTCCCTGTCATTGAAGAGCACAGGTGGATGGCTGATATAAATGCAGGTACTAAGTGACATCACTAGGAACCAGATTCACCCCTCAATCCTGCTTCCCATAAATTAGATCTATTCTCAGGAAGAATCTCACCTCTCAGTAGAAAGTTGGCTCCAGCAGCTCCATAGTTTACTTCTTCTCAAGTTCAGGTTTACACAGGAAAGAAAGAGAACCAACTGCTCTTGTCATGATTAGAACTGAGCTGATTAGACTAGGCACAAAAAAGATGGGGGCAACCTAGAGACAGCAGCAGGTGAAGCACCTTAGTCAGTATTAGTCACTCAGTCCTGTCTGACTCTTTGCGATCACATGGACTGTAGCCTGCCAGGCTTCTCTGTCCATGGAATTCTCCAGGCAAGAATACCTGGAGTGGATAGTCATCCCCTTCTTCAGGTTATCTTCCCAACCCAGGGAACCCAAGTCTCCTGCATTGCAGGCAGATTTTTTACTGTCTGAGCCACCAGGGAAGCCTGGTGGACATCTCATAAATAAATCTGCAACAAGTATAAATCTACTCAGGGCTCAGGGCTCTTCCCTCTCCTACAAAAAATGTCCTACATCTCCCCATGGATCCCAGACATCTTCCTGTGTCCTGTTCCCCGACTTCACCCTTCAGGATCCTGAGATGACCAGTCTAACCTGGTCTTCTAGTCCTTACAGGTATTTTTCTAAACAGGTATTTTCTTAATACCTTAAAGGTATTTCCACAAAAGCCACCTTTCCATCCTTCTCAATGCCCCTTGTCATTTCTTCATTTTCCTAAAATTTCCACAGTAACACAGGGTAAAATGATATCTTTCCATCTGAAGGGATACATGCATCCATGTTGCTGCAAACGGCATTATTTCATTCTTCAAAAGGTGTTTTTAAATGAGTTCTTTTATTTTGGACTACTTTTAAACGTATAGCAATTTTTCAAAGATAGTACAGAGAATCCCCATGTACACGTCACCCAGTTTCTGCCATTATGAACATCTTACCCTGTCTTGGTATATATGTCAAAACTAAGAAACCAACATCAGTATGTTAATAGTTACTAAGCTCCACACTTTACCTGGATTTCACCAGTTTTTCCATTAAATTTCTCCAGGGAATTCAAGGGGCTTGCATTGCATTGACTTTCCCTCTGCCCCAGTCTCCTCTGGGCTGCTACAGTTTCTCCGTTTTTCCCTGTTTTGATGACCCTGACATTCTTGAAGAGTAATAACCAGGCACCCTGTAGGATGTTCCCTAATCTGGCTTTGCCTAGTGTTTTTCTCATGACTGGATTAGGATGTTGGGCTTTTGGAAATAATGCCACAGAACTAGAGTGACTGGCTTTCTTATCATGTCTTATCAGGGGCTCACAATACCCGTATGAAATGATGTTATTACAAAAGCGGAGACAGTTTATCATTCATTTTATGCTTTTAGTTTTTAAATGAATGTCCAATGGCCTATGGAAGTTGATGTATTTTTTAAAATTATAAAAACATGGATTTAAGGATCAATGCCTAGCAGCTTATCATGGTAACATTACTAACAGTAAGGCCTTTTTACTAAAGTTTAAGGGCACTCTTTGTCCAGAAAACTAAATCTCTGGGTTTTAGCTCATTTAGAGTCTGCTTTTTAGGATGTTATGCATGCTTATTTTTGTTGATGATAAGATTGGGTGTATGTAGACTTCTGTTGCAGTACTTGACTGTATCAGCCTACAACCAGGATTGAAGGTGAAATTCCTAAACATACAGGTTGTCCTCTTATTGTTGTATAAAGTAAAAGCTGAAGAATCCCCAAAGTTGTTGATTACATTGTCACTGAAGCTAATGAAACACCTTAGGCCAAGGAAGTTGAGTATCTCTGAAAGCACTGTGACTCGTAGCTTTAGAATTTCATTTATTAATGGTTGCTCTACTGTTCCTAAAGATAGAAGATGAAGTTTTTGTTAGTAAAGGCTAAACTTTTGCAAACTTTGTTAATAAGAAATATATGCCCTGTTACTGGAGAGATAGGTTAGATCTCTCCTTACCAGAAACAAACAAGCAAAAACAAAAATTATCCACTACCATGACAGCCTACCTTTCCAGCTGCAAAAAGGCTTCAATTGCATCTTGAGAATAAGCAAAAAATGACCAATAGTTACTTACTGCCAGATTCTGGGGGAAAAGAAGGTTGGAGGTATTTAAAGTTCTCAGGCTTGATTTCTGTCCCTGTCCCATCTTTACACAATTGTGTTGTTGGCAAGTAACAGAAACATCCTTGAAAATACTCTCAAAATTACCCAGCCAAAAATGATTCACTACCATGATCAATTTAGGTATATCATTGTGGGTAAAACAATGAAGCATTTTTTCTAAACTCCAGAAGATCCTTTTGTGTGACCAGATGACAGCTTTATGAACATCACAATTATCTTCAAGCCGTGTCCATTTTGACCTGTCTTGATGTTTCTTCTCTAAATCAAAGACTTATTTTGGCAATCATTGATAGCCTGTTTGAATCTATGTGGGCTTCCCTGGTAGCTCAGTTGTTAAAGAATTCGCCTGCAATGCAGGAGACCCCATTCGATTCCTGGGCTGGCAAGATCTGCTGGAGAAGGGATAGGCTACCCACTCCAATATTCTTGGGCTTCCCTGATAGTTCAGCTGGTAAAGAATTCATCTGCAATACGGGAGACCTGGATTCAATCCCTGGGTTGAGGAGATTCCCTGGAGAAGGAAAAGGCTACCCACTCCAGTATTCTGGCCTGGAGAATTCCATGGACTGTACAGTTCATGGAGTCACAAAGAGTCGGACACAACTAAGTGACTTTCCCTTTCTCTTTTGAATCTCTCCAAGGCATTTCCTCTTTGAGTAGTGTGAGAAAACAATTTATGCTTTTATTAAATGCAAGTTTCTCTTTAAATAATCAAAATTCACTTTTTGCTTTATTTCTGTTTTATCAGATGTGTCCCAAAATTGAATCTGATCAATCTTTGACAGCCAACTAATAATCCTTCAGACTTTCTCTTATTAATTCTATTAAACCACAACACCCTCATCCAATCTTTTTGTCCCTATTTGGGGGATTTGCTCTGTTCATTTTTAATATATACAGAAATGTATCTCTGGTTAGTTAATTTTCACCTTGTTGAGTCCACCAGAATGCTCTAGTTTATATCTTTCTGGATTTCATCAGCTAGCATTTTAATATTCTCACCAAGCCCAGTACCCTACCCGAATTATGCCCTGTTCTTATTCACATAGGTGAGAAATTACTGTACAAGGCAAAGATGAGGGCTGAGTCCCAGACTCACATCTTTGATCTTTGACTGCAGCACACCAGGCCTCCCTGTCCAGCATCAACTCCTGGAGTTTACTCAAACTCATATCCATTGAGTAGGTGATGTTATCTAACCATCTCATCCTCTGCTGTTCCCATCTCCTCCTGCCCTCAATCTTTCCCAGCGTCAGGGACTTTTCCAATGAGTCAGTTCTTTGCATCAGGTGGCCAAAGTATTAGAGCTTCAGCTTCACCAGCAGTCCTTCCAATGAATTTTCAGTTATGAAGTAAAATATAGAAAAAGGGTTGCATTGAGCCTGGCATTGACTTGTATCCTGAGTGTTACAGTGTCATTGGTCGGAGTGTGGAATGATTCCATTGGGGAATCACTGAGAAAATGTTAAGTTCCTGGAAATAGCTATGTCTTGACAGGTTTAGAGCAATGGGCTTGCAGAGCTTAAAGACCATGGTCAAGGCTATTAGTCAGTTGACTGGACTCAGAGGTTCTCACTGGGGAGAGGTGGAGAGAAAGACAGTGGAGGGAAACACAAGGGATTCTGACAGTATCACCTGGGGGAAATTTTTTCAAATGCTGGCAAACATAACTTTTTGAAAGGAAGATGATGGATACACAGAAGATTAATAATAGCTGTGATTGATATAGAGGGGCTTCAGCCTGCTGACATTGAGCTCACTGTTTCGGAGACATTCTCTCCTCTCTCCATAAAAACATTATACGCTATTTTCCCTCATTTAAAGATGCAAGGACAGAAACTTAGAGAGATTAAATAACTTTCCCAAGGTCACACAGTTAATAAACAGTGTTAAAATTACAATTGGATACAAGCCTATGAAATTTCTGCTGACCATTGTGAGTTAGCCAGCTACCCACCCCCCGCCAAGTGATATGAAAAGTGTCCTGGTTCACAGGAAACATGTGTACACACACACTTTAAACTTCCAAGATGTTTATGATTGAAAATGTAGTAATACCATCAAAATTATTTCTTAAAAATAAGGGTGAGAGCTTACCACCAAGGTACCAAAGAAATTTATAAGTGTGTGCCTGCCCAGTCACGTCCAATTCTTTGCTACCCTATGGACCAGGGTCCTCTGTCCATGGGATTTCCCAGTCAAGAATACTGGAGTGAGTTGCCATGACCTCCTCCAGGGGATCTTTCTGACCCCGGGATTGAACCTGCATCTCCTGTGTGTCCTGCATTTGCAGGCAGATTCTTTACCACTGAGCCACCTGGGAAGCCAGAAGAAATGTACACGTGAGGTACCTAACTGGGAGGGAGAAGAGGCAGCAGCAAGGTCCAAGATGCAAGAAGGCATAGGGAACAAGACTGAGAAACAGAAAGACAACTCTAATGAAACATCGATTGCTTTCAACCCAATAATGAGGCTAATTTATATAACTAAAAATACAGGACTAAATTCCTGGGAAACAGCAGAGTAGAGTAGCCCTTCCTCATGTGACAATGTTACCTTCCCGAATAGCCTCCTGGTAGACTCAAAGTTGAGATTTTGAAGATTTTATAGGAAATCAACAGTCAGCAGGCTCAAAAACCAGCCATGAGCTGTGGAAAACCATATATGTAATTTTATGTGTCCTGAAATAAAATGCATTTTACAAGTGATGAAGACAATACATCCAATAGAGGAAATAGCAATGAATTTTTCATCACTGAAAGTGGTAACAATTAATACTTTCTTTGTCATTTTGATACCATGGTGCCCATGAAGGCAGCAGGGAGTTGGTCTTGTCCACACCTGTGTTCCAGATCCTGTGTCCAAAGTCAGTGCTGAAGACATATTTGTGAATTAATTGGAAGGATTGATAATGAAACTGAAACTTCAATAGTTTAGCCATCTGATGTGAAGAGCAGATTCATTGGAAAAGACTCTGATGCTGGAAAGATTGACAGCAGGAGGAGAAGGGGGTGATAGAGGATGAAATGGTTAAATAGCATCACTGACTCAATGGACATGAATTTGAGCAAACTCTGGAAGACAGCGGAGGATGGGGGATCCTGGCGTGCTGCAGTCCATGGGGTTGCAAAGAGTCAGACATGACTGAGCAATTGAACGACAATAATACATATAGTATGTATTAACTTCAAATTCTCCCAAGGAGACACATGGATGTCCTAGAGCTAGTGAATGTGTGGGCACCGGCATTGACTCACTAACTCAAATAAATTAGTAATTCCATTTAAATTGATTCATCGGGCAAGAAAAGTCATTCAGGTGCCAAGGCAGGAGCTGACTCATATAGTTTCTCCATTGAAGAACAGAAGAATATTTCTGTGTTTTCTGTCTGACACACACTGAAGAGCCATCCATCTTTCTTCTGCTGCTTTTTTCTACATGAATACCTGTTGACGTCTGGGCGATCAGAACAGTGTCCACATGCAAAACAGAAAGGCCTGAGGACCAGCCGGGTGGATGCTTTAATCTGTGAATCTGTCTCAACGCGTTGCCTGATGCTTTCACCAAACATGCCCTGGCCGTCCTGCCCAGGACACTGGGTACCTCCAATGGGGCAGGTCAGGAGCAGCTTCATAGGGCTGTGTGTCACACGTGAGGCTAAACAGAGCCCTGTGCTTAAAAGGGATTAAGGGCCCTCCATGCTTGATTAACCTTCTTACTTTCTGAACAAGAGGTCCCAGATTTTCATATAGGGCTGAGCCTTGCAAATCGTGGATCAGGCCATGTGCCCATCACTGTCCTTAAGGTTCTTTCCGAAAAGATAGAGCAAGCACAGTGTCTTCCCTCCAAGACCACACAGTCCAGTTGACAGCTCAGACGGGTGAAGAATGAGTGCAGAGGCTAGCATAAATCTCTCACCTCCTCTGTTCCCTTCCATCCGTCCTGCAGAAACCCTACTTCTTGGGGTCTGCACTCAGCCCCTCCTGCGGCCACCACCTCAGGTCAGACCCTCCCCATGGCCAGAAGGCCTTGCTTCGCTTTCTAAGCTGGTGATCTCTTATCCTCACAGCCCAGCCCACCCGTTTACAGTTTCTCCCATCATGCCCATAGTCCTGTCTTTCCTGGCCTCACACATGCTGTGCCTTCTGCTCAGATTAACCTTCCACCCCCTATAGTCACACACTCTCACTCTCTCCAACCAGCTGCCCTTTTAGACCTTTAGGAGCTACTTCAAGGGCCACCTCTTCCAGGATATCTTCCCTGACTCCCACAGTCAGGTGAAACCATCCTTTTCTGTTCTCCCAACATCCCTCTGTGTTGCAGCCCCATCACGTCCGGCACTCAAGCTCAGCACACATGCCTGTTTTTCCTAATGGATTCTGAACTCTTTGCTTCCAGCAACTGTGGCTTTTCTCGTTTGAACCGTAGCGTGTGATAGGAGCACTGGCATAAGGCATATGGTGAGAGCATTGGTTGTGGGTTAAGGAGTGAGCCAGACTCTTTGGCAGGACTGACATATGTGCCCCAACAGGAGAAACAACCACCCAGGGATGCACTCTGCTTTGATGCCCAAGTTGAGATCTGGTCCCGAGCTGCCCTCTACTTGCCCCAGAAGGGAAGCCATCTTCGCACCTCCTGCGTCCCCAGCACCGGTGACTTCCTGGCCAGGACCCCATTCTGGATTCCCGTGTCTCACCACCCTTCCCACTTCTGGATACAAGCCCCAACTCCTCACAGCCATCTCGGCCACACACAGGCTCTTTTGCCTTGTTTTTCCCCAAGAGAAAGCTGACTCCCAAAACAGGGATCTCCTCTATCTTCCGTCTAACCCAATGTACACTTTGAAAGCTCTCAGAAATGCCATTAATTATAATAATAGTGACACTTTGTACTTTTATAGCCTCTTTCATCAGAAGATCTCTGAGTACTTAAAAAATATTATCTCATTAATCCTCACAACACCCTCGTGAGACAGCTGGCAGGTAAACCTATCCCAGTTTATCAGGAGAGGGAATAAGGGCAGAGCGATGACGTCTAGAGAGGGCCCTGTGTGCGCGTGCATGCTAAGTCACTTCAGTCGTGTCCAACTCTTTGTGACCCCATGGACTGTAGCTCACCAGGGTCCTCTGTCCATAGGGATTCTCCAGACGAGAATACTGGAGTGGGTTGCCATGCCCTCCTCCAGATGATCTTCCTGACCCGGGGATAAAAGCCTCTTAATGTCTTCTGCATTGGCAGGTGGTCTTTACCACTAGCACCACCTGGAAGCAAACAGAGAGATGGAAGGACTCTGTATCAAGATTCTGAGCCAGCAGGTTGGGAAGACCAATCAGTGGACAAGTCCCAAGCATATATTCTATAAAAACAATTCTGTTTCAGATTTCGTCACCCATGTAGGCTATTAGAGGATATTGAGTAGAATTCCCTGTACTCTACAATAGGTCCTTGTTGGTTTTCTATTTTATGTATAGTAGTGTATATAGCTCCTAATTTATTAATGTGTATAACTGACTCACTTTGCTGTACATCTGAAACTAACACAACACTATAAACCAACTATACACCAGTAAGAAAAATTAAAAACTAAATTAAATAAATTTAGGTGTCTTAATAGGTTAAAACCTGTAGTTCCTAATCTTTTAAACCTCAGTTTTGCAAGCCTTAAATAAGGTTCCCTCCCTCTCCCCAAAAAAACCTATCTGGACCTCATAGGTGAATGAATAATAGATATGCGTGATATTTAATTGGTGTTTAGAAAATGATACCAAATCATTGACCTTTCCGAAGAGTCACCTTCTTATTTTTTGGCAAATACTTTCTGAGCATCTGCTCATGACCTGCTCTCACTGATGACACAGCTGAACTCAGCTTATCAATAAATGCTGGTGAATCCTCCCCACCCGCCAGCCCGAGAGCTAACGAAGCTCCCAACAAAGAGGAAAGAGTATAATCATTTATGAATCCCAAGGCCCTTCCAACATCAGTGACACAGAACAGCACCTGAGAAAAAGTATTAATTATGTCTTTTACCGAGGCATTGGCACTCTCATCTCCCTGAGCCATGGTTGACATTCCTAACATGGAGCCGAGCAGGATTTTGAAAGTGTCTGGTTCCACATCTCATTTTGCCAATGGAGAGAAGTAGCCCCGCAGAGAGACTGGGGTGGGGGGTGGGGTCTCTATAGGGTCGAAGGATGTGCGGAGGCTGGGGGAACGTATATGGGCTTTGCTTGGCTCCGGTTTTTCCAGAGCACTCCTCTTTCTCAACACCGAACACCTGAATCATATGTTTGGGAACATTAGAGAAAGTTCTGGTAAACACCAGCCCTTTCATTTTTACTTCCAAAGAGAGCTGTGGGTGTTGGATGGGGGAGGCGTGGGTGGGGAGCAGGGCAGCAGGGCAGGGGAGGAGGCTTCATGTCAGGACAAGCCCTAGGGCTCAGCGAGGGGTGGCAGCCTTGCACCCAGACGGGCTCCCCCGCTGGAGTGAAACAAGCCCTTGAGCCTCTAATGTGTGCAGGATAGAAAATAGATACCTGTCTGATATAATTAATTGTATTTTTCCTAAATTTAACATTGCCCGAAGGGGAAAATCATTTTGCTTCGTAAAATCCCTCCTGCCACACAGCGTCTACCAGCCGGCCAGATTTAATTGCTGCGATGAAAACCACAAGAAAGACCAGGTTCCCACTCAATCTATAACCACATCTACTGAAGAATAGCTTTAATCACCTTTGAAAGGGTGACCACAGGATAATTAAAGAGGAAGGGCGCTCATTGGGAATTATCCAGAAATATCAAATCTCAGCTTATCATGGAGTCCGACTTAAAATGTCTTGGCACTGGCTCCACTCCGACAGCCCCCGCTCCATTTGAAGCTAAGCCCTCGGATTTCCATTACCTCGAGATAGAGAAAACAGGCCTGTTTCACAAGTCAGCATCCACCCGTGGGTTGAGAGGTTGAAGGGGACAGTTGTAGTTGACACGAGAAAAACATAGGGTCGGATCAGACTCGAATCCTCTCTCCTCTATCACCTGCCTGTGACCTTGGCAGGTGACCTAACCTCTCTGAGTCCTCCTGCCCACAGTGAGGGTTAAGAGAGTCACTATGCAGGATTATTCAGGCCAAAGGCTCCATTCACCTGCCTTTCTTTCCTTCTGCAGAGCACCCACCCCTTTCCAGAAAGCAGACAAAAATGAATCAGGGCTTGAGATTCGTGGAGGGGACTTGGAGTCACCAGGAAGGAGCGGAGATTCAGAGTTGGAGGCCAGGCTGTGACCGCGGGGGGGGGGCTGTCTCGAGCTTGTTTATTTTCTCCCTTTATTGATACTCTTCCACTTTGCCCAGGGCAGGGCGCTGAGGGGCAGCGGGGAACCAGTGGAGCGACATTCTTGGCAGCCTGTTCGCACCCAGAGCAGGCAGGCTTTGTTCCAGACCCACATTCCCAGGCCTCTCGCTGTCTGGCCTCCACTCTCTGGGGAGGTTGCCTAGGATGTGACTGTCTCCCTGCTCCCTCCCCTCCATCCAGAGACCTCTCCCATCAGCTCCAAGCACAGGCTCAGGGTCCTTTTTGAAGATCCAAGGAACAGAAGCATCACCAACCCCTCAAATCCTAGGCTCTCCTCACTGAGAGGTGGAGAGGGGAACAGGGGCCAGCTTGCACATCCTCGCAGCTGGAAAGAAGGATGAGTCTGGAGGGATTCATTCATTTCTCCATCCATCATAATTAGGTGTCCACTGGGCGTCTCCCCCAACACCTTCACTTAAAGTCCTGGTGGTCAAACTTGACCCAGGCTTTCAACAGCCACAGCCCCGGACCTGTGAACTCTTCTTGCTTCTGCGTCTCACTCCCTGCCTCCCTCTGGCTGTGAGCTCTGACATCCAAACACCATACCTCACCTCCGCCCTGACCCTCAGACCCAACAGCCAGAGGAGAAGTCCAGCTGCCCCCTAACCCTCAAATAATCCACTCATGTCTCCTGTGGCAGGCTGAATAATGTCCTTCCCGAAGATAATCCATATCTTAACCCCTAGAACCTGGGTACATCACCTTATGTGCAAAAGAGATTTTTGCAGATATGGTCAAAGGTCATGCAATTCAGAGGTGATCCTGATTTATCTGGTTGGACTCAATGTCATCATAAAGGTCCTTGTCTGTTGTGTGTGGGAGGAATCAGTCTTACTGTAGGAGGTGGGATCACAAGACAGGAGGAGGGGGCAATGTGAGGTGGAGGGGAATGCAGGCAGTTTCTAGAAGGTGGAAAAAACAAGGGAAAGCTTTCTCCCCTGAAGCCTCCAGAAAGGATTTGCCCTGCAGACATCTTGATGTTAGACCTGTTCCCTGAACTGTGAGATAAGAGTTGTGTCTAAGCCACTAAGTCCATGGTAATTTGTTATTATGGCAGTGGGACACTAACTCACATCCAGATCTCGGGAGCTATATGAAGTGCCACATCCTGGTGTACGTGACCTTCTACAAACAGCTCAACAGGATTTTTCCCAAGGGCATGACTCAAAAGTGTTTTCAGTGGCAGGTAATGCAGTATCTGACAGGTGATACCTTGTCTTGCCCAGAGTGTGGCGGTCAGTGCATTGTGGAATTCTTGACTCTTCCTTCAAGGTGCCAGGAAGGCTGCTTTGACTCTACAAATCGTCGTCACATCCACTCCTAGAAGAAGGGATGGATGTGATGCCAGATGAGTTAGTGCTTTTATCATAAAGTGAGCTTTTTTCCCAGAAGCTGCCAAAGCTGTCTTACCTTTTGGTCTCATTGTCCAGAACATGGGGGTCCCATGACCACCTTTCATCTTCCCAGGAGGCTGAAAACCAATGGGACAGGATTGCAGGAGTTCACTTAACCCAAATATGATCCATTGCCTTGACACCCTGCTGTTGCAAACAAAACCAGGCTGCATTAACCAGGAGCAAAAGGGTTGGATGGGCTAGTGCCCCTGTAGAAGCCACTCTGTCCTCAGCAACCATCAGCCTAAGTTCTACCCATCAGAACTCGTACTCCTTTGCCCGAGGAGGGAGAGGAGCTGGAGGAACTTCGGACTACCACCCATCCCCCGCAGTACCCCACCAATGATGGATGAAAGATGGTGGGAAACCCCCCAGCTTCTTCATCACCCAGATGAGAAAACCCTGTGAGTGCTGGACACTGTCTCCCACAGCCGCCTCCGCAGTCAGGCTCCAATTGCAGTGTTAATCTGCTCAGTAGTGAGCTCTGTGTTGGCCATCTCCACAGCCTGCTTCATCTCCCTGCTCCTCCAGCATATTTGCCTGGATCACTTTCCGAATAATTCACTTGCACACAATTCCCTGTCTCAGGGTCTGCTTCCGAGGCACCCCAGATGACAACAGCCAGGGAAAGGAATGTCGTCTCCCGTTGCATTTTCATTCAGGAACAGGAAGCATCAGTGCCCACTCCAAAATGTCCTTTCCAAAGCACTCCTGCTAAGTCGCTTCAGTCATGTCCGACCCTTTGCAACCCCATGGACTGTAACCATCCAGGCTCCTCTGTCCATGGGATTCTCCAGGCAAGGATACTGAAGTGATTGCCATTTCCTCCTTCAAGGGATCTTCCTGACCCAGGAATTGAACCCAGGTCTCCTGCACTGCAGACAGATTCTTTACCATCTGAGCCGCAACTTCTCAGCAAAAGCTGAATGTTGTTCCTCGGACTCTTCCACGAAGTGCTTGAAAGTTGGAGCTTTCTCTGGACCATCACACGTGCATCCATTTATCCAGGAACTGCTGCAGCTGGACTCTGGCTTGTCTGCTGGGTTTCCTAAGGTGAATTAGAATCACCAATCAGCAATCCCTGACTACCAGGAGCAGCCAAAGCAGAAGGAGGAGAGATGAAAAGGCCAGGCAGCCCAAGAAAGGAAGGCATCAATCTTACCAGGAGGGAGGTCTCACATGGGAACTGATCTGAAAAGATGAGAAGAAAGGGTTATTTAAGCCAGGGGTGCAGCACAAGAAGAAGGAACAGAGTTATAGCAGAGAGACCGCATCTGGGGGCTCGTGGGTCCCGTGTAAGTCTGGGTGGTGGGGAGGGATGTTTGGGGAAACAGAAGATGAGCTGGAGAAGTAGGCAGAACTGGAGAAAGAATGCCTGTTTGGAGACATAGCACCCACCTCTTAGGTGTCTTCTCTGCTGAGTTCTCAGTCCTAGTGTTTGTGAAACCGGCCCACCTCTCCCTCCAAGGTGGCTATTACTAAACTCTTTCCTTTACACAACCATTTATGAGGTGTTGTAACATAGATTCACATTAAATCTTCACCACAAATGTTTCCTCCCATTTCTCAATTAGAAGGTCAGTTTCCACGATATAGGGTCTTTTCTAAAGCCACACAGATAACAGGGGGAACATCCAAGATTTGAATTGAAGTCATCCTCTTCCAAAGGGATTCTAACCACCCTCTTTTCAACTAAGAAAATAGACAAGGAGTCCATTTGCCTAATACACCTGGTTTCATTAATGGAAAGGCGCCATCATTATGAAAAATTATCTTCTTGTCAGATGCATCAAATTCTGCTGTCTGATAAAAATATAAGGCAAGCCTTTCACATTTCCTAATATCTAATATTTCTATTTAAATTTTCTAGTATCACACTTTTAAAAGACTCAAAGGAAGCAAGTACAATTAATGTTAATGACATAATTTATCTAACCCAGTACATCCCAAATATTATCCTGTCAACATGTAATCAACGTTTAAAAATCACTCATTATTATGAGACATTTACATTCTTTGGTTTGTACCAAGTCTTCACAATGTGGGTATACTTATGCTTACAGCACATACAGTTTGAATCAGCCACGTTTCAAGTGCTCAAAAGTCTCATACAGTAGTAACATCACACTGTCCAGGACAGCTCTAAATTTACATGGCACAGGGCTTAGAGCCCTGACTTGGAGTAGTCTCGGATTTTTCTCTCCATCTCCATTTCAAGTTGCATTGCCAGCCTTTACCAATTCTGATCAGTAGGGGAAAAAAGGGGACCATTGAGCAAAGCCGAGCCATGTGAACTCATGGACCGACCGGTAGGCAAGAAGCCAGGGGTGTGGCACAAGTGTCGGCAACCGCAAGCCTCTCACAGGCCAAAATCAGCCCCAGTGGGTTTTAATGTAGCAGGTGAACTATGAATGGTCTTTCCATTTGCAAAGTGTGGTGTAAATAAATAAGCAAACAAATAAATAAGAATATGAAACAGCAGTGCTACATGGCTAGAACAGCCTAAAATATTTACTATCTGACCCTTCACAGAAAACATACTGACCTCTGGTCTAGTTAGTTCTATATGTATTTTTTTCTTTACATCAATAGGATTTATAGCATTTAAATTCTATTCTGTCACCATAATTCTGTACTTTTTTTCCTATTAATTCAATATTTCTCTAATTTCAATAGTCAACAATTTTTTTCCGTAGTATTTTCATTCTTAAGTTCTTCATTTGACTCAGTGCTTAATTAGCTGAATTTGCAGTCAATGATTTATTTTGTTTTCAAGAAAATCACTTCTGTGGTCTGTTATCTGGGATGCTACTATTTGACCAATGGTCCAGGTTTTGTTTGGTCGTGTCCTTATACTTAAGGAGGAAAATTCAGCTCAGCCCCTGCCCTTATGGGAGTCGTATTCCTTTCCCTGGACTTTATATGTCACCACTTTGTCTTTGGACATTGGAGGCTGCACAAGTGTTCTCACCATCATCTTCCACTCATCTTTTGATCAGCTCGACCTTGAAACAGAGGGCCATTTTTCATCAAGGTTTCCCAGAACTACACTGCCTAACTTCTTTCATATTTCAGAACACAAGGCTATTGCATTTATACCTGAAATACAACTTTCCTGGGTGTAAGATTCTTGATTCATACCTCGTATCATTTAGAATGCCATAACCATGGCTCCTTCTTGGAGTGAAAAATCTAAAGCTTGATTCTTCTTTGTTCCAGGAGACTTGTATTTTCTGCTCGTATGTCTGCAGAAGTCCATTTACCTTTGATGGTCAGTAAATTAAACAGGATATGTCTTGGTATCAGATATTCTTTATCTACTTATTTTCTAAAACGCAGTGTGGCCTTTTAACTTGGATAAGCTTCCTCTTTCTTTGGCGGGAAATTTTCCTTCAGTTATGTCAATGGTTTGTTGGCTTTGGTGTTTCAGGCCACAGATTAATCTCATCAGATACTATCTATCAGACTGCACACTAATACCTTTCCTCTAATTGATGTAATCTCTTTACTTCCTCCTCTGCATTCATCTCAAGCACTTCCTTAATATCAGTAATTCAGCACTGCAACCATATCATCCTGTTCTTTGTTTTGTGATTTATGTAGTGATTCAGGCATGCCGTTGCTTCAGTTTTCAGGTTGTTTACTTAAGCCCATAACATCGCTTGTCTTCTTATCACATGATTTTCATCTCTAAGTTTCTCTTTTGCTAAACTCATGGCCATATTATATTCTTCTATGAAAGTGAAAGTGCTAGACACTCAGTTATGCCTGATTCTTTGTGACGCCGTGGACTGTAGCCTTCCAGGCTCCTCTGTCCATAGAATTCTCTAGGCAAGAATACTGGAGTGTGTTGCCATTCCCTTCTCCCGGGGTTCTTCCCAATCCAGGGATTGAACCTGTGTCTCCAGCAATCACAGGCAAATTCTTTATCATCTGAGCCACCAGGGAAGCCCATATTCTTCTGTAGCACAAAGCAGTTGCTAGGAATCCTCTTTAGTTCCTTGGGTTATATTTTCTCCAGGACTAGGTTCTTCATTTGTGCTTTATACACAGTGTTCTTTGTTATTTTTTTACACTTAGCCTTTGACATATTTGCATAGTGGCCAAATTATATCTTTTCATCCAACTCATCTTAAACAAGGGCATTTCTGTCCAGACCTTCTATTTTCTCTGATTAAAAAGAAAAAAACCTTTCTGTAAAAATTGGAATCAGATCCCTCCTCCTGGACAAATGTCCTGGACCACTGGTCACTCCCCCTGCAGCAGCTGCTTTCCTTTCCAGGAGCAAGGCCATCAGGCAACCACATGTCTTATAATTCCATAAAGAAATAACTTCTGCTCCAACCCTATCCTATTTCTATCTTGACTGATTAAGGCTGATGCTGTATAAGGATGACTCAGTGAATTTTCCTTGGCTTTTCCCAAGGGTTCCTATTCATCCCCTTGGTCTGCCTTTTTCAAAATTAGGAAAGGGGACAATTGACCAAAAAAATATATTTGAGAATTTGGTCAACTCACTTTCTCATTCCTGTAGTACTTGGGAGTATGGCCTTCCCTGGTGGCTCAGTGGTAAAGAACCTACCTGCCAATGCAGGAGATGCAGGTTCCCTCCATGGGTTGGGAAGACCCCCTGGAGAAGAAAATGACAACCCACTCCAATATTCTTGCCTGGAGAAGTCCGTGTACGGAGAAGCTTGGAGGGCTGTAGTCCATGGGGTCACCAAAGAGTCGGACGTGACTGAGAGTCTATAAACAACAATTACCTGGGAGTATTAAGATGATAGCAATGGCACCCACTCCAGTGCTCTTGCCTGGAAAAATCCATGGACAGAGGAGCCTGGTAGGCTGCAGTCCATGGGGTTGCTAGGAGTCGGACACAACTGAACGACTTCACTTTCACTTTTCTCTTTCATGCATTGGAGAAGGAAATGGCAACCCACTCCAGTGCTCTTGCCTGGAGAATCCCAGGGACAGCGGAGCCTGGTGGGCTGCCGTCTCTGGGGTCGCACAGAGTCGGACATGACTGAAGCGACTTAGCATTAGCATGCAGATGATATGCAAACAGTCATTTCAGAATCTTTTATTTCTCCTTTTAATGCTCCTACAATTGCATGTGAATAGCATGAGATGGTGTTTTATTCATTACTTTACTGAATCTTTTTATTGTTGACTTGTTCTTATCTATTTTTATCCATTTTATTAGGTGTTACAGAAGGAAGATTCTGTGGACCATCTTTATCTCAACACATGTGTTCAGAAGTCCCCTCCCTTTCGTAATCCCAAACTTCAGTAAACTGGCATCTATGCCTTCCTCCTCTCTACACATTTTCCCTTGGAAGTCCTCTTGTCAGCAATCCCCTTCCTCCTTATTTTCAAACACCCAAGTCCTAATCATCCTTTAACACCCAGATCAAATGACACTCCTCCGTGAAGTCTTCCTTATCCACTCCTCAAAACATGACCTCTTCATTCCCTTGACCCTCCCACTCACCTTTCCATTCTCACGCTGTCCACCACTTCCCACTTGGCTCTAAATGTTCTTGTGACTGTGGCGGTCCCTCTGGCTGCGTGGTGGTGTCCATGATGGAAAGGTCTGTATGCCCTTTATGCCTGTGTCCTTTATATGTAGTGAGATAAAGAACCGAGTACAAGCTCAGTTAACATTTCAGTTAACTGTCGAGCCTGTACTCTTAACACCTAGGAGCTACAACTCCTGAAGTTCGTGAGCCCTAGAGCCTGTGTTCCAGAACAAGGGGAACCAGCACAGCGAGAATACCAAGCACAGGAACTAGAGAGTGGCCCTGTTTGCCGAAACTAGAGAAAAAGTCCGCACAGCAGTGACGACTCAGCACAGCCAAAAATAAATAGACAAAATTTTTTTTTAAGCATTATTTACAATCTTTTTAATGCATACATAGAATCATGTCTCTTTTCTTGTCTGGTTCTCAAAGTGCCTTTCCACCCGGCTCAGAGTCATGGCCAAGATTCTTGAACCGTAGCGCGTACCATCGCGAGGGCAGAACCGCTACTGCTGCCCTGACACACCCGCCCCCAGCTCCCTGTGCCTTCTTTGCACCACGGGGCCCGTGCCAGACTCCTCGCTTTGCCTCGGACTCTCCAAATGTCTCAGGTCTCTGCTCTTACCTTTCCACCCGCCTGGAATGCCCTCCCCTGAGATGCTCGGGAGACGAGCTTCCTGGGGCCCAGCTCTTGCATCCCTTCATAGCGGGCCTGAACATTGAATGAGGAAAGATAAGAGTGGCAAGGTGCCTGGCACTTGGCCCTGCCTAGGACTGCTGCTGTCATAAGGATCGTTAAGCCGTGGGACGTGAGGAACGGTGAGGGGCTGGTGGTCCCAACCTCCTCCTTCTTTCCCTCTGGAGCAGTGGAAGACGTAGAGTTTGGGGTGTGATATGCTGGCAAGAGGTCAGGGGAGAACCAAGGCAGCATCTGAACCCCTTTTGTGCTGCTTGGAGCCCACCAGCCCTTCCTCACTTGTAGCCTCATAAAAAGATAGCCTTCTGGGTAGATTTCCTTTATTCTGCATTGGCTGTCCCATCTCCTCCGCTTCTATAGGGTTTTCTTTTCTTCTCTCTATTTGACCATTCCTAACTTCTCAAAAAGATGTTTGTGGCCAGGCCCCCCTGTCCCATCAAGATGTGAACCTCTGTGGCTGAGATCCCATCTTTACCTTCTGAACTGTGGGACCCTGTACAGGACCTGGCACGAAAGAGACAGAGAAAGTAAGTGTTTGCTAATGCATGCCTGAATGACTGCATGAATGAATAAGGCAGTGTTTATTCTTCCAGCAGAGTGGTGCTATGGCTTGAAAGAGCAGATATATTTCCCCAGATTGTCAAACTAAGATCTGAAAGAGTAGAAACATTTCCCCAGATTGTTAAACTGAGGCCAAGGAAGCAGATTCCTTTTCTGTTAAAAATTGAGATTCATCCCAGCCCTGTGGACACCATCCCTCTTATTCCTTTATTGCCCTTTCCCTCTCCAAGACTCCCACTCTTTATTCTTAAACCCTCTCCCAACCCCTCCCTCAATTACCCCTTCCCACGGGTGTCTCAGGAAGCCTAACAGCTTCTCTGCAACTCAGTTTCATAAATTCTTCTTCTCTGTCCCATGTCCCAAGCAATGCAGCTCACTCAGTATCTCCTGCTGACCTGGGTGTCCTAATGGCTGGATCCACATATTCATAGCATTTTTAGAAAAGTCATGCACATCTAATTACGTGGAGACACTAGCACATTCATTTCCTGGTTTTCACTCACACAGATGGTAGGAAAAAATTTGAGAAATTTAACCCTAAAAGACTATACAACACATTGCCCACATCTGGAGCTGGATCAGATATGGGACCAGCGGAAAGGAAAAATGTTTCTTTTTTTTCCTTTAATTTCTCTGGGGCCAAGGAAGACCACACTCCTTCTCCTTGACTTCACAATGATTCTGGACTCCTCATGGAAATTTCTGTTCAAATTCCACCACTAGGAGGGCCAAGGAGTATCAGAAATCCCTCATATTTCTCAGAATTGTGTCTGTTTTGGAATTTGCTTACAGAAACTGGACAAAGTCATTTACAAAATTGAGCTTTGAACTTGGGGACATGTTTTTCTAACAAATGAGTTATAAATGCCTACTGTGCGCTAGGCACAGAGTAGGTATTTGGGAAAGGAGAACTTAGGAAAACATGATGCCTGCCATTAGCTCCCCCACCAGACTTCCTATGAACTAAAAGAGGAAGAGAGAGCTTCTTCTAAGTAGATGTGGCCTTGCACCAGGACACACTGCTTGGTAAGAGGAGCATGGGCTGGATTTCCCTTCTCACTCGGCCTCTTACCTGGGTGCTCTAGTGTAGTCAGCAGCCAATGTACATACCCAATGTACAGAGCAGCCCTGCCTGTCACCAATGAGCCCTGGTAGGTATCGATTACAGAGCATCTCAGATGTCGCAGGACAGGCAGACAGACTTGATCTGCTGTTGGCTCTGCTGTGGCTCAGATGGTCAAGAATCTGCCTGCCAATGCGGAGACCCAGGTTCAAGCCCTGGCTTGGGAAGATCCCCTAGAGAAGGAAATGGCACCCTACTCCAGTATTCTTGCCTGGGAAACCCCATGGACAGAGGAGCCTGGTGGGCTACCATCAGTGGGGTTGCAAAGAGTTGAACACAACTGAGCGACTAACAGACACACTTGGCTGTGCTGCTCACAAACTGTGTGAGCTGGGATTAGGTTCTCAGCATCTCTACTCCTCGTTTTCCTCATCTGTAACTTTGGACGAAGACTGACTTCCCCAGATTGTCCTGAGGATGAGATGGCAGGGGAAGTATGATAACCAAGGAATGATTGTAAATATGGTCATCAATCCATAGTACTGTTATCACCTGTGTTATCATGGAGATCATGTTATGAGCAAATGGCTATCTGGTGCAGCTAGAAGTCTGTCACTTAAAGCACTTCGCTTTGACATCATTCATCACAACAGGATCCATTGTGGATCTTAAATCTTCTATTTGAGCTCTACTTCACATCCCTTTATGCTTGCTCTGTATACACATCTACATAAGGCAAGTTACAGGTGGATTCTTTACCACTGAGCTACCAGTTTTTACACTTAAAAACTGTCTTAAAGGGCTATTTTGACGGCTGTGTTGCTAATAAACTTGGGACAGGGAAGTAAGAATGAGGCAGTAGCAGAGAACAGCTAGAGGTATTGGCAAAGTAGCAGTATCACCATGCAGAGCAGAGTAGGTAACCTTAGAGCAGGACGATGTTATATTAATAACAGCCCCTGCTTAGCACCCTGGGTCTCCATCTTCTGCAGCATGGTCTCATTTTGATTCATGTGTGTTGACTGAATAAATGAATCACTACTCACATATTTCCAGGCCTAACTGGGAGACCAGCAAGGCAACAACTGAGATGCTGTGAGGCAGGTATTACAGTAAAGAGTTACATCCCGTGTCCCAGAGGAAAGGGAAGCTGACTTTTTCTGGGGCAGTAAGTGGGA
This sequence comes from Bos mutus, assembly GCF_027580195.1. Classification (NCBI taxonomy): domain Eukaryota; kingdom Metazoa; phylum Chordata; class Mammalia; order Artiodactyla; family Bovidae; genus Bos; species Bos mutus. Next base: position 62,782,141 of record NC_091637.1, read on the forward strand.
TGTGAGGAAAGTCCTCACAAGAGCAGTGATGTTGAAATGGGCATTAAAGGGTACAGAGGAGTTTTCCAGTCATATGGGGAGAACAGAAACACACAATGGAAAGGTCAACATTAACAAGTGCTCAGAGATAACAAGTATGTAGAATGTTCATAAACCCACGGGAATGTCTGCACCTGGAACATAGTAGGTGTTCAGTAAATCTTCGCTGCATGAATGAATGATTGCTGTAGGAGTGGTTGAATCCAAGTCTGGGGTTCAAGTGGGCTTTTCCAGTGAGGAGGTACTGAAATAGTTACTGGTGTGAATATTCTGTGACCTTTAAATAAATCCCTGGAGGATAAGAATTGTGTGATTATCATCTCTGAATTCAAAATGCAGAGCCAGGGCTTGAGACCAAGTTAGATATATTGACTAATAACTGTACTTTTCTATACCAGCCTCTCTCCCTGAGTCCAGGCTCCTTTATTCTAGTTCACTGACACCCTTGAACACTTAGGATCTAGCGTGTATAAGACAAAACTTGACACCTCCTGTCCCAGCCATGCTTCTCCGCATGCAGCAGTGGACACTGTTAGGATTCACGTCTATCTTGGCCACCTCCCTTTCTTATCACCCAGTTTGTCTCCCCTTTTCAGGCCTATGCAGTGAGGCAGGTCTACACTGAGGGCAGAAGCGTTGTGTGCACTTCTTGCTTGGGACCTCTGAACCCTGCCTTGCTCTGATCAGGAGACCACAAGCTTCACAAGGTACAGCTATAAGTGGCTTTGTGCCCACCTGCACTGGATACCTATCATGAACAAAAATAAACTTTAACATACTGAGATTTGGTATGTGGGTGGTATTTGTTACCAAGCATAACTCATCTCACACTGACTAATACACCCAATCTCTCCAATCTTAATAATACTGCTCATTTACCCAGGACAAAAACACACAACATCTTTCTTTTTCTCACACCCTGATAACATCTAACCCACTTCTAAGTCCTGTCAGATCCATATCTAAAATATTTCTGCAATTGATGGTTTATTACCATTTCCATTCTGTCCACTCTGTTTTAAATTTCCCTGGGAGGTTGTAGCAGCTGTCTAATTGATCTCTCTAGTTCCATTCTTGTCTTCTCCCCACAGAAGTGAGAGGGACAATTTAAAACATTTTCCATTTCTATTATTTCTTTGCTTACATAGACCCGCTGTCTGGAGATTAAGTCCAAATTCCATGTTGTGGTTTACAAAGTCCTGAGGGATTGGCTTCATGTTATTTCTCCAGACTCTTCTGAGACAGTCAATTCCACCCTTCTCCAGTTCTACCCCAGGCACCCTGGATTCCCAAAGGGCCCCCACCCCAGAGCCTTTGCACCAGATGCTCTTGTTATCTGCAGTGATCTTTCCCCCTGCTCTTCCCAAATGTGGCAATTACTCATTATCTTTTCTCAGATAATCCGTCACCTCCTCAAAGAAGCCTTCCCTGATTCCCCTCTTTTAAGCCAACCCTCCTCTCTTCAGTGACCCTATATCACATCGCTTCATTTTGCTACCGTCACAAAACTTAACTCCAAATTAAAGTCTTTTTGTGTGTTTGCTTATTTTTTTAGCTATCTTCTCCCACCAGAATGTTGTGTCCATTGGATTTCTAACATCTAGAAAAAGTCTCAGCATGGAGCAATCCTTCCATATACGGTCATGACTGACTGAATGGATGAATGAGTCACCAGCATCATTGTTACCCTTGATAGAATCAAATGAGATCACAGCCCACAACTTTGAGGATGATGACGTCTTGGGCCCAGCAGTGTGTTACAATTCTTTCTTAATCCAAAATAAAGAAGGAAAAGGAAATTGCAAAAGGAGACAGAACAGGAGAGACTGGAAAAGCATTGTTCACTACCCAGCTCAGGGGGCCTCTCATGCCTGACAAATAATGAATTAGAGAGAGATCAGAACATCCAAGACCAAAATAGTCATTAACCGCCACTCTCCCCAGACCCCCTCCCTCAACACGCCGGCTGCCAGAAGCCAGCCCAGACAGTCCAGTCAGGAAACAAAAAGATGGAACAGAAAGGCCCCTTTGAGCAGCCCGGTTATTAAGAGCTCTAGACGGTGGGGGGAGAGAGTGTGCACAGCTTAACTCAAACATTCGTGCAGAAATGTAAAAAACAATTATGACATTCAATTATTCCATTAAGTGAAATTAACCATTCTTCTCGTTCTTTGAAAAGACCAAAGAAAGCAGAGATCTGAATAATTAGGTCAGTGAAGAATTGTGAAGAAAGGATGTCTAGACTTTTATTTTCATTAAAAGTAGGAGGGGGTTTTGCATTTGCTGTGCTGTGTGTGTGTGTGTGTGTGTGTGTCCGCTTGCTCTAAGAGCGCCTTTGAATTCCCGGGGTGGTCACATCCGAGGCTCTGCCCTGGCAGGTACGGCCAAGTCCGGATCAAGGAGTGGCATTCCCACTTTGATGTTGGCTGTCATGCTCTGTTGCTTGACGATCTCTTTGGCTGCCTGCAAGTCTGTTGTCCTGGGCGACCAGGTAAACCCAGCCAGGAGCACAGACCCTGTCTCCCATCCTCCCTGGCACCACGAGCAGAGGAGAAAGGGAGAGATGTGCAGGTAGAGATGTCCCCCAGCACTCCTTGAGTTCCCAGGAGGGGTTTGGCTCTTGATCATCATCTACTGAAGCTGTTACCTGGTGATGGCTCAGTGGACGACACACGTGCATATACCTGCATGATTACACGTGTGAATAAACACACTCACCCACACGGCTCAACTGTGACATAAGAGAGAGAAGGGGAAGTGGAAAAACAGGGTCACTCCCTGAGCCCTTGGGTGTATTGTTTATTCTCTCACGCCCATGTGTGTCACTACAAATGAGAATAAAGACAAGAAAAGACCCTGATGCTGGGAAAGATTCAAGGCAAAAGGAGAAGGGGGTGGCAGAGGATGAGATGGTTAGTTAGCATCACCAACTCAATGGACGTGAATTGGCTCGAAATCTGGGAGATGATGGAGGACAGGGGAGCCTGGCATGCTGCAGTTCACGATGTCACAAACTCTCAGACATGACTTAGTGACTGGACAACAACAGCTGCCACCACCTGAGCAGGAAGCTGTGGGTAGCAAGCATGCTGCCATGTCTTCGCATCTCAACTCAGTGTCGGACTTCCCTTGTCCAACATGACACAACTTTGCCAACAAACTATTCCTGTATGTGATTCAGTAGTCTGAAAATATGAAGTATCAATACTACCTGGGTTTTTGTTGTTGTTTTGGTTTTTTGTTTTGCTTTATATACATATATTTTAAATTATCTGTCAAGTGGTCCATTTCTCCAAGGATGCTTGGAACATCAAACACGCTTCTTTGTGATAAGGGTCTCTGCTGTTTAAAAGTTTATCCTATGACAAGTCCAAAAGCATATAACATTAAACTACGGCCTGGACATTGCTTTAAAATGGCTTTCTAAATTTTGTAAACTTTTAAACTTGATGAAATACATATAACATAATATTCACGTCTTAACCATTTTTAAGTGTACAGTTTGTTGGCATTAAATGCATTCACCCTGTTTGGCAACCACCACCATCCATGTACACAGGACTGTTTTCATCCTGCAAAACTAAAACTCTGCCCCTGTTAAATACTAACTCCACAGTCCCCCCTCCACTCCACCCCTGGAAGTCATCATGCAACTGTCTGTCTCTATAAATTTGGCTCCTCCAAATACCTCATAAAAGCAGAATCATACAGTAGGTCTTTTGGGGTCTAGTTTATTTCTCTTAGCATAAATATCCTCAAGGTTCATTCATGTTGCATGTGTCAGAATTGCCATCCTTTTTATGTGACAGAGTAATATTCCATTGTATGTATAGACTACATTTTGTTTTCCCATTGATCCTTTAATGGATAACTGGGTTGCTTCCACCTTGGGGCTATTGTAAATTATGCTGCTATGAAAATGGGTGTACAAATGTCCCTCCTAGTTACTGCTTTCAATTCTTTTGGGTTTTGAGGTTAAGTATTAAAGGAGAAAAAAAATAAAATATCATTTTCTATTCCTGGAAAGGGAGATTCTGTTCTATGTATTGAGTTATCATAACATTATAGAAAGTATACAATACATTCTTGGCATTCAAGTAGAATTAAAATTTTGGTTGTAACACTTAAAAGCATCATCAATTTTTAAAAGTAAAAAATTTAAAGAGCATAGTCAATTTAGATAAACTAACTTCTCCAAGATTCACTTTATTGACAAGAAAAAAAAAAAATAGTTCTTTCCAATCTAGAAAGGTGACTGTGAGAATTGAATTGATGAAGATCAGTCCCAGGAAGGCAGGGAAGAAATCAGCCTCACTCACACCACGTCCCAAAGTCTTCTATGACACCTGGCCCAGAGAGCGCTTAGCAAAAAGCAGTCCATGGGTCAAGTGTAAATGACTATGTACGGTTCACCTTACACATTGTGGGGTACATAGGAGGCACCTGGTAACTGGGGAGTGGTGTTACTCTCACGGTCATCTTGGTGATCTCAACATATTCAGTTGGAATCACCACTGTTCAGAGGCTTGGCCCCTCCCTTAACAAGGAAGACTGGTAAGCACAGTATGGAAGGAACTTGGCAAGGTCAAGCAGATTAGAGCAGAATCAGAGTTAAACTCTGCCTCCTAAGTCCCAGTCTAGGGCTCCATCTCATCCATTTCTTGTTCCAACAAAATAGATTAGTCAAAGCTCAACAAAAGCCTGATACACAGTCTCCCATATGTCACCAGGAACATTCCTTTACAAACCTCCATCTCCTGGGTGTGTCACATTCTAGCAGTCATCTCAACTCAGAGCTCTGGACTACTTTCCAAAAGCTGCTGCAACAAATCAGAGGCTGCCTGCAGTCCTTGGCTCATGACCCCATCCATACATCATTCCAGCCTTGTGCTTCAGTCATCACCTCTCCTCCTCCTTCCTCTATGGCCAAATCTCCTTGTCCCCCTCTGTAAGGACACTCCTGATTATATTTGTGGTCCACACAGACAATCCAGGATCATGTCTTCATCTCAAGGGTCTTGACTTAATCACATCATCAGCAAAGTATGATTTGCCATGTAAGGTAACATTCACAGGTTTAGGGAAGTAAGACTTGGATACCTTTGAAGGGTCATTATTTATCCACCACATACCTCCAAGGGGATGCAAGACTGATGATATATTCTCAATCTAGTCTCACTTATGTTCTCAATAAGTGAGTCCAAGAAATACGAAAAGTAATGACAGCTGAAGAGCTGATAGCATCTTGATCAAGGATCTGCTTCCAGCTTGCCTCGTTCTTCTTTCTTCTCCTGCAGCCTGGCACTGACCCCACCTTCACAAGGTATACTCATGGGACCTCTCTTTCTCCTCCTACACCTGCTCCAGGCCAAGCTCTCACACTCCTCTGCAATCAATATTCTTCTTACCTTCCATCTCAGCAGCCAGGAGCTAAAGGCCCACTGGGGTATCCACTCCAACTTGGGATAATCCCAATCACTGTCCAAAGTCCTTTTAGTTGATCAGAACCCTGAGTGCCTGTAGCTTCTACCCATTTGTGATCCGAAGCTCTACATCTTGAGGTCCCAGAGATGAAGTCCATTGTCCCTCCAGTGTAGACAAAGAACCAAAGGAGAGGGACTGGGGAGGTCCTTAGAGGGTAAATGGTCAGAATCCAAAGCTAGCGAAGGAGTGTCTGCAAGGACCTTCTAAGTTTGATGAGGAAATAGAATCTGAGTCCCTGTGTGTTGACTGGGCAGGATTAAAGCAAAGAAGAAATTGGTAGGAAGCAGAAGAAGCACAAGCTGGAATCAAGATTGCCAGGAGAAATATCAATAACCTCAGATATGCAGATGACACCACCCTTATGGCAGAAAGTGAAGAGGAACTAAAAAGCCTCTTGATGAAAGTGAAAGTGGAGAGTGAAAAAGTTGGCTTAAAGCTCAACATTCAGAAAACGAAGATCATGGCATCTGGTCCCATCACTTCATGGGAAATAGATGGGGAAACAGTGTCAGACTTTATTTTTCTGGGCTCCAAAATCACTGCAGATGGTGACTGCAGCCATGAAATTAAAAGACGCTTACTCCTTGGAAGAAAAGTTATGACCAACCTAGATAGTATATTCAAAAGCAGAGACATTACTTTGCCAACAAAGGTCCGTCTAGTCAAGGCTATGGTTTTTCCAATGGTCATGTATGGATGTGAGAGTTGGACTGTGAAGAAAGCTGAGTGCTGAAGAATTGATGCTTTTGAACTGTGGTGTTGGAGAAGACTCTTGAGAGTCCCTTGACTGCAAGGAGATCCAACCAGTCCATTCTGAAGGATATCAGCCCTGGGATTTCTTTGGAAGGAATGATGCTAAAGCTGAAACTCCAGTACTTTGGCCACCTCATGTGAAGAGTTGACTCATTGGAAAAGACTCTGATGCTGGGAGGGATTGGGGGCAGGAGGAGAAGGGGATGACAGAGGATGAGATGGCTGGATGGCATCACTGACTCGATGGATGTGAGTCTGGGTGAGCTCCGGGAGTTGGTGATGGACAGGGAGGCCTGGCATGCTGTGATTCATGGGGTCGCAAAGAGTCAGACACGACTGAGCAACTGAACTGAACTGAACTGATTGTGTTCTCTATTTAATATTTAACTGTGACTCAGCTGAGTGTCCAGACTATTAGAGAAAATGTCCCAAATACTCAACACAGAGAAGATATACACCCAGGTAATCAGAAGAGACATAGGCTATAGGGCTGAAGCAAGGTGCCAGAGATACCCTGGAGGGCTAGCCCCTGACCGTTTGTTACCTAGATGGTAGGTCCCAGGGAGGAAGCTGAGATGGACCAGACAGCACTCAGGAACCTCAGAGAGAGGCTGTTTACCAATTTGTTTTATTGAGAAGTACTTTTGTATTTCAGCATCCAGTAAAGAGGTGGCTTTGCCCAAGCACCAAGTATCAGCTCTATTTTTATGGGATAGGTGTCAGGTGTATCCTTGGGTGACAATGGTGAAAAAGCAGTGAAATCCCCTGAGACCTTCTGCTTCCTCCCTTATGGGGATTGCCTTGACCAGATAATTGGGGGCATCCCCATAATTCAGGGTCAGCAGTAAACCAAGGTAGCCTCAGAGCCTTCACTTGGCCCCCAAACCCAACCAGGCTCTAAGCTAGCCCAGAAGCTTCCAGGAAGCCCCATGTTGAGCTTCTGGAGCCCAGCTGTCCTTGTGGCATCAAATCTTGAAGTTCAAAACTATAGGGAGGTAGCCCAAGCCAGCACAGTCTAGCAAGCTCTGAGATGGAAAGGCAACATCAGTCCACTTCCTGGGCCAGAGTCCATCCAGGGAAAAGTCAGTAGATGTCAGAGGATCCCCAAGGACTGCACAGCCATAAACGATCTCTTAGTATGCAGCATTGTGATGACTAGAGCATAGATGAATCAGACACATACCACCCACACCCCCCCTAGAAGACGCATGAGCACAAGCAGACACACGTGCGCACACACACACACATTCATTCATACACACTCCACACATATCCTCACACTCACACATACTCGCTCACTCACATATAGGTGATTTTCCCCCTATTGCTGTTGTAACAAATTGCCACAAACTTGGTGACTTAAACCAGCACAGATTTATTTTCTGGAAGTTCTGGAGGACAGAAGTCCCCAGGCGTCTCACTAGGCCAGCATCACACCTGGAAACTTTGTGGAAACTCCTCCTTTGTGGAAACTTTGTGGAAACTCCAGAAGACTCTTTTCTTGTCTTTTTCAGCTTCTGGAGGTGCCCACGGTCCTTCTTCCATCTTCACACCTGCAATGGCAGGACAGGGGCTTCCTCATCACAGCACCCTGCCCTCCGCCCCCGCCGCCTGCTCTTACTGGTGAGGACCCTCGGGATGACATCGGGCCACCAGGGGAACCTCTGATGGCAAGGTCAGCTCTTAAAAACCTCTACCCCACCTGCAGTCCTAAATCCTGCTCACCACATAACATTTAACATATTTGTGAGTTCTGGGGATTAGGACATGGACATCTTTGAGGGGCCGTTATTCAGCCTACAACACACACACACACACACACACACACACACACACTTTCTCTTTTTATTTTGCTTTGTCTTTTTTTTAATCAAAACATACATATTTTATTGGAGGACAGTTGCTTCACAATGTTGTGTTAGTTTCTGTTGCACAACAAAGTGAATCAGCTATATGCATACATATATCCCCTCTTTTGGGGATTTCCTTCCCACTTAGGTCACCACAGAGTATTGAGTAGAGTTCCTTGTGCTAAACAGTAGGTTCTCATTAGCTATCTATTTTGTACACAGTAGTGCATATATGGGAGAAGGCAATGGCACCCCACTCCAGTACTCTTGCCTGCAAAATCCCATGGACAGAGGAGCCTGGTAGGCTGCAGTCCGTGGGGTCGCTAGAGTTGGACACGACTGAGTGACTTCACTTTCACTTTTCACTTTCATGTATTGGAGAAGAAAATGGCAGCCCACTCCAGTGTTCTTGCCTGGAGAACCCCAGGGACTGGGGAGCCTGGTGGGCTGCCGTCTATGGTTGCACAGAGTCGGACATGACTGAAGTGACTCAGCAGCAGCAGCAGTGCATATATCGGCTTCCCTGATAGTTCAGTTGGTAAAGAATCCACCTGCAATGCAGGAGAGCCCGGTTTGATTCCTGGCTCAGGAAGATCTGCTGGAGAAGGGATAGGCTACCCATTCGAGTATTCTTGGGCTTCCGCTGTGGCTTAGCTGGTAAAGAATCCACCTGCAATGCAGGAGGCTTGGGTTCGATCCCTGGGTTAGGAAGATCCCCTGGAGAAGGGAAAGGCTACCCACTCCAGTGTTCTGTACAGTCCACGGGATTGCAAAGAGTTGGACAAGACTGAGCAACTTTCACTTTCAGTGCATATGTGTCATGTTGCTGCAAATGGCATTATTTCATTCTTTTTTATGGCTGAGTATTATTCCATTGTTTTAATATCTATATACCACACCTTCATTATCCATTCATCTGTCAATGAATATCTAGGCTGTTTCCATTCTCAGCTATTGTAAATAGTGTTGCAATGAACACTGGGGTGCAGACACTGCCCTTTCTCTTCTTCAACAGAGCCACCGCTCCAGATACTGCCCGGGATTCCGAGTTAGCTAAGCCGCACCCATCCCTCCCATCATGCCTGTTCTCCTCCCCATCAGTTCACTCACCACACCATATTAGAGGCAGACATTTCCTCATCAGGACCATCTACAAAAACAAGAGTTTCTTAAGGTTGGGACTCCATGGCACTTATGCATAGGCTCAGCACCACATGTTCCCTGGAATGCAGGATATTCACTTATGATTTGTGAGCACATAAATGAATGGATGAGAGTGAATGCATGTATTACTCTAGCAATCAGTTCAGCTCAGTCACTCAGTCGTGTCTGACTCTTTGCAACCCCGTGAATCACAGCACGCCAGGCCTCCCTTTCCATCACCAACTCTCGGAGTTCACCCAGACTCACGTCCATCGAGTCGGTGACGCCATCCAGCCATCTCATCCTCTGTCGTCCCCTTCTCCTCCTGCCCCCAATCCCTCCCAGCATCAGAGTCCTTTCCAATGAGTCAACTCTTCACATGAGGTGGCCAGAGTACTGGAGTTTCAGCTTTAGCATCATTCCTTCCAAAGAAATCCCAGGGCTGATCCCCTTCAGAATGGACTGGTTGGATCTCCTTGCAGTCAAGGGACTCTCAAGAGTCTTCTCCAACACCACAGTTCAAAAGCATCAATTCTTCAGCACTCAGCTTTCTTCACAGTCCAACTCTCACATCCATACATGACCACAGGAAAAACCATAGCCTTGACTAGACGAACCTTTGTTGGCAAAGTAATGTCTCTACTTTTGAATATGCTATCTAGGTTGGTCATAACTTTCCTTCCAAAGAGTAAGTGTCTTTTAATTTCATGGCTGCAGTCACCATCTGCAGTGATTTTGGAGCCCAGAAAAATAAAGTCTGACACTGTTTCCACTGTTTCCCCATCTATTTCCCATGAAGTGATGGGACCAGATGCCATGATCTTCGTTTTCTGAATGTTGAGCTTTAAGCCAACTTTTTCACTCTCCTCTTTCACCTTCATCAAGAGGCTTTTTAGTTCCTCTTCACTTTCTGCCATAAGGGTGGTGTCATCTGCATATCTGAGGTTATTGATATTTCTCCCAGCAATCTTGATTCCAGCTTGTGTTTCTTCCGGTCCAGCATTTCTCATCATGTACTCTGCATAGAAGTTCAATAAGCAGGGTGACAATATACAGCCTTGACGAACTCCTTTTCCTATTTGGAACCAGTGCGTTGTTCCATGTCCAGTTCTAACTGTTGCTTCCTGACCTGTATACAGATTTCTCAATAGGCACATCAGGTGTTCTGGTATTCCCATGTCTTTCAGAATTTTCCACAGTTTATTGTGATCCACACAGTCAAAGGCTTTGGCATAGTCAATAAAGCAGAAATAGATGTTTTTCTGGAACTCTCTTGCTTTTTCCATGATCCAGCGGATGTTGGCAATTTGATCTCTGGTTCCTCTGCCTTTTCTAAAACCAGCTTGAACATCTGGAAGTTCACGGTTCACATATTGCTGAAGCCTGGCTTGGAGAATTTTGAGCATTACTTTACTAGCATGTGAGATGAGTGCAATTGTGCAGTAGTTTGAGCATTCTTTGGCATTGCCTTTCTTTGGGATTGGAATGAAAACTGACCTTTTCCAGTCCTGTGGCCACTGCTGAGTTTTCCAAATTTGCTGGCATATTGAGTGCAGCACTTTCACAGCATCATCTTTCAGGATTTGGAACAGCTCAACTGGAATTCTATCACCTCCACTAGCTTTGTTCATAGTGATGCTTTCTAAGGCCCACTTGACTTCACATTCCAGGATGTCTGGCTCTAGGTGAGTGATCACACCATCGTGATTATCTGGGTTGTGAAGATCTTTTTTGTACAGTTCTTCTGTGTATTCTTGCCATCTCTTCTTAATATCTTCTGCTTCTGTTAGGTCCATGCATTTCTGTCCTTTATCGAGCCCATCTTTGCATGAAATATTCCCTTGGTATCTCTAATTTTCTTGACGAGATCTCTAGTCTTTCCCAGTCTGTTGTTTTCCTCTATTTCTTTGCATTGATCGCTGAAGAAGGCTTTCTTATCTCTTCTTGCTATTCTTTGGAACTGTGCATTCAGATGCTTATATCTTTCCTTTGCTCCTTTGCTTTTCGCTTCTCTTCTTTTCACATTTTTTTTGTAAGGCCTCCCCAGACAGCCATTTTGCTTTTTTGCATTTCTTTTCCAGGGGGATGGTCTTGATCCCTGTCTCCTGTACAATGTCTCATTGGAAAGCAGGATGCAGTGCTCTGGGCTTCACATCTATCTGGCCATTTAGCTCTCAGGACAATTCAATGAGAGGAGCTCTGCTGTTATTGTCCATTTACAAAAGAAAATAGAAAAGATGATATATCAAGAAAGTTAATCAGCTCACTCACTCAAAGATGGAGTCACAATTTGAATGGATTAAAGGAATCATGAGTGCCCACTCACTGGTCCTGCTTTATTCTCCAGCTTTGATTCTGAGTTTTAGAGACACCATGTGCCCCAAGCCCTGAGCTCCCCATGTGGGGCTCCCACAAGAAATTACCTTTTTTTTTATTCAATCCAAAATGGTGCTTAAGAATGTGAGATTTGGAGTGACACAGATCTAAACGATCAACCTGGTCCTTCCACTTGCTGGGGAAAATCAGCCTTTTGAGGAGTCAGTCTCCTCCTCTGTCAAATGGTGATGAGTGTGGATTAGAAGCCAATACACACACAAAGCCCTTAGCACATGGACATAGGCAACACGTGGTCAAGTTAACCATCAGCGGACATGGGCTTGGGGCTCTCAGGAGCTTGTGCATTGGCCGGTCATTCCCACGAGTCGAATCAAGAAGACAGGGCCAACAGAGACATGTGGTGGGAAGGAGAGGACCGAGATCAGGCAGGAGGACTGATCCCCAATGGTTTTCGAGCCTGGGATGCAAGACACAAGAATCCACTTCCAAGGTTTGGTGTAGACAGGGCTGGAGAGAAAGTCAGATGGGAGAGCCTGAGCAGAGAAGACACCATGGATTCCAGAGACAAGAGGTCATGCCCAAGGCTGGGCTTTTTCCTTTTCTTTCTTTTGCTATTTCTTTTTCTTTTCTGAGCTCCAACACATGAGTGCATGGGTGGGCTGGTCCCACTTAGAGAGGCCTGTGACAGAAAGGACCATTTTCCCACAGCTGGAGACTCTTGGCATGCTGGAATTCAATCCTGCCTTGAATGGGTGGTCTGCCGGGCCCTCTACCCCCTCCCCACCTCTCTCCCTATTCTGGAATATGTCTTTGCAACTCTGGATCTAGCCAACACACAACATTTTCCTTGCTGCTTAAATTAGCACATGAGAAATAACTCAAGATAGAAATCACAGTTCACTTAACACTAATTATTTCCCTGGAAATGAAGATTAATATTGAACTTGTTACTTGCAGGGAGAAGAGTAAACACACACAGGCACACACCCTCCAAGTAAATGTGCAGATCTAATCCTTCAATTACTTCAGATCCACACACCAAGCAGCCCTGGTGGCCAAGTGTTTCCTACTTGGTTGCTATGATCAAATCCAGGAATTGGGGAAAGTTCATAGCTGGCCCGAGGGGTAGAAACACACCACAGAGCAGATAGGAGTTTCAGGGTAACTGGGCAAGTTCTGGGGTTCTAATGCTCCCCAAAGAGATGACAGGTGTCCAGCCTTGCCTGCCCTGTGTCCCCAGCAACTGCATAAGAGGCTCTGGTTATAGACGTTCAGAACACAGAGCAGTGAGTGGATGGGTGAATGGGTGAGTGACCTCATGGGTAATGAGTGTCAATGAAGCAGCTTACCCAGGATGAAGAGTCAGAGATCCTGATGCCTAATCCAAATCTTGGTCCATCCCTTTGTGAACAGCAGCAACCCAGGCAGGCGTCACAGAGGAAGCAGCCTTGGAAACTAAGCAGCAGGCTTCCCCGGCAGCTCAGCAGTAAAGAACCCGCCTGAAAATGCAGGCGACACCAGTTCGATCCCTTGTCCAAGAAGACCCCACATGCCGTGGAGCAACTAAGCCCGTGTGTCACAGCTACTAAGGCCGGTGCTCCCCAAAGCCCGTGCTCCCCAACAAGAGAAACCATGACGATGAGAAGACCATGCAGCGCAACTAGAGTGGGCCGCCACACTCTGCAACCAGGGAAAAACCCACACAGGAATGAGATCCAGCACAGCCAAAATCAAATAATTAAAAAAAAAAAAAAAAGAAAGCTAAGTAGCATTTAAGGAGTGAATGTTATTCCAGGAGAAGAGTCGGTAGGAACCAAAATCTGAAACCAGGAAAGCTGGAGGCGTAAAGGTGAAACAATGAGAGGTGTGTGTGTGTATGTGCATGTGTGTGTGTGTGTGTGTGTATTTTCTCTCTGGTGTGTGTATGTGTGTATTTTCTCTCTGGCAGGAGCAAAAAGGACTGATAAGTATAATACTAACCACATTTGTGTGGTAAGCTCAGGTTTACAAAGCACTTTATAGTCATCGTGGGGAGTTCTCATGGCGGTTCTATGTGGTGGGTATTTGCCCCATCAAGGAATCTGACAAGCAGGAGGTGATATAAATTGCCCAGAGCCACAGAGATGGAGAGTCACCAAGCAGGAATGTGAACTTCAGCCTCCTGGGTCCAAACCGAGAGCTCTCCCTACGCCCAGGTGCCTTAGAGAGGGGAGAGGCTTTAAGCGCCTGTCCAAGAAGTGAGCAGTCCAGACTGGCGGCCTCTCCATCATCAGCAAGTCCCATCAAGACCCCAGGGATAACAAGGAAAACTCAGCTGCTGGGCACTGCTCAGCTTGCAGAAACATCTCCAGCCATTCAGCGTCCAGGGTAGGAAGACAGGAGACAGAGACCGGATGTTTAATCATCAATTGCACATTTAGCATCTCAACCTCAGAGCAGCCGTGCCATGCTTCCCAAACTTTGTACATCTGTGTGCCCCAAAGTTATTATTCCCAACTGCCAAACTATGGTGTCCCTGGGACACTGATTCAAGTCTAGGTGCAGACTGAAGGTGGTCAGCCACCTTACCTTTCTTCCCCTGCCCAACGAAGCCACCGCAGCCCCAAACGTACTCCTCCTAACTCCTCCCTGCCCCGTGACTTGGGTTGGTCTCCTGACGTTACTGATCCAAGAAAAGTTGAAGAAAAAATAAGGCTACTCCTCATCACCTCCATGTGAGCCCAGTGGGGTGTATGCAGAAAATTTGGAGCAAGGGACTCACTTCTGCTAGTTCAGTCCTGCCAGCCCAGAGATGACAGGACAGAATTCAGAGCTACACAGCGGCGGGTTTAAATCTCAGCTCCACCGGGATGCACTGGGGTGGCTCTGGACCAATTCCTTAACCTGTCAGCCTCAGCCATTTCATCTGTCATAGGGTGGTCATTCCATCAAGCAGAGGTGTCTTGAGGATGGGTAAGTCACTTGTAAAATGTCTGGACGCTGCACATCCCTGGTAAACATAAATTTCCTCTTTGGTGTGTGTGTGTGTGCTCGTGTTAAGCGTTTTCAGTTGTGTCCGACTCTGCAATTCTGTGGACTATAGTCTGCCAGGCTCCTTTGTCCATGGGATTCTCCAGGCAAGAGTACTAGAGTGGGTTGCCATGCCTTCCTCCAGGGGATCTTCCCAACACAGGAATCGAGCCTGAGTCTCCTATATTGCAAGCGGATGCTTTATCATCTGAGCCACCAGGCAAGCCCCTCCTTCTCTGGTGGTGGTGGTTTAATTCCTAAGTTGTCTCTGACTCTTGACAACTCCATGGACTATAGCCAGTCTGGCCTCTCTGTCCAGGGGAGTTTCCAGGCAAGAATACTGGAGTGGGTTGCCATGCCCTTCTCTAGGGGACCTTCCCCACCCAGGGACTGAACCTGGGTCTCCTGCATTGTAGGTAGATTCTTTATCATCTGAGCCACCAGGGAATACTTCCTTATTTGGAGAGACTGTTTACTAGTCTTAGAGACACTGAGTAACTTAGGTAGGGCTTCCACTTGGTAGGAATGCAACTTACATAAGTGCTTCTGGTTTGGAGGACTGGGTTCAACGTGCCCTGTTCTAAAGGATGGCCATCTATAAATTACATTGGGGGACTTTCATTTCTTTCCAGGCTCTGCCTGTGGCATCCTTGGCATATAGGAGAATGAATGTGATTTCCTCCTTGGGGAGGTGGGGCAAGACTGCAAGCGTGCAGCCTCAGTGCGAGTTTCTCGAGGAGGGGATGGTGGCTAAGGCTTCATGAGCCCCGAGGAACGCAGTGGCCAGCAGGGCACAGACCAAGACCTGCCCCAACCCTCCATCTGCTCCTAGAGGTAGCTTGATGTTCCTGTCCAGGAGTCACGTATCCTCCATGTACACACTCGGTTGTTAAGTTCTCCCTGTCCATCAGGGGGTCCAATCCACCCTTGGACAGTGGTTATTAGAAAGCTGGCACTTAGTTAGGAAAAACAGGAGTAAATGCTTGAGACTGAATGGTAAGCAAATAAAAATGGTCCATTAAAAGTAATGTTCATTAGTATACATATAGCATACATACACAGCAAAGTGACTACAATGATATACTAAAATGGTAAGCTTTTAATCAATGGGTGGCAGGATGAGAGGTGATTGTAAGCTTCTCAATCTTTGCCGTATTTTCCATAATGAATATCTATTTACTCTTCTAATCAAGAAAAAATTAGGCATTAATCAAAGGAAGTGATTCCTTACATCAAGCATATATATATATACATACATACATATATATATAAATCCAGGTTTCTTGATTGCCAGCCCCACATCTTATCAATAAAAGGAATAATGCAGATGGAAATATTTGTGAGCTACTTATGTTCTACTAGGATGACTCATAATGTAATTAGCAAGTAAGCTCCAGCACATAATGGAAGGGTGACCCTTTGCAAAATAAAGGGATTCTTTACTTTGGATAAGGAATTGCTAGAGGTACTTTAAGCTGACACTCGCACGCAATTAGTCACAGATCGACTGTAAGAGAGACCTAGGGCTCAGTGGCCCTGGAACAGTGTTAACGTGGGTGGGATTCATGGCCGGTCACTTCATAGATCTTTCAGGGCCTCAGTTACCCTGGATAAAGACAAGTTGGACTAGACTATTTTTAAAGGAACTGCGAGCTCTTCAGGAGTGATCAGAGAAAACAAACCAATTTAATTAGTAACCGGACATTGAAACAGTGAAAGCTGTTGATGATTGGAACCCAAGTCCTAAAAATCTCCATCTCTAGAGATTCAAAAGAAGGCTTCCCTGGTGGTTCAGAGGTAAAGAAGCTGCTTGCCAGAAAAGGAGACGTGGGTTCGATCCCTGGGTCAGGAAAATCCCTGGAGAAGGAAATGGCAACCCACTCCAGTGTTCTTGTCGGGGAAATCCCATGGACAGAGGAGCCTGGCGGGCTGCATACAATCCATGGGGTTGCAAAAGAGTCTGACAGGACTTAGCGACTAAACAACAAGGAGACTCAAAAGATCCTGGCTCCATATAACTGAAACAAACAAAAAAACTAATAGAGGTGAAAATTGAAACTCGTAAACATAATACCAGCATTTAAGAACCATTGCCCCTAGAAGATCAGATAAGAATAAAGACAAAACAGCTCTGAGATGCTAATATGAGCCAGCAGAAAAGCAGACTTTAGCTGTAAAAACCACACACACACACATGCACTCAGATGTGACACAGGAAGCTTCACCTATTGATGCAAACCATCTAATTATTTTTAAATAGAGAATCATAGAAGGGTCTTCAGAGATTATCCAGCCACCACTTTTCTGTGTTTCTTTTAATCCACAAAAACCTTTCTTCAGATGAAATCTTACATGGAACAGGTACAAGCAGAGCCGCTCTGATTGAAGGTGTGCAGAGATACCTGCAGACACAGAGGACACCCACATCCCGCCACAGGATTCTGGGGGCTCACCAGAGCACAGGTGAAAAGCCACTGGTCTCATGGGGGCCCAGAGAGGACACGTGACTTGCTGAATGTCACACAGCAAGCTGGTATCAGATTGAAAGTGAAAGTGTTAGTCACTCAGGCATGTCAGATTGAGGACTGGCCAAGCTTCTCTAATAGCTCAGTTGGTAAAGAATGAGCCAGGAGACCCTGGTTCAATCCCTGGGTCGGGAAGGGAAGTTCAGCTGGAGAAGGGATAGGCTACCCACTCCGGTATTCTTGGGCTTCCCATGGGGCTCAGCTGGTAAAGAATCCACCTGAAATATGGGGGACCTGGGTTTGATCCCTGGGTTGGGAGGAGCCCCTGGAGAAGGGAAAGGCTACCCACTCCAGGATTCTGGCCTATACAGTCCATGGGGTCGCAAAGAGTCGGACATGGCTGAGCAATTTTCACTTTCAATCTGGTATCAAACTGAAGACTGGCCAAGGATCCGGCATCACTGTCTCCAAACCCAGGGGCAGGCAACCAGCTCACCAGCCTGTTCCACATCAAACACCCTGCTTATCTCTCACCCTAGCAGAGATGTCCCTGGACCAGGTACGCTTGGACGTCATCCTGTTCCCTGCTCTCTCCCTATACCTCACGTCTCATTGTTCAACTTGTCCTTCTGATTCTACCTCCTTAATATTATCTCTACAGTGAAGCCAAGATTTAAGCTCAGACCTCAAGACTGCTCAGCTTCTGGTCTGTCTACCCCCAGGGCTGATCCAAGATCACCTCATAAAAAGCATCAGAGACCCTTGGTGGCCTTCAAAAGACCCAGCCATGTGACCGCCCATGAGTTTCGGACAAACACAGATCCTTCTCCAAAATCCTCAGCAGAGTCGGTTCCTCTGTGAAGTACTCACAGTGGCCATAACTTGCTTGAAAATAACGTCATTTCTTTTTTAATACTTTTTTTAAAAAAATTGTCATGATGTTTTGTTTTTTGTTAAAGGATGAACGATAGCTCTTGGTGAAACTGGTAACCCCGGGACTTGTCTCCGTATCTTAGCAATCTGTTCCGAAGTCCATCAAAGAGATGGTGAGGCAGTAATGATGCTTTTATTAGCAACCTTTACACTTCGTCAAAATTAAAATGAAAATGCAACATTCATATGTAAATCCAGTTACCTTCGAGGTTCCCTGTATCCTTTATCCCTTTCATGAAATTACAGATTATTAAGAAATGTTTGAAGAGTGGGGAGACAGGCTTCAGGGGAGTGTGAAAGAGGCAGAGAGAGACAAAGGGGTAGCGAGCACGAGGTGCTTTGACCTTGACCTTCTCTTTCATGCTCACAAGCATTTTGGTCTGTAGTTTCAGAGCTCATCCATTGTCCAAGACAGACTACCCCGCTGCCAAGCCTGACTTACACATCCAGTTTCATAGAGACCCAAAATCTGAGAAAGGAGAATAGGAAGGCTTGGCAGGGTCAGGAACCCCTGTTTACAAATATATCTCCTTGATAATGAACTATTTATGGCAGATAACCACAAACACTGATTGACAAAGGACTTTATTTAAAATTGCGCAGACAAATGTGAGATATGAGAATTGAAAAAAAAGTAATCCAAAGGGGGAAAACTCTCCAAACTGTTTCCAAGTGTCTTCTTCAGATGCGAGCTGAGACTGGACAATTCACAATGCCTTGTGAAACCCGGAAGGTTCACATTGTCATGTGAAACACATTGCCATGGAAACCTGGAAGAGTGGACAGCTAGGCCTTCCCAGGATCATCTGGGAAGGCTTCAGGGAGGAGGTGACTTTTTAGCAGGATTGTAGCAAACAGACTCTTAAAGTGGCCCATACAGTGCCTACCTACTGCTGCCCACACACTGTATATGATCTCCTCCCCTGGGTGTTTCTGGGACCATGGCTGCTTCTGGTCAATAGAATATGGCAAAGCTTATGAGAAGTAAGGATGCTGTGATTTCCTGATTAAGTTATGTAAGACTACAGCAGTCTCTTTGCTGGAGTCTCTCTCCCTCTCCGGCTGACTGTAAGGAAGAAAACAGCCATGCTGGGAAACCCCATGGACAAAGAACTACAGGCAGACTCTGAAAACCAAAGACAGACTTCATCGGATGCTCAGCAAGGAACTGAAGCTCCCAGTCCCCCAGTGGTGAGGAACTAGGTGCTGCATTAACACAGGAATGGAAAAACATCCTCCCCAGTTCAGCCTGCAGATAAGCCCCCAGCCCTGAGTGACATCTTGATAGAAGCCTTCAGGGACCCTCAGCAGATGACCAGCTAAGCCATACCCAGTCCCTTGACTCACAAAACCAGTACAGTGTCTTGTAACCAGCTGCGTATCTCCAGCTGTTTTTTCTTTCAGAGTGATAGAAAACTCATACAGGTAAGCTGAGGAAAGAGTAAGAATTTGCAAACTGTAGGATGTAAAGGAAATTCCAGACCAAGGGAACAGCAGGTACAAAAGCATAGTAACAAGAAAGTGTCTATCTTGCTCCAAGAAAGGTATGAATTTAAACAGCCCTAGGGTAAGAAAGTGGGTAGGAGGTAGAAGATAAAAGATGAACTCAAAAGAGTTAAAAGATTAACCTCAGGGCCAGCGTCTCTTTGACGTGGCCTCACTTCTGATCCTCCTGGAGAACTTTGTGTTCATCCAAGGCCCTGCTGCCACCCACAGAGATTCTTCTCCACAGTGCGTGGACTGGGGCTGAGAAATGACGGGTCTAGTAAATGCCCCCAGGTAATCCTGATGCCGCCGGTCCGGAGAACAGGATCGGGGCCCATGTCTGCACCAAAAGGCATCCAGTGAGAGACATCTCTCAATACTGGAGAGACATAAAATGTTAACTTTCAGGAGGTATAACCCAGAAGTAGTCCGGAGGATGGTCTGGTGGGGAAGACGGGCTGGAGACTATGGTCCAGGGTCCCCTAGGAGGTCACAGCAACAATGGCAATCTGAACCAGGGAATGGCCAGGCATTGGAGAGAACTGGGCACAAGGAGAGGTATGGATGGCCCTCGGCAGGATCTGGTATGTAGTCAGATGTAAGCAGTGGGGGAAATCTGACAGAGAAAGACGGGAGGAGGAGAGGTGGAGGAGGTCTGGGTGGATGATAAGGAGCTCTGTTTTCAAGAGCTGCATCTTGCAGGCTCCATATTCACTGACCCACGGACCTGCTAACTGGGCCTCGGGAGCTTTTGCGTGTTGATTTTGGCTCTGTCTCTACTGGAATTGTCCAGACTCCAAATTTCCAGGCAGTGCAATCCTCTCCACACGGAGGCCATTTACACAGAAAACTGCTAAACCCCGATAATCCCTGCTGGTGGGACAGTGGCTGTTTGGCCATTTCATTCCTGTGATTGCCTCCAAGTTCAACTGCAGAGGTGGTGGAGCCAGGAATGCTTCAAGGAATGCTGCGTGGGGTGGCCCTACTCCCATGAGCCCTGAGTCTAAATGACTAATTCCTGGATCCAGCCTCAGTGGGCTGATGCCACTGCAAAGCTTGGAGTTCAGAAGTGTGTTCATTCGGTCAGCATTTGCTGAGAGTGCCCAACACGGCTCCAGGCTTGGGGGGAACTGTCCTGAACAAGACAGGGGTGCCCGCACTTGATGGCACACCCTACCTTTTTCCTCCTGTGAGAACCCTCAGGGATCACAAGGTTTAGAGTCTCCAGGGGCAGCAGAGGCTCTAGGAGGTGGCACCTTCCTCATCCTCACACATGAATACTCATCCTCACCTCAAGAATCCTCGGTTCTTCCCACACTGACTTTCCTGCCAGGGCTGTGTTTTGCTGGGGGTTCTGTGGAACCCTGTTTCTTGGGGGCAGTATGGATAAACATTAGCCTTCAGGAAGAAGGTTCGGTGACAATAGATAACATATATGTAGCCTTCACTGCCTGCCAAGCATGTTCTAAGCACATTGTGATATTAACTCACAGGATCCCACCAACCAGCAAGATTCTTGTTTTGTTTTGTTTTTCTTCTGGGGAGGCTGAAGCATGGAGGGTTAAGTTGCTGTTAAAGCTCACAGGGCTTTCAGTGATGGAGCTATTACTCACACCCAGGGATCAGGACCAAGAATCTGAGCCTTCACCCTACACAACACCAGTGATGTAATGGTTAAACAAGCCAGGAATACCCTGGTTTTAAAAAATAAAGAGTCACATATATCCCTGATAAACTTTTTTTATGAGCTTTTGGCCATTCAATAATTTTTCATGAAATACTGGTTCAAGTATTTTGGACATTTTATTGAGTTAGTTGTCTTTTTCTTATTGATTTCTGGAGGATCTTTATATAGGGTGGCAACCAGTTCTTTGCAGATATTATATTAATATGTTTTTCAAGTATTTTTTCCCAGTTGGCAGCTTGCCTGTTCATTTTCTTGACAAGCAGAGGTGTTTCATTTTGAGGAAGATTAGTTTGTCAGTGTTTCCTTTTATATTTAACTTTTGGGCTATGTCCTGTTAAAAAATATGTTTCCCTGACCCAAGATCATATCTTTGACATTTAATCCTATCTTGAGTTAATTTCCCAAATGGTGTAAGGTGAGGGTCAAGCAACTTTGTTTTCCATGCGGATATCCAGTTGCTTCCACGCCTTTTTTGAAAGGACTTTTCTCTGTTGAGTTGTTTTGTCATCCATGGCACATCAATTGACCATGTAAGAGTTCATCTACATCTAGGTTCCCTATTCTGTTCCAACAGTGTAGGTGTCTATCTTTACACCAACATTGCTTTGACTACAGTGGCTTTTATTATGCATCAAGGAAATGAAAATGAAAATTATAATGAGATACAAACATGGAAGGGCTAAAGTTAAAGGACTGACAGGAACAAAAGCTAGAAAGGATTTCAAGTAACCAAAACTCGTATTTGTTGCTGGTGGGAATGTAAAATGGCCCAACCACTTTGGAAAACCATTTGGCAGTTTCCTCTGAGATTGAAGCTACAGTCACACCATGGTTCTGAAATGCTGCTCTTAGACGTAGAAATTAAAATGTCAGTTTGCATATAAACACTCACATGTGAATGGTCATAGCTGCTTTACTTGTAATAGTCAAATCTGGAGACAATCCAAGTGTCCCTGAACAGGTGAATGGATAAACAAACTCTGGGATGTCCATACAACAGAAATCCAGCAACAAAAAAGAGTAAACTGGATAAATGCAACAACATGTAAAACGCAAAGACATTACACTCGGTGAAAATAACAGGCTCAAAAGCATACTTACTACATAATTCCAATCAGAAGAAGTTTCAGAATGGGCCAAGGTAATCTACAATAAAGGAAACTTTACCAGCTCTGGTTGTTTCCTAGGAGAAATGACTGGGAGGAGACACAAAGATCTCTATGAGACGATGAAATTTCTCCATCTTTGTGAAATATGGATCATGCAGGTTTTTGCATACCTGTAAAAAAAATTACCACACTCTGCATTTTATCTCAGTAAAAAAATTAGAATTAAATGAAAAATAATTTAAATGTAAGGGAAAATGTATAAAACAGGCTTCTTCTTACATGGCATTTAGGTAAGCTAAAAGAAGCTGGAAATCTCTAAAAGAGGACTAAAGTTTGCAGGGACTTTTTTTTTAATTGATGGATAATTGCTTTACAATGTTGTGTTGGTTTCTGCCGTACAAAAATGCAAATCAACCATAACTATATAAATATATATGTAATATATAGTATATATGTATATATTACATATATATATGTATACACCTACCTACCCTCTTGAGACTCCCACCCCTCTGGGTCATTACAGAGCACCAGGATGGGCTCCCTGTGTTATATAGCAACTTCCCATTAGCTATTTCACACATGGTCGTGTATATATGTCAATGTCCCTGTCTCAGTTCATCCCACCCTCCCGTTCCCCTACTATGGCCACAAGTCCATTCTCTATGTCTGTCTCTAGTCCTGCCCTAGAAACAGGTTCATCAGCACCATTTTTCTAGATTCTGCATATATGCATTCATACACAATATTTGCTTTTCTCTTTCTGACTTACTTCACTCTGTATAAGAGGCTCTAGGTACATTCACCTCACTACAACTGATTCATATTCATTCCTTGTTAGGGCTGTGTAGCATTCCATCGTATGTACGTGCCACAACTTCTCTATCCATTCCTCTGTTCATGGACATCTAGATTGCTTAGTTTTATTTTGTTCATTGAGAAGGGTTGAATTGTGTTATATATTGAAATTGTAACCCCCTAGAACCTCAAAATGTGACCTTGTATGAAAATAAGTGAAAGTGAAGTCGTTCAGTCGTGTCTGACTCTTTGCGACCCCATGGACTGTAGCCTACCAGGATCCTCAGTCCATGGGATTTTCCAGGCAAGAATACTGGAGTGGATTGTCATTTCCTTCTCCAGGGGATCTTCCTGACCCAGGGATTGAAACCGGATGTTCCGCATCTTAGGCAGATGCTTTACCATCTGAGCCACCAGGGAAGCCTGTATGAAAATAAGGTCATTGCAAATGTAATCAGTTAAGATGAGGTTGTCCTAGAGTAGAATGAACCCCTTCTCCAATGTGACTGATGTTCTTATAACAGGGGAAATTTGGACACAGACTCAAGCATGGGAGAAGGCCATGCAAAGAGAGGAGTTATGTCACCACAAGCCAAGAACCTGCCAGAAGCTGGGAGAGGCCTTAAGCAGGTCCTTGCTGAGAACCTTCAGAGGGAACACAGCCCTGCCAACAGTGTGATCTCAGGTTCTGGCCTCCAGATTGTGAGGCAATAAATTTCTGTTGTTTAAGCTACTTCAGTTCAGTTCAATTCAGTTCAGTTGCTCAGTCATGTCCAACTCTCTGCAACTCCATGAACTGCAGCACACCAGGCCTCCCTGTCCATCACCAACTCCCGGAGTTCACTCAAACTCACGTCCATCAAGACGGTGATGCCATCCAGCCATCTCATCCTCTGTCACCCCCTTCTCCTCCTGCCCCCAATCCCTCCCAGCATCAGAGCCTTTTCCAATGAGTCAACTCTGCACATGAGGTGGCCAAAGTACTGGAGTTTTAGCTTTAGTGACATTCGTTTCAAAGAACACCCAGGACTGACCTCCTTTATAATGGACTGGTTGGATCTTCTTGCACTCCAAGGGACTCTCAAGAGTCTTCTCCAACACCACAGTTCAAAAGCATCAATTCTTCAGCACTCAGCCTTCTTCACAGTCCAACTCTCACATCCATACATGACTACTGGAAAAACCATAACCTTGACTAGACGGACCTTTGTTGGCAAAGTAATGTCTCTGCTTTTCAACGTGCTATCTAGGTTGGTCATAACTTTCCTTCCAAGGAGTAAGTGTCTTTTAATTTCATGGCTGCAGTCACCATCTGCAGTGATTTTGGAGCCCAGAAAAATAAAGTCTGACACTGTTTCCACTGTTTCCCCATCTATTTGCCATGAAGTGATGGGACCAGATGCCATGATCTTTGTTTTCTGAATGTTGAGCTTTAAGCCAACTTTTTCACTCTCCTCTTTCACTTTCATCAAGAGGCTTTTGAGTTCCTCTTCACTTTCTGCCATAAGGGTGGTGTCATCTGCATATCTGAGGTTATTGATATTTCTCCCAGCAATTTTGATTCCAGCTTGTGCTTTTTCCAGCCCAGCGTTTCTCATGATGTACTCTGCATAGAAGTTAAATAAGCAGGGTGACAATATACAGCCTTGACCTACTCCTTTTCCTATTTGGAACCAGTCTGTTGTTCCATGTCCAGTTCTAACTGTTGCTTCCTGACCTGCATATAGGTTTCTCAAGAGGCAGATCAGGTGGTCTGGTATTCCCATCTCTTTCAGAATTTTCCACAGTTTATTGTGATCCACACAGTCAAAGGCTTTGGCATAGTCAATAAAGCAGAAATAGATGTTTTTTTTCTGGAATTCTTTTCAGCCCAAGCCAAATATACAGCCATAGATTCCTTTTTTTTTTTTTTTGCCCCTTGGTGTGTCTTTGTTAACAGACTCTAGATAATGTCCCTTGTTCTAAGAAGTAGCTCACTTACTTAAGTTTTCTGTTTTCCCCAAAGAAATAAGAGCATCTATTGTGACCAGGGCTATTGCATCCACATAAATGAAGAATTTTAAAAAAATAATAATGTCCAATGACCCATCTTCATCATTTGCAAACCGTGTTCCAAAGAGCTTTCTCATTTTGTCTCCAAAGTCTAGAAGGAGAAATCATTGCTTCCATTTTGCAGATGAGGTGAATAAGGTTCCCATCAGACAGCAGTTTGTTGTTTGGTGTCTCTCAGTCATGTCCAACTCTTTAAGACTCTATGGACTTAAAGACACCAGGCTTCCCTGTCCTTCACTGTCTCCATTGAGTCAGTAATGCCATCCAACCATCCTCTGTCACCCCCTTCTCTTCCTGCCTTCAGTCTTTCCCAGCATCAAGATCTTTTCCAATGAGTCAGCTTTTCACATCAGGTGGCCAAAGTATTGAAGCTTCTGCTTCAGCACTGGTCCTTCCAATGAGTACTTAAAGTTGATTTCCTTTAGGATTGGCTGGTTTGATCTCCTTGCTCCCCACTCAAGAGTCTTCTCCAGCACCACAGTTCAGAAGCATTTGTGGCGCTAGTGGTAAACAATCTGTCTGCCTGCCAGACAGCAGTTACTCTGAACAAAAGCAGCTTTTGCTCCATACCCAGATGTTAGAGCATCTCCCTCTAGGTTTCCCCAAGGCCACTGCTGGCTGCAAGGTGGGCTTCCTCTAGACGGGAAGGAGCAAGGATGGAGAGCATCCTGAGCACCTGGCTGGCCCCCTTCCCTGTTCCAGGAGCCAGCAGGAGGCAGGCACCACATGGGAATTCTACTCACTATCACTGGCGACCACAGACACATCTCCTCTCCCTGACCCTCCATTTCTTTCCCTGCAAATCAACATATGCTAGTAGCTACTAGCTCCAGTAAAGCCCAGGTAACAAGACCTTCCGTTGTGGCTTGGGACAAACTATAGCAGCTGCTCTTCACTCTTTACAACAGCCTGGGCATAGAAACAACCTATATATCCAATGACAGATGAGTGGATACAGAAGATGTAATACACACATACAATGAAATAGCACACAGCCACCGAAAGGAACAAAATAAGATCATTTATAGAGACGTGGATGGACCTAAAGTCTGTCATCACACAGAATGAAGTAAGTCAGAAAGCAAAAAAGTAAATGTTGTCTATTAACGCATCTATGTGGGATCTAGGAAAGTGGTACGGATGAACCTGTTTCCAGAGCAGGAATCAAGATGCAGATGAAGAGAAGGAACATGCGGACATGGTAGGGGGTGCAGAGGAGGACGGGACCAGCTGGGAGAACAGGACTGATGTATATGCACGACCACATGGCAAATAGATAGCTGGCAGGAAGCTGCTGCAGAGCACCGGGAGTTCAGCTTGGTGCTGCGTAATGACGTGGATGGGTGGGATGGGAGGTGGGTAGGAGGGAGGTCCAAGGGGAAGGGGATATATGTGTACATATAGGGATTCACTTTGTACAGCAGAAGCTGACACAACATTGTAAAGTAATTATACTCCAATTTTTAAAAAGCAAATATGGCTGCTACTGCTTCAGTTCTGGCTCCTGAAGTCTCCCCCCAACACCCTGTCCAGTCTCCCCACAGGTTCACCCAGCTGATCATACTGGAGTGGCCTGGAGCCGGATTTGGAAAATGAAAGTCCATTTCATAATCTTTTCCAAAATGGGTTAAACAGGGGGATCTCTCCTTGCCCACTGATGGAAATGGGAAACACAGAATAATGGGCAATGACTAGTTTCGGCCAATTCTGATGTTTTGTATGGCTCCTTTTTAACCGAAATAATAACAGAGAAGTACGCCTTCGTGAGGTTTAGTAAAGCTGCCCAGATTGATACCATAGCGAGATGACTTTTGAAGCAGAGCTTCTATTCAAGTCGCTGCCAAAAGTCACTTTATCTTCCCTCCGATGCATCTCAGATTTTATCTACCCTTTTATTCTTTTTGTCCTTAATTTTAAATCCTTTTTATTATTATCTTTTCCCATGTAAGCACCAAGGGGGTTGTTTGGTACTCATTCTTTTGGAAGCAATTATCCACAAGAGAGGCGTTCACTTCATTTGGGTTGCATTTTATATCCAAACCAGGATAAAAATGCACAAAATTGACTTTGCCTATGCAGCTCAGACCCCGAAAAGTTCTTCCGTGTGGATTTGAATTCAGCTGCCTGTGGACCGAGCCCTCTTTGGAAGACCAGGTGAGTGGTGATCATTTCTTGTAGCCCCAACATTATCTCCTTGTTGCCTAATCAGGCAAATAAAAAATTTCATTTAATTGACCACTACACTAATTCAGACCCTTTAGACCCCAAGCTTTCTGTGAATTTGGAAAGACAGTATTCTCACTTGATCTAAAAAAGAATGTCTCTCACCTAGATGGTTGCAAAATCCTCTTAATTCAAAGTCTTTGTGGTTTTTCATAAATGAATTCCTTGTATCTAGGAAACAAGTGGGGCAGGGGTGGTTTGGTGCCCAGCCCCACATAATCCATTACAAGCATAAAATTTCTGTGTGAAGTCTCACAGATCTTAAAATGTTGCATGAATATTGCATTCTACTCTGTAACATGTCTGCATTTCATTTTAATATACTAACGATGTTTTAAATTAATTACTATCAGTAACCAAAAAAATAATAAGTTTCCTATCTGTCTTATAGTTATTAAGCAAGAGAGAATTGACTCAATGTTCATCAATTTTACAAAACATGGCTGACCAAAAGGGAATTTACATCAAACAGAGCATCACTATTGGCATGGAGGCCACTTCTCTTTTCTCTGCTTCCATCTCACAACTGTTAAAAGCCACGACCAGGCACAGAGGTGAACAGAACACCATCACCTCTTTTTCTGCTTCATGAACTCTTTCCAGGCACTGGTCAAGGGGCGTGAAAGGAATATGTCCCCAAAGTGGCAGGGCTCATTCTGCAGGTGATGTAGTGATGGTCATGCTAGTTTCATGCTGGCTAGTTAAGGTACCCGTATCCGATCCCCTGATCCACCAAGCAAAATGTTTACTGCCGCACAAAGATGTTTGCTGAGTGCTCAGTCCTTCAGTCAGGTCCGCCTCTTTGGAAACCCACGGACTATAGCTCGCCAGGCTCCTTCCTCCCAGGAAGTCCATGGGATTTCCCAAGCAAGAATACTGAAGCAGGTTACCATTTGCTCCTCCAGGGGATCTTCCCAACCCAGGAAAGGAACCCAGGTCTCCTGCATCTCCTGCATTGGCAGACGTATTCTTTACCATTGCACCACCTGTCCCCAACCGCCCCCCGCCCCCCGCCACTGCCGCCACCGGGAAACCCCAAACACTTCTGACTTATTTTCCCATTCCTGCTATAATTTCATCCCATGTAAATGAGCTCATCTGGGCAACTCAACTGCACCCCTTTCTCTCTCTCCACTGGCCCTGGAATGTCAGCTGTGAGACCCTTTCAATGTGAAAGGAAATGGATCCTCATGATGAGGGCTAAGAATCTTCAGACAGGGTGAAAAGCTAGCTTCTAAACAAATGAACTCCTCTGGCTTTATCTGCCACTGGTGGAAACAACTCCTTGCTCACTTTATTTGAGTTTTACCTTTTGCCCTGTAGGCTTTGCTTTTTTCGTGCTCCAGGAATTAAAAATCATCATGCATCCCCCTGACCACACCTTCTGTACTGGAAGGCAGCCCGAACTGGGGGAGGCAGCAAGTCTGGGGAGGTGTTTTCCATCTTATCCTAAGCAGAAAAATGAATACTCAGGGGGGACTTCCCTGGTGGTTCAGTGTCTCTGCACTTCCACTACAGAGGGCACTGGTCCAATCCCTGGTCAGGGAACTAAAACCCTGAATGGAATAGAGTGTGGCCAAATAAACAAATAAAAAGTTTTTAAAAAGAAAAGAAAAATAGGTACTCAGGTCTTCATGGTTCACTAAAGAGTATTGTGCCTACCTCCATGGCCGCCTCTTCGGGGGGTGACTGTGAAGGGGTCTTGGCCTCTAGAGAGGAATGGGTAGAGACCGATGCCCTGGACTTCATGCCAGGCTGGAATCTGACCCCTCTGCCTTCTAAACTGACATTGCTTGGGGACCTCCACCCTGTTTCTCCCTTCCTCCAGAATACCCTTCAACACCCACCCCTACTGAGCCAAAAGTATCCGCCCACTAGGCCAAAAAAGAGCCAATCAGTCCATCCTAAAGGAGATCAGTCCTGATTATTCATTGGAAGGACTGATGTTGAAGCTGAAACTCCAAAACTATGGCCACCTGATGTGAAGAACTGACTCATTTGAAAAGACCCTGATGCTGGAAAAGATTGAAGGCAGGAGGAGAAGGGGACAACAGAGGATGAGATGGTTGGATGGCGTCAGCGACTCGATGGACATGAGTTTGAGCAAGCTCCGGGAGTTGGTGATGGATGGGATGCCTGGCATGCTGCGGTCCATGGGGTCACAAAGAGTCGGACACGACTGAGCGACTGAACTGAACTGAACTGAGGCCAAAAAATGGGGAGGGGGGTCCTGATCCCCTCCCACCTTAAATCATCTTAAATTACCACCAATAGACAGTGACCCCCATGAGGCCAGGCTTGTGACCTTCTGTTCTGTGCAAGTGGGTGTGTGTACATGCATGCCTGTGGGCTCACCCTCAGCCCAAGTCTGGCTTATGCCCATCAAATGGAGAGGTGGACAGAGGCACAGGTGTTCAACCACCAGTTATTCCACTGCAGTCCTGGACTCATCTCTGGGCACTAGCATTTCCACTTTTACACAGCCTGTACCTTTCTTCTCTGTGAAGAATCATGCTACTTGAACACGTGGCTGGATTTCTAAACCTTTGCTAAATAAGCTCCACCCTTGTCCTAAACCCAGGGCCTCCTCAGTGCATCCCTAGGGCATGTCGGGGGGTTCCCACTATATCCCAGTGTTGGTCAGTTGTTCCTATTTATTTCCTTGCATCACACTACTCCATCTGGGGAGGCAGGGCTAGGATGCTGTCCTGGGTCCCCTGCCTGCTTCTCAGCTAAGGAAAAGGGTGCATGTAATTGTCAGACCCTCTGATAATTCCCTAGTAGCTCAGCTGGTAAATAAACCACCTGCAATGTGGGAGACCTGGGTTTGATCCCTGGGTTGGGAAGAGTCCCGGAGAAGGGAACAGCTACCCACTCCAATATTCTGGCCTGGAGAATTTCATAGACAGTGTACTTGATGGGGTCAACTATACTGTCAGACAGGACTGAGTGACTTTTCACTGATAACACACACAGCAGTGTCTTCCCTCTAGAAGCCAGCAGGCTGGCACCCAAAGAAACTGGAGATTAGTGACAAATTTCCTGGACAAGAGGGTGAGGCAAAGCCTCAGAGTCATGGGCATTTGAGCTGTGTTTACAATTCCGACCTTCCCTCACTGTTGAGAGGAAGTTGCCTTCTCCTCTATCCGTACAACCTTCCCATCAAAAACAAGATCATCTCTCGCTGTGAAATATTGCAGGTGAACAGATGCTGTTTCCTTAAATCAGGACATGTGTCAAAGAGTTTTGACAAGTCCTTGTCAATAAAGACAAAAAACTCAAAGTGTGTGGCCATCCTGTGTTAGGGGGGAAAAAAGTGGCATGTGTTGTTCTTTCCACTCAACATTTCGCCCTTGAAGTGAAATATTTTTTCCTTAATACTCAAAATGTATGTGGTTCCCCAGTGTTTAATCTTCTCTTTCAACCTTGATCTAGAACCAAGCTTCCTTTAAGCAATATACCCAAGTCAGAAAGGATCCAAAGCAAAAGCACAAACCATTAGATTCCTTTTTAAAAAAATATTTGCTTATGTATCTGGTTGTGCTGGGCCTTAGTCAAGGCAAGCAGGATCTTCATTGTCATTGCAGCAAGCGGGATCTTTTGGTGTGACATGTGGGGGTCTATTTCCCTAACCAGGGATCGAACCTGGCCCCCTGCCTTGGGAGCATGGAGTTTTAGCCATTGACCCACCAGGGAAGTCCCAAAACATTGCATTCTTAATGTGGTGGAAAAGCTTTGCTGCCAGATGTCACTGGTTTCCAAACCCAGTTCCATTGTTTACTACTGGATGGACCACGCTGGGCAATCAGTGTAAGCCTCAGTTTCCTTATCTGTAAAGCGGGAGTGAGAAGAGCATTTGTATTACCGGGAGTATTGTGAAGATTCAATGCGGTGATGCTTAACCATCATTATTCATCATCCCTGCCTCCAAGGCACTGAATAAACTGCCATTAATTGAGTGAATGCTGCATATCAGGAACTTTGTATATAATGTGTGAATGCTCAGTGGCTCAGTCATGTCTGACTCTCTATGACCTCATGGACTGTATCCTGCCAGGCTCCTCTGTCCATGGAATTTTCCAGGCAAGAATATTGGAGTGGGTTGCCATTTCCTTCTTCAGGGGATCTTCCTGACCCAGAGATCACCCCACGTCTCTTTCGTCTTCTGCTTTGGCAGGCAGATTATTTAGTGCTGCGCCATCCTGGAAGCCCTTTGTATATATTTCTGTGCTTTATAAGGACTTCAAAAGCATGTGTAATCCCCATTGTATGGATGAGCAAACTGAGGTTCAGAGAAATAATGTCACTTTTCAAAGTTTCTGAAGCTGGCGAGCTTTTCCAGGACCGCTGGCTTCCTGCGCAACTGAAAGTCACATCAGTTACTGTGAGGTTCCCAGGGATGCACCACCTATGTGCCCCAGGAGTCGGAGGTATAGCTTCCCACAGCCAGGTAGGGCCTGGAGGGGTGGATCCCAGGTTGGTCACCGATGTGCCATGAAACGGTTAACACAATCATTTTCTCCATGTGTGAAGACATTTTAACGATTGGAAAGCATGGAGTCTCAGAGCTGAGAAAATCCCAAAAGGTGAAACGGGGCTGAATTATTTAGAGGCTCCAGCTCATTGAGTCATCAACATCCTTCCCCTCTCCTCCCAGCTCATCGGCGGCTTCTTGGAGACAATCCCCCACCCAGCCTCACCTTTTCAAAGAAGCAAAGGTCCAGGCAACCCATGCCTGTTTGCCCGGCGACCTGCTCCCTCGGAGATTAGAGTACTCATAGCTCAACTTGGGAAATGAAAGAGACCAGGCGAAGGGAGAAGGTTATCCGGGTGGGAGAAGGCGAAAAAATTTCAATATCACTGTCTCGTTCCTTATTCGGGAAAAATGAAAAGTCCTCATTATTAAATCACAAAGCAATTAAAAAATTAAAAATTTCATAAGACCCTACATAAAAGAAATACAAGTGTTTAATGATGGATTAGAAAGTGAAAGTAGGGGGAGAGAAAAAGTAAAAGCCCGCTGGTCTCAGGGGTTTCCCTCTCCACCGCGGCAAGAGTGGTTTCTGCCCGCGCCCTCGTGCCAGCCGCAAGAACTAATAAATTCCGGGCTCCCCTGCCTAGAAGCCAAGGCCGATTAATATCTGCCTACCTTGTTACCTAATTCATTATGGAATAGCAGTTAATTTGATTTGATATTATTTTAATAAAATTCTGTAATATATTAGATTGTTTCAGGCTATCAAAATAATTTTCCAATTATTACGGTTACTCAAGCAAGTCTTTTTTTTTTCCCCCTTCACGAGCGGCAGTTGGTCTGACTCAGAATATATTAGCTCCTACAGCTTCATCCTGGCCAGGGGAACAGGGGAGCCATGCATGGTTACCCAGAAGGGCTCCTGCCAAGAACAGGTGCCCGCGATTCACAGCACAATGGCCCCGGCCACAGTCCAATGCGGGGTTCTGGCCACAAGTTCCCAGCCCCATGACTCTCTGACCACAAGGCTGGCCCCTCTACAACCACTGCTAAGTTTTAAGAAATAAAATTTCTATTCAGTAAAGACCCACGGACACACAGTGACTGGAAGCGTGCATGCTAAGTCACTTAAGTTTTGTCTGACTCTTTGTAACCCCATGGACTGCAGCCTGCCAAGCTCCTCTGTCCATGGGATTCTCCAGGCAAGAATACTGGAGTGGGTGGCTCTGCCCTCCTCCAGGAGATCTTCCGGAACCAGGGATCAAACCCACATCTCCTGTGTCTCCTGCATTGGCAGGCAGGCTCTTTATCACTATAGACACCTGGGAAGCCCTGGGTGGAAGATTGATAATTCCTGGTAGAGACAGCATGTGTTTTAAAAGTTCAAGTTCAAGTGCTCTCTCTATTGGCACCTGACCTCCCTGAACCTCCAGCTCTTGGGGGACAGAACAAAGACTCACCTGATTGGAAGCACGGCATGAGATTTCAAAGGTGATCACTTTTGCAAGAGTGGTGAATACTGATGTATAACTGACATCAAGAAATCTATTTCACTTTGGACAGTGATGAATATTAACTAGACTTGTGGTGATCATTTCAAAATATATACAGATAAAGACTCAGTGTGCTGTACACCCAAAACCAATAGAATTCATCTCAATTACATCTCAAAAAAATAAATAAAAATAAATCAATTCCCAAAAATAAATAAAAAGAAATCAATTCCCTCTCTCCCTTGTCAATCCCCTTGGGAGGTGAGGGTGGAAGCAGACCAAAACTTTGGGGGAAGATGTGGGGGAAAGATGCTGGGCTTGGGGCAAGAAACCTGGTTTGGGTTCTTGAAGTGTGTAGCTCCCTGAGTGATGGTAGGTGATACCAGCCTGCAGTGTCTGGACCAGGATTGGAGACTCGGGTCTCCATCAGTGGGCCTCTGATGGGGCCTCCCCAGCATGCTGAGACAGTTGAGGAGCTCAGTCATTCATTTAGTCATTCAGCAAACATTTACTGAGCTCCGAGGTTGTGCCTGGCACTATGGTGAGCAAGGCCAGCAGAGTCCTCGCCCACATGAGCTTGCAGGGCCCCTCTGTGCAGCCTCTGCAGCCAGCATCTTCACCAGCACTGAGTAGGCATCCAATAAACGTGGATGGATATTCAGTTGGTCATGGGGGCACCAGATGCTAACCCAATAATCACGGAAGCAAATTACCAGCAAAAAAAAAAAAAAAAAAAAATTCCAAGGACTTTAATTAGGATCTACAAAGGACAAGCACAGAGGACTGTGAGAGCTGAATACAAGGGGACGTTCATATTTAGGGACCCAGTGGGTAAGTGGAGATTCGCCATGAGAAGGGGAAGGGAAGGGTGCTCCCAGCAGGGCAGACGGCATAAGCAAAGGCCCAGAGGCAGGATTGGCTATGGGTTTCCAGAGACAGAAAGAAGGCCATCCTCAGGGAGTGGAGGGTGGGTGGTGGGTGGAGGCTGTATCGCAGAGACTGGAGGCCCATGGACACGATAAGGCAGATGGTCTTGCCCTGTGGATGGAAAGCAGTGAGCTCATAGGCCAGCGAGCAGCGTGCTCAGGTCTTGTGATTTTCCAAGCTTGCTCCGTGCAGTGTGGAGAATGGCCGTGAAGAGGAAGTGGCAGGTGCCCCAGGAGAGGTGACATCGGCCTGGAACTGGGCTGGTCTCAGAGTCAGACCCTGCAAGCCCCAGGGGTCACTCACATGGTGTGTCAGGCTGCAAGCAATTCTCCAAATGAGACCGCTCAATCTGAAGACCAGCCGCCTAGTGTCATGGCCATGCCCAGCCCTCCTCCACTTCACCCTGGAATGCTGGGCATGTGCAGCCCCTGGCTTCTGACCCTGTGGATAACTCTGCATGCCAGGCTGCCCTCCACCCTGCCCATCACTCAGTTCACAGCTGGCCAGCCCTAGTCTGAGCTGATGCTGCACCATCAAGACCCAGACGCCACCTTGCAGTTACTAACTCTGTTCTACCCAGCCAGGCACAGGAGAAATTCCAACTTCCCTCCCAAGGACCCCACTGTGTATGGGCTCAGGGGCTGTGTCTCCAGCTGCTTCACTGTCTGTCCATCTCCATCTCTCTGCCTTTGAGTATGGCTCCCAATTACGATGAAAGAATTATAACCAAGTCTCAATGGTCCATTATGGGAAATTAGGGTGACTTTTGGAGGTGGAAAGAGGGATACTAAAAGGGGAAGTTGGTGAATAGACCCAGTCACCAAGGATTGGGGATGGGAGTGGGGGTGGGGATGAGGAAGGCCGAAGCCCACATGGAACAGCCTGGCAGGTGGGTGGGCTTCACGACCCTTGGGATCCTGCCTTTCAGTCCAGATCTGGGAGACATGGCCAAGACTGGAATCACCAGGGTACCACTGTTCACTAAGCAGGGCAGGGGGCAGGGAGGGGGAGGTGCAGGGAGCCAGAAATATACAGAGACTCTGAGGGGCTGCAGGCTGCAGTGTCCCTGAGACCCTGTGCAAACGTCCATCCACTTTCCTTCAGCCTTTGTAAATCCATCTGGAAACCGAGGAGCTGTGCTGAAGATCAGATGGGTGTCCTTGGCTACATCTGGGCCTGAGTGTTGGGGGAACCTGAAGAGGAATGGGGATCTGCAGGTTCAGCCCTGTTCCAGGGTCCACAAGGAGGCTCTTGTATTCACCGAGTGAACACTAGCTGGACAACTGCTATGCACCAAGTCCCAGCCACAAGAGGGGCTGGAATGAGCCACATAAGACCTCAGATCACAGGAGGCTCACTCCTGGCTTTCTGGGAGTGGAGCAGTCTGTTATCCAAAAGGGGCTGCCGTGGGGTCTGGCAGGACCCCAAGAAAGCTTCCCAGGAGACGGGTCTGAATGGTAGATACCAAAGGATGGGGACACTGCAGCTCTGAAGGGGCAGCTCCAAGTTCAGCTGGGAGGTGATGGGGTGGGGATGGAGCCACGGGGAACAGAAGTAGGGACACAGCAACAGACAGGACGTGGAAAGATCACAGGCACTCCTAGAGAGACTAGATCACAGGGAATTACAGGACGGGTCAGAGAGGGAGGCTGGAACCATGGGGACTTTCAGGGAAAGCCTGGCCCAGGGCCCTGATATGTGGCTAAGCAGAAGCACATTAGAAGCCAAGCGAGGAGTCTGGTGAGCCAGGCACCGTGAGCAATACAGATGGGCTGGAAGCTCTGGGATTCTGGATGAAGGAAAGGGTACCACCCAACCCCACCTGATGGAGACCAAGGGAGGACCAAGATCGGAAAGCCATGAGGAGGTCTGGAGCATTCATCGAGTGAACACTCGCTGGACAACTGCTATGCACCAAGTCCCAGCCACAAGAGGGGCTGGAATGAGCCCCTGCCCAGTGGGACCCGGGCAGGGGTACCCAAGTCGCTTTAAATATGTGAGCAACTTGTTGGAAAAGACTGATGCTGGAGAAGATTGAAGGCAAAAGGAGAAGGGCACAGCAGAGGGTGAGATGGTGGGATGGCATCACCAACTCAATGGACATGAGTTTGAGCAAACTCCAGGAGACAGTGAAGGACAGGGAAGCCTGACGTGCTGCAGTCCCCAGGGTCACAAAGAGTCTGAGAGACTGAACAACAACAAGAATGTGTCACCTTCAGAAAAGCAGCTGTGCCATTTTGTGTAAGCACTAGGTTTGGAGAGCCTCACGTGTGCCCAACACGGCAACCGTGCCAAACAGGCTGCTCCCTCATGGACCTGCAGGAACAAGAGGGTGACAGGCTCCAGATTTCCAACCCCACCTCTGTCCTGCATCCCAGGATCCTGGGGTCCCCCAACCCCAGGTTGCTAGCCCATGAGCTTCAGCTGCCTGGCTTCTTCAAGAAACCCCAGCAGAGACCAAGATGGCTCAGAACATATGTCTTCAGTCTCAGAGCCACGAGCCAGGCTTGATTTCCACACTGGTGCCTTGCTTTGTTCTTTTCTCCACTCGACTGGGAATCGGGTAAAGGTCTGAGAGCCCCAGAGAGCCAGGCTGCTCCTGTTCCAAGGTGATGAGAAGAAGGAAAGAAAGTGCTTTCAGAGCAACACGA
Organism: Bos mutus; assembly: GCF_027580195.1. Classification (NCBI taxonomy): domain Eukaryota; kingdom Metazoa; phylum Chordata; class Mammalia; order Artiodactyla; family Bovidae; genus Bos; species Bos mutus. The sequence continues at coordinate 62,819,053 of NC_091637.1, forward strand.
TGCTATCAAACTCTGGAGGAGGGGGCAATTTTGTCTGGGCATTAATATAACTTTTGTTAAATTCCCACCCTGGTGGGCGTCCTGCCTAACAGAAAGCTCTGCAGTGAGACAAACAAAAAGCAAGATGAGTGCCTCCTGCCAGCATGTGTCCCCTCGAAGTAACATAACAGGTCGGCTCAGAAGGCCAGCCTGCAGAGGGAAGCCACCTAAGCTCATGACCAAAGAGAGGTCTCCACCTTCACCTTCCACAGGCACCTAGTGTAGTGGTGGAATGCTGGCTCCTCGGGAGATGTATCCACAGGGAACCTGTGAACGTGGTCTAATTTGAACAAAGAGACTTTTGCAATGATGTGAAATTAAGGATCTTGATATCCATCAGACATCCTTGATTATATGGAGTCAATTCACTGACAAGTGTCTTTAAAGGAGGAAGGCAGAGGGCTCCTTGAGATGCTATGAAAATGGAGACAGATCAGAGTTGTGCTGCCACAAGCCAAGGAACACCTGGAGCTCCCCAAAACCGGGAGAAGCCAGGAACTGAGGCTCCCTGAGAGCCTTTGGTGGGACCACAACCCTGTACCTTGACATTGGACTTCTGGCCTCTAAACTGCAAAGGAGTATAGTTCCGTTGATACAAGCTTCTTAGTTTGTTGTCATATGTGTGGCAGCCTAGGAACTAACCCACCTGGGTGGTATGAAATGTCATTTTTAGATCAGAGAGCAGAACAAAATGAGGGTGTTTTTGTTTGTTTGTTTGTTTTTGCTTTTAACACAAAACATATTTTGTATTGGGGTAGAGCCGGTTAACAATGCTGTGATAGGTTCAGGTGGATGGTGAGGGACTCATTCTGGATGGGAGGGGGGTGGGGGAGAATGGATATATGTATATGTATGGCTGAGTCCCTTCAAAATGAGGGTTTTTAATAAAATTATCCAACAAGCTCAACATCAACCTCACCAAGGCTCTGCAGTTCATCAATTTTTAATGCAGTTCACACTAACATTAAAACTATTATTCAAAAACCAGAACTTGTGACTCTTATTGGTAGATGTGATATTCTCACAAAGAACAGATTTAGAGAGAGATTTCTGGGAAATTGGCAATGACCATGTGATTTTTAATAATCTTGAATGTTATCAGATAACACTATTTCCTTACCCTCAAGACAAATAAAACCATGCAAATGCAAAAAAACAAAAGCAAAGAAACCAGTTACTAACCTAAATAGACCCATTCCCAGGAGAAAAGCTTGAGCATTATATACAACTGATATGTGATGACTTTATTGAACAATATTAAATGAAGCTAACATTAACAAAATTCCTCTGTCCATAGAATTCTCCAGGCAAGAGTAATGGAGTAGCCATTCCCTTCTCCAGGGGATCTTCCCAAGCCAGGGACTGAACCCAGGTCTACTAAATTACAGACAGATTCTCTACCATCTGAGCCACCAGGGAAGCTGAATGCTAACAAAAAATCTGAGTCAGCCTATGTAATGGAGTTATGACATCCAGCCACTACTTAGAACAATGTTGTCCACTTTTAACCTGTGGAAGCTGATTCCCAGAAAGTCACATTGACGTTTCTAAACCCCATAGCTCAGGAGCAGCAAATTCACAGTCGAATCCCAAACCTTCAACAGCTTCGGACCATGGTATCAGAGCATCTCCCCATCAGCATGATTTTACAGTGGTTGTAAATAGCTTACATTTCTATTCTGAATTTCTAAAAGATATTGTGTCTGAGAGAAGGAATGTCTATTCTAAGGAATTTGATCTAGTCAACCAATGTAAACGTGCCCCACTCCTGAGAAAATCCAGTTTCCAAGCCCAGTCTTGAAACCCAGAAGCTCTGCGGTCGCCTTTCTGTCTTGTCCATATGAGACCAAAGGTTAGCGCTTCTTTCCAAGATTTCATTCTTGCAGAATCAGCTAAAATGACAGCAGAGCTTCAGAATTGCTCCAAGATGGTTCTGAAGGTTCTGGGTGGACAACTTTTCCATTCCGTGGTGAAACTGGAAGGCTTTATCACTCTTTTATAACTTTCCATATAATTTTTTTGAAACCAAGCAGCCGGCATCAAAGCCTGTGGGCTGAAACCGTGCCTGTGATCGCAACCAAGGGGCAGAATCCAGTCCTGAGGATGGGATGGCTCACATCTGGCTTGTTAATGGCCTCTCCAGATGACCTGGCCAGAGAACACAGCCCAGGCACAGGCAGACGCAGCAGGAGGTTCAGACTTAACGATCACACTCGCTTACCGCACACAGCCATGAAGACGGAGCAACTGAGATGGGCACTCTGCGTTCTTGCTCACTTCACAGCTGTGGACCAGGAGGTATCATGTGAGAGAAACAAAACCTGGAGACAGATCGACACCAAGCATCACCCAGGAGGTCCACCACCTCATTGAGCAGCTACAGGTGCTGAGTCCCTGATGGACTCCCAGTGCTCTGTACATACTACCTCAAGATTGCAGGAAAGAGTGCAATATGAAGATGGATCAGGCAAGGTCCAAACCCACCCTTGGCCTCTTATCAGCTGTGGGACCATGGGTGAGACATTTCCCCTTTTCAGCTTCAGTGACCAACTGCACAAGGGTGAAGTTACCACCACCATACAGGGTTGACTCTAAGGTTAGGAAAGAGGTGTGTCAATTACCAGATACCATAAATGGTGGCTATTATTATTGGGAACATGAAATTAGGGAAATACCTATTTGTTTGATAAGTAAAGAACATGGGTTTTGAGGTCAGAGTCATTGGATTGAGTTCTGGCTCTATCACTGTTAAGTCGAGGACAATTTATTTTGCTTTTCTCAGTCTCAGGCAACTCATCTGCCAAGTGGAGTCTCAGGCAACTCATCTGCCAAGTGGGAGTGTGTATCAGTACTTACCTATAGTGAGATGAACAGCACCTTGTTCCCAGAAGATAGTCTGTGAGTTGAACTTATTGGAAGAAAATATCTTTGCAGATGCTCTCAAGTGAAGGATCTCGAAATGAGATCCTCCTGGCTTATCTGGGGTGGGTCGGGGTGGGACAAGTCCAGTGACAAGCATCCTTGTCAGAGAAAAGGTAGAGGGGGTTACACACCAACACAGAGGGCCATCCCGTGTGCAGATGGGGCAGAACCCGGAGCGGTGAGTCTGCCATCCAAGGAACAAGGGTGGTCCGCAGCCATAAGAAGCTGGAAGGCAGGCATGGACCAGACCCACAGCACTGACCTTTCTGCACCCCTTCTTGTCCCTGGGAGGGTGCAGGCAGCCTCTCCTGTCTCTGTAATGACCCAGCAGGAGAGGCGAGCACCGCATTGCCCCACACAGAGCTCATCATCTATGGGAATGAGAGCTGAGAGTGAGACCCAGGCGGCCTGGGGTGCCCATGGCTGGCTGGGTAAAGTGGGCTTGTCACTATCATCCCAGCCATTGTGGTTAAGATGCCACGCACCTCCAGGGCATCTGGTCCCTTCTGCTGTGCACCGTGGGGAGCTTTGGCCCAGCAACTCTGGGCACCAGGTAGGTTCTGATCCAAGGCCCCCTGTGCCACTCCTCTTTCTCATTTGCTGAATGATGAAGATAAGGACCCTGGGCTGGCCTCCTCTGTCCTTCTTACCCCACCGCCACCTGTCATTCCCATCAGGAATCTGGCGGAGCATCCTGGCCTGCCTGCTGTGTGATTTTTAGCCCAGACCCAACCCCCGGCTGAGTTTCCTGATCCACGGAGCTTTCATTTCTTTCATCCTCTTCCAGAAAGTTCCTTCCTCCTCCACCTTCTCCTCCCAAACACCACCTCCTCCCCTCCCTGGAGGGGATTTGGGACCAGTTATTGCACAATGAATTTCTGCAAAGAAAGGCAGAGCCCAGTCTGCTCTGGGGGCCAGTGCCTGCCGCTGTGGGAGCAGGTACCACCCATAAAGGCCGGAGGGCTGAAGACCAGCAAGTTTTCCAGGAAAACATGGAAGCCCAGGGGCGCCCAAGCAGAGCAATGAGGATGTCAAACCATGGCACATCCGCTTACCACACCTGTTTTGGTGACCGCTGGCCTCCTGTGCCCTGAAGACCCATCTGGGTGCCCGCAGGCCTGGGCAGGCTCAACCCAGCAGTGTGTCAGGTGTGCAGCAACACACACCAATGGGTACCCCCCATCCACCTGCCCCTGGCTCCTCCCGCCTTGCCCAGAGTCTCCATGGGATGTCCCTGCTGCAGCTGGCTGGCTCACACAGGACTCGCAGAGGGAGAATGTCCTTCCTTGGTCTCAAAAGCACTTCGCTCCGGCTGCTTTATAAACTTCTGGTGTCCCAGCCCCTGGCTCTTTCACTTCTGTACTCTCTTAGTCACCTCCGACTGCTTTAACAAAATAGCATCGCCTGAGTGCTTACACTACAGGCATTTAGTTCTCATGGTTCTGGAGACTGGCAGTCCAAGATCCAAGTACCAGCAGCTCGAGTCTAGCAAGCTCTCCTCCTGGTTTGCAGACAGCAGTCTGAGTAGTAAGGAAAAGGGGAAAGCTCTCAGCTCTCTCCTGATTGCAGCACTAATCCCCTCATGAGGACTCCACCCGGTGACCTCATCTAATCCTAGTTACCTCCCAAAGGCCCAGCTCCACACATCCCCACACTGGGGATTAGGGTTCAACCTAGGACCTTTGCAAGGATGCAAGCGTTCACCTCCATAGAACTCACTCACCTTGACTGTGTCCTGCCTCTGCCTGGGTACTTTCACTCTTTGCCCCTTTGGTGGTGGTGGTGGTGGGTTAGTCGCTCAGTCATATCTGACTCTTTGCTACCCCATGGACTACAGCCCACCAGGCTCCTCTGTCTGTGGAATTTTCCAGGCAAAAATATTGGAGTGGGTTGCCCTTTCCTTCTCCAGGGGATCTTCCAGACCCAGGGATCAAACCCAGGTCTCTTCCATTGCAGGTGGACTCTTTACCACTGAGCCTTTGTCCCTTTACTTCAGCCTTTTTTAAAGAACCATCTTGCATATTGTCACCAGGAAAGACATATGTCCTCTAAGAGTCTCTTGTTGGAAGAAATTCCAGACACCATGTTATCCAGGGTTAGAGGGAACCAGTGAAAGCAGACAGAAATCACATCAAGACCTCACTGGGTTTATGTCTCAGCGATTATTTTCTCCTCCTCAAACACTGCCCGAGGGCTGAGCGGGTTCAAGGCCCTGTGTGGGTCCCCAGGACCCAGAGGTGAACAAGGTGAATGAGACCCAGGCCTTGACCACAGGGAGCTCAGATGTGGTGGGACAAACCCAGCAACCAAGCACAATGGCCCAGGGCGAGAGATGGTGGGATGGAAACTTGGCCAGGTATCCCCTAGGCCTGGGCAGCAGGCCCTGCTCCAGGAGTACACCTGATCTAGTCTTTGATGGTGGAGGATGTTTACCCACGAGACACAGCATTTCAATCAGACCCAGACGGCAGATATACTGCATTCTGCCCAGAGTGTAAAAATTTTCAGATGTCATAGAAGGCAAACTTAAGGTTATCAAGCATGGGAGACATAAGGTAGGACTTTGGGATTAACAAATGCTGCTGCTGCTGCTAAGTCACTACAGTTGTGTCCAACTCTGTGCAACCCCATAGACGGCAGCCCACCAGGCTCCTCTGTCCACAGGATTCTCTAGGCAAGAATCCTGGAGTGGGTTGCCATTTCCTTCTCCCCAGCAAATACTACTATAAAAATAGATAAATAACAAGGACCTACTGTATAGCTGTTATTGTTCACTCATTCAGTCGTGTTAGACTCTTTGCAGCCACATGAACTGTAGCCCACCAGGCTCCTCTTTCCATGGGATTTCCCAGGCAAGAATACTGGAGAGGGTTGCCAGTCCCTTCTCCAGGGGATCTTTCTGACCCAGGAATCAAACCCACATCTCCTCTTTGGCAGGCATATTCTTTACTGCTGAGCCAGGAAACAATATTCAGTGTCTTGTAATAACCTATAATGGAAAAGAATCTGAAAAAGAATGCACACACACACACATGTATAACTGAATCACTTTACTGTGCACCTAAAACTATTCCAACATTGTAAATCAACTATACTTGAAAAAAATTCAGATGTCATTTGAGAAAAATCAGATTTCACGTAAGATCTGACAGCATAGGATCTTCCGAACTGCATATCCTCAATCAACTGGAACTAAACACTAGCCACTCCACTTAGACAGGACATGTTCCCTCCAATTTGGCAGGGTCCCCACCCCACCCTATCCAGTTAGCTTATTCCTCTCTCCTGGATCCTGTAGACATTTGAGTTGGCAGCCTCTGGAATCACAGATTTCAGTTACACCACTAACCAACTTCTGTTTGTTTTATTAACCATGTTGCTATGTGAGTGTTCGGCAGGAAATCACCCCAGAAACCCCAGAACCCACTCTCCTGATACAGAAGGAAACACAGAGATTGGGCCTGCTTTCCATGTTCACTTTGCATTTTACTGGACAGCACAGCAATTCATCAAAGCAGAGGCTTGTCTCAGGTCACAACAGTCAAAGGCACAGTTTGGAGGATTCAGAAGACTTGCCCAAGGTCATCAGCCCGTAGAAGTTGGAGCTTGGACAGGACCCAGGAGTTCTGATGCCCATGATCCAAGGATGTCCCGAACTATGGAAGGCCCGATGTCACCCAGCTGTCCCCAGCAGAGCAGTTAGCTAATGTTCAGATGATTTTCATCTGTGCCACAAATATATCCCTGAAAATCCAAAAGTTTAAAGTACAGGATGTAACAGAAACTTCTCTCTTTTGCATAACACACACACACACACATACACACAATTTGCTTGTTAAAATACACTCAAGCATCACCAGCCCCTCCTGCCCAGAAATGGCCCGACAAGCGTCAGCACCAGGCTGCCAAAGGGACTTTTGTTTCATATTAAGCCAATTTGGTCTAGATCAGCGATAAGACTGGGATAATGTCTCCAAATGAAAAAGCACAATCTTTGAATAGAATCTCCTAATCAACAGTCATCAGGGGCCAGGGCCTGGGGGTCTGAGGTCAAGGCATGTACAGGCATCCTGTCACAGCAGGAAGAAGAGATGTCAGAGGGGGAAATGATGACCCTTTGTGATGACTTCACATTTGGAGAACATTTCTCTTTTCCAGGAGACCAGGGTTCAATCCCTGGGTCAGGAAGATCCCCTGGAGAAGGGAATGGTTACCGACTCCAGTATTCTTGCCTGAGAGAATTTCATGGACAGAGGGGCCTGGCGTGCTGCAATCCGTGGGCTCACAAAAAATCGGACATGACTGAGTGACAAACTCTTTCACTTTCACTTTCTCTTCTCCAGAACAATCACAGAATAGGTGATTTTTTTTCAGAGTTCTTAATTTTTTATTGCTTACTATAACTTTTTTAAAATGTATTTTAATTGGAAGCTAATTACTTTACAATATTGTAGTGGTTTTTGCCATACACTGACATGAATCAAATAGGAAAAGGAGTACATCAAGGCTGTATATTGTCACCCTGTTTATTTAACTTATATGCAGAGTAGATCATGAGAAACGCTGGGCTGGAAGAAGCATGACTTGAATCAAGATTACTGGGAAGAATATCAATAACCTCAGATATGCAGATGACACCACCCTTATGGCAGAAAGTGAAGAGGAACTAAAGAGCCTCTTGATGAAAGTGAAAGAGGAGAGTGAAAAAGTTGGCTTAAAGCTCAACATTCAGAAAACTAAGATTATGACATACAGTCCCATCACTTCATGGCAAATAAATGGGGAAACAGTGGAAACAGTGGCTGATTTTATTTTGGGGGGCTCCCAAATCACTGCAGATGGTGATTCCAGCCATGAAATTAAAAGACACTCACTCCTTGGAAGGAAAGTTATGACCAACCTAGGCCGCATATTAAAAAGCAGAGACATTACTTTGTCAACAAAGGTCCATCTAGTCAAGGCTATGGTTTTTACAGTGGTCATGTATGGATGTGAGAGTTAGACTATAAAGAAACTGAGCACCCAAGAATTGATGCTTTTGAACCGTGGTGTTGGAGAAGACTCTTAAGAGTCCCTTGGACTGCAAGGAGATCCAACCAGTCCATCCTAAAGGAGATCAGTCCTGGGTGTTCATTGGAAGGACTGATGTTGAAACTGAAACTCCAATACTTTGGCCACCTCATGCAAAGAGCTGACTCACTTGAAAAGACCCTGACGCTGGGAAAGATTGAGGGCAGGAGGAGAAGGGGACAACAGAGGATGAGATGATTGGATGGCATCACCAACTCGATGGACATGAGTTTGAGTGAACTCCAGGAGTTGGTGATGGACAGGGAGGCCTGGCGTGCTGTGGTTCATGGGGTCCCAAAGAGTCAGACACGACTGAGTGACTGAACTGAACTGAACTGAACTGACATGAATCAGCCATAGGTGTATAAGTGTCCCCCATCCTGAAACCCCCTCCCACCTCCCTTACCATCCCCTCCCTCAGGGTTGTCCCAGTGCACCGGCTTTGAGTGCCCTGTTTCATGCATTGAACTTGGACTGGTGATCTATTCCACATATGGTAATATACATGTTTCTTTTCTATTCTCTCAAATCATCCCACCCTCACCTTCTCCCACAGAGTCCAAAAGTCTGTTCTTTATATCAGTGTTTCTTTTGCTGTCTCACATATAGGGTCATCATTACCATATTTCTAAATTCCATATATATGCATTAATATACTGTACTGGTGTATTTCTTTCTGACTTACTTCACTATAAATGGCCCAATCAAAAAATGGGCCAAAGAACTAAACATTTCTCCAAAGAAGAATAGGCTCCAGTTTCATCCACCTCATTAGAACTGAATCAAATGTATTCTTTATAATGGCTGAGTAATACTCCATTGTGTATATGTACCACAGCTTTCTTATCCATTCATCTGCCAATGGACATCCTGGTTGCTTCCATGTCCTGGCTATTGTAAACAGTGCTGAGATGAGCATTGGGGTACACCTATCTCTTTCAATTCTAGTTTCCTCAGTGTGTATGCCCAGCAGTGGGATTGCTGGGGCGTATGGCAGTTCTGTTTCCAGTTTTTTAAGGAATTTCTACACTGTTCTCCATAGTGGCTGTACTTGTTTTCATTCCCACCAACACTGTAAGAGGATTCCCTTATCTCCATACTCTCTCCAGCATTTATTGTTTGTACACTTTTTGATAGCAGCCATTCTGACCGGCATGAGATGGTACCTCATTGTGGTTTGGATTTGCATTTCTCTGATAATGAGTGATGTTGAGCATCTTTTCATGTGTTTGTTAGCCATCTGTATGTCTTCTTTGGAGAAATGTTTGTTTAGTTCTTTGGCCCATTTTTTGATTGGGTTGTTTATTTTTCTGGTTTTGAGCTGCATGAGCTGCTTGTATATTTTTGAGATTAATTCTTTGTCAGTTGCTTTGTCTGCTATTATTTTCTCCCATTCTGAAGGCTGTCTTTTCACCTTGCTTATAGTTTCCTTTGTTGTGCAAAAGCTTTTAAGTTTAATTAGGTCCCATTTGTTTATTTTTGCTTTTATTTCCATTACTCTGGGAGGTGGGTCATAGAGGATCTTGCTCTGATTTATGTCAGAGAGTGTTTTGCCTATGTTTTCCTCTAGGAGTTTTATAGTTTCTGGTCTTATATTTAGATCTTTAATCCATTTTGAGTTTATTTTTGTGTATGGCGTTAGAAAGTGCTCTAGTTTCATTCTCTTACAAGTGGTTGACCAGTTTTCCCAGCACCACTTGTTAAAGGATTGTCTTTAATCCATTGTATATTCTTGCCTCCTTTGTCAAAGATAAGGTGTCCCTAGGTGCATGGATTTATCTCTGGGCCTTCTATTTTGTTCCATTGATCTATATTTCTGTTTTTGTGCCAGTACCATACTGCCTTGATGACTGTAGCTTTGTAGTATAGTCTAAAGTTAGGCAGGTTGATTCCTCCAGTTCCCTTCTTCTTTCTCAAGATTTCTTTGGCTATTCGAGGTTTTTTGTATTTCCATACAAATTGTGAAATTATTTGTTCTAGTTCTGTGAAAAATGCTGTTGGTAGCTTGATAGGGATTGCATTGAATCTATAGATTGTTTTGAGTAGTATACTCATTTTCACTATATTGATTCTTCTGATCCGTGAATGTGGTCTATTTCTCCATCTATTTGTGTCATCTTTGATTTCTTTGATCAGTGTTTTATAGTTTTCTATATATAGGTCTTTTGTTTCTTTAGGTAGACTTATTCCTAAGTATTTTATTCTTTTCTTCACAATGGTGAATGGAATTGTTTCCTTAATTTCTCTTTCTGTTTTCTCATTGTTAGTGTATAGGAATGCAAGGGATTTCTGTGTTAATTTTATATCCTGCAACTTTACTATATTCATTGATTAGCTCTAGTAATTTTCTGGTGGTGTCTTTAGGGTTGTCTAGGTAGAGGATCATGTCATCTGCAAACTTCTTCTTTTCCAAACTGGATTCTTTTCATTTCTTTTTCTTCTATGATTGCTGTGGCTAAAACTTCCAAAAATATGTTGAATAGTAGTGGTGAGAGTGGCCACCCTTGTCTTATTCCTGACTTTAAGGGGAACATTTTCAATTTTTCTCCATTGAGGATAATGTTTGCTGTGGGTTTATCATATATGGCTTTTATTATGTTGAGGTATGTTCCTTCTATGCCTGCTTTCTGGAGGGTTTTATCACAAATGAATGTTGGATTTTGTCAAAGGCTATCTCTGCATCTATTGAGATAATCATATGGTTTTTATCTTTCAATTTGTTAATGTGGTATATCACATTGATTGATTTGCAAATATTAAAGAATCCTTGTATCCCTGGGATAAAGCCCACTTGGTCATGATGTATGATATTTTTAATATGTTGTTGGATTCTGCTTGCTAGAATTTTGTTGAGGATTTTTATATCTATGTTCATCAGTGATATTGGCCTGTAGTTGTCTTTTTTTGTGGCATCTTTGTCTGGTTTTGGTATTAGGGTGATGGTGGCCTTATAGAATGAGTTTGGCAGTTTACCTTCCTCTGCAATTTCCTGGAAGAGTTTGAGTAGGATATGTGTTATCTCTTTAAATTTTTGGTAGAAATCTCCTGCAAAGCCATCTGGCCCTGGGCTTTCCTTTGTTGGAAGATTTTTTTATTACAGTTTTGATTTCTGTGCCTGTGATGGGTCTGTTAAGATTTTCTATTTCTTCCTGGTTCAATTTAGGAAGGTTATACTTTTCTAAGAATTCATCCATTTCTTCCAAGTTGTCCATTTTATTGGCATATAGTCACAGCTATGGTTTTTCCAGTAGTCATGTGTGGATGTGAGAGTTAGACTATAAAGAAAGCTGAGCACCCAAGAATTGATGCTTTTGAACTGTGGTGTTAGAGAAGACTCTTAAGAGTCCCTTGGACTGCAAGGAGATCCAACCAGCCCATCCTAAAAGAGATCAGTCCTGGGTGTTCATTGGAAGGACTGATGTTGAAACTGAAACTCCAATACTTTGGCCACCTCATGCAAAGAGCTGACTCATTTGAAAGACCTGATGCTGGGAAAGATTGAGGGCAGGAGGAGAAGGGGACAACAGAGGATGAGATGATTGGATGGCATCACCTACTCAATGGACATGAGTTTGGGTGAATTCTGGGAGCTGGTGATGGACAGGGAGGCTTGGCGTGCTGCAGTTCATGGGGTCGCAGAGTCGGACAGGACTGAGAGACTAAACTGAACTGCTGATAGTAGTCTCTTATGATTCTTTGTATTTCTGTGTTGTCTGTTGTGATTTCTCCATTTTCATTTCTAATTCTGTTGACTTGATTCTTTTCCCTTTTTTTCTTGATGAGCCTGGCTAATGGTTTGTCTATTTTATTTATCTTCTCAATGAACCAGCTTTTAGTTTTGTTGATTTTTGCTACAGTCTTCTTTGTTTCTTTTTTATTTACTTCTGCCCTAATTTTTATGAATTGTTTCCTTCTACTAACCCCGGGAGGTTCTTCATTTCTTCTTTTTCTAGTTGTGTTAGGTGTAAAGGTAGATTATTTGATTTTTCTCTTGTTTCTTAAGGTAAGCTTGTATTGCTATGAACCTTTCCCTTGGCACCACTTTTTATTGAATCCCACAGGTTTTGGGTTGTAATATTTTCATTTTCATTTATTTTTATGCATATTTTGATTTTTTATTTCTTCTGTGATTTGTTGGTTATTCAGAAGTATGTTGTTTAGCCTCCATATGCTTATATTTTTAAGTTTCTTTTTTCCTTGTAGCTGACATCTAATCTTACCACACTGTGATCAGAAAAGATGCTTGAAATGATTTCAATTTTTTTGAACTTACCAAGGCTAGATTTATGGCCCAGGATGTGATCTATCCTGGAGAATGTTCTGTGTGCACTTGAGAAAATGGTGAAATTCATTGTTTCAGGGTGAAATGTTCTATAGATATCAATTAGGTCAGAATAGCTGATTCACTTGTTCAGCCCTCAGCCCAGTTCAGAGTGTGCAAGATGACAAAGGCTTAGCCCCTTCCTGCAGGAAGTCCTGGTCTTGTGGGGAGAGAAAGACAGAAATGAGGGATGACTAAAGACTACTCCTCCCAAATGTGTCCCCCCTCTGTACGTTTAAATAGCCACCATTAGGAATGCAAGTTGGTACAGACACTGTAGAAACAGTATGGAGGTTCATGAAAAACTTAGAATAGAACTACCATATGATTCAGCAATCCCACTCCTGGGCACTTATCTGGAGAAAAACATGATTTGAAAAGATGCATGCCCTAATGTTCATTGCAGCATTGTTAATAATAGCCAAGACATGGAAGCAACCTAAATACCCCTTGACAGAGGAATGGACAAAGAAGATGTGGTACATGTATGCAATGGAATATTACCCAGCCATAAAAAACAATGAAATAATGCTATTTGTCACAACATGTATGGACCTAGAGATTATTATACTAAGTGAAGTAAATCACAGAGAAAGACAAGTACCATATGATCTCTCTTATATATGGAATCTTAAAATGATACAAATCAACTTATTTACAAAAGAGAAATAGATTCTCAGACATAGAAAATAAACTTATGGTTATCAAAGGGGAAAGTGAGTAGGGAGGGATAAATTCAGAGTTTGGAATTAGCATACATCCAGTATTCTTACCTGGGAAATCCCATGGACAGAGGAGCTTGGCGGGCTGCAGTTCATGGGGTTGCAAAGAATCAGACATGACTGAGTGACTCACACAACAATAGCAACAACATATAAAATAAATAAACAAGGTCCTACTATATAGCACAGGGAATTATATTCAACATGTTATATTAATAATAACCTATAATAATTAATAATAACTTATAACCTATAATTGGCACCCCACTCCAGTACTCTTGCCTGGAAAATCCCATGGACGGAGGAGCCTGGTGGGCTGTAGTCCATGGGGTCGCTAAGAGTCAGGCACGACTGAGCGACTTCACTTTCACTTTTCACTTTCATGCATTGGAGAAGGAAATGGCAACCCACTCCAGTATTCTTGCCTGGAGAATCCCAGGGACAGAGGAGCCTAGTGGGCTGCCATCTATGGGGTCGCACAGAGTCGGACACAACTGAAGCGACTTAGCAGCAGCAGCAGCATAACCTATAATAGTTATTTTATTATAATAACCTATAAAAGAATCTGAAAAGATTAATGTATATGTGAATAGTTTCTATGAATTACTTTGCCTTACACCAGCAAAGCACAGTTATAAATGTGGATTTACAACTCCACATTGTAAATCAACTAGGCTTCAATCTAAAATGATAAATAAATAAATAAACAGCCAGAATCCACCCAAATGGCACATCCAGCACCTGTATCACATCCGAATCATCTGTCTCCAGCACTGTCCACTTCCAAGCCATAGGGTCATCATCCAGCCAACCCCTGACACCAATTTCTACTCCCGCTGCCTCACACCTTCATCCAGGCCACGGTCTTCTCTCACCTGTGCTTCCTGCTCCCTTCCTCCACACCAGCCTCCAAGAAATCTATCTGAGTCTGAAGTGAGACCCCCTCCAGCCTCTGACACTTCAGTGACTTCCCAGCACTCATGGAATAACATGGAAATCCCTCCTGCACAGGTGATCAGCCCCTGCACCCCTCAATCCAACTCACAGTGCCCCATGCTCACAAGGCTCAGTCATCCACATCCCTCAACTGTGCTGGGTCCTCTCATCCATAGCCAACACAGGTGCTTTTCTCACCCAGCCTGGGGGCTTTTCCTGGGCTCTCCAGCCTGCCTGACTTTTGATCTCTCCAACATTCATCAATGGGTTGCTTCTCGGAGAAGCCTCCCCTGCCCACCCTCCATTAAGAAAATATTTATCCTTACCCTAGCATCTTTTTCATGTCATTGTGATCCTTATCACACTTTGAGGGGGAAGTTCATTTATGTGTTTGTATGTGTGTGCATCTTCCCCACTAGACTAGAAGCTCCTTAAAGATAGGAACAAGGTCTGATTTTATAGTCCAGGGGTGTTTACAAGGGTAATGATGACAGAGTCTTGGAACTGAGAGGGACTCACCTATTCCAGGATCCCATGAGCTACCTGAATCCTCTTGGCATTCCTTAGAGGCAGCTGGACATGACCTTCCTGGTTGCCTCCCATGATGAAGAACTCATGCACTCTCAAGACAGCCAAACTTATCCTTGAATGACTTCAATTAATAAGAAAGTCTTCCCCATCTGGAGCCAAAATTTATCACCCCAAACTTTCTGCTCCTTGGTACTCAGCCTGTCCCTTAGCTTCTCTACCCTCTTCAGCAGCACTCCAGGTGTTTGAAGACAGTGGCCTAGTTCCTCTTGTTTTCTCAAAGGGAATATCTTAAGATATTCCCTCTGACTTCTCCTAATATAGCTTCTTTTGGAATTCTTGAACCACCTTGACCATATTCCCCTGGACCTGCTTATTTTCCCTTAAAATGTTCTAATCGACATCTTCACTGAACAAAGTCAGCAGTCCAGTCATGGTCTGAGTAGCCTAAAGTAGAGTTTTCATGAGAAGATTCTTGAGAGTCCCTTGGATTGCAAGGAGATCAAACCAGTCAATCCTAAAGGAAATCGACCCTGAATATTCAGTGGAAGGACTAATGCTAAAGCTGAAGCTCCAATACTTTGGCCACCTGATGTGAAGAGCCCGTTTATTGGACAAGACTCTGATGTTGGGAAGATTGAAGGTGTTGGGGACTTTTTTTCTGGGACTTGGAAGCGACGAACCTGAAAGAAGGACACTCGGACAGTCTCTTGTAAGGACTGACAAGTTTATTTTTGTAGCAAGTCTTTTTATAGAAGTAGGAACAAAGAGCTTAGAGTATACAGCCAGCAGAGCACGTATGGGGTTAACACCTAATCAGTAAAAATATTTTAAGGACAGCACGCTCTAAGTGACCCATGTGCTTATCCCATAACCTGTTTTTTCAAGCAACATCTTTAATATTTATTATTAAATCTTGGCGCGGGGCATAACCAAAGGCAGGAGATGTTTTTCTGCCCGAGCACACCAAGTTGGGGTATTTCTGGCCCTTCGCCATTTTCTCAAGGACTTCTTCCAACCGGCTATTTTGTACTTGGCTTCCCAACAGAGGGCAAGAGGAGAAGCGGGTGACAGAGGAGGAGATGGCTGGATGGCATCATTGATTCAATGAGCATAAGTTTTAGGGAAAGTAAGGGAGAAGATTAATGCCTGGCATTCTGCACTCCATGTGGTCACAAAGAGTCAGACATTACTGAGTGACTGACAAACAGCAGTGATCCAAAAGTCAGACATCCAGGACAGAAGCCCACACAGCACCAGAACACCAAAAAAAAAAAAAAATCATGAGGAATCATTAAAGGCTTTAAAGGGCCAGCATGATCTGTAAGGTAAAGATGATATTCACCCCAACAGGAAGCATAGCATAGGTACCAGAGACCACAAGATGTGGTGGGAACTTTCTCCCAAGGCAGGATGCTGCTGAGTCACTTCAGTCGTGTTCGACTCTGTGTAACCCCATAGGCGGCAGCCCACCAGGCTCCCCCGTCCCTGGGATTCTCCAGGCAAGAACACTGGAGTGGGTTGCCATTTCCTTCTCCAATGCGTGAAAGTGAAAAGTGAAAGTGAAGTCTCTCAGTCATGTCCAACCCTCAGCGACCCCATGGACTGCAGCTTACCAAGCTCCTCCATCCATGGGATTTTCCAGGAAAGAGTACTGGAGTGGGGTGCCATTACCTTCTGGAAATCCTGTGGAAATTTCAACAGTGATGCCAACTAGCTGCATAGGACATAGGCAGTCTCTTTGCCATCTCTCTGACATGATTTTTCCATCCATAAAGTGAGGATAGTATTAATAGTGCCTACAGGGTTGTCCTGAGGATTGGATGAGACAAAAGCTTTGTGAAAGATGCTGTAAAGACCCTGAAATGCTCTGGGCACACAGCAGGCAGTGATAACTGTAACTAACATTTCCTACTTCTACTTGAGTCATAGGCACTCAAACTCTGATTTTAAATTTTCTTTCCTGAGGCCCAGTTTTTTAGTCCCCTTAATAATTGGTTTAGAATTCATATAAAAGAAAGGAAACAAGTGGATAAATTTAGACCCCCCAAAAAAGATTGTTTAACCCTGGATTACAATCATGAAATTGTCAAACAAATCCTATGTCATACAGTCTGACAGACTCCATGTTAATTTTTAAGGTCAGTGTCGAAAACAACAACTTTCTAATGAGGCTAAAAACATGTAATAATTCTCCAGGCAATTAAATGAATATCATCTTCTTTATCTCACCCTAAATTTGTCATCTTCAACATTTTTTCTAAAGGGTAGAATATCTCTGTTGGATCCAGTGATATTTTCCCCAAGTTGGATGTTATCTTAGAAGTCATAGGACTATAGAATCTCAGTGGGGACAGAAGATGTCATTCCTGTCTGAATCTCTTCTTTCAGGATGGAGCATCTCAGATGCAGAGAGGCAGGGAACCACCAATGGCCACAGTGGCAGAACCAAGGGTAGAGCATACACATAAGGATGTATGTAGATCTTTAAAACTTGAAAAGATGGGGACCTGGGTAAGCACAGGGTTTAAAACTCCTTTGAGGCAATTCAACAGCTCTCTGGGCAAGGTTGTGCCTTCACCTGTGAATCAGAAGGAAGATGATGCCAAAGCAACCATTAAGGGGATGGAAATCAGAATCCTGAAATAAATCCTTTCATTTATGGACAATTGATTCTTTACAGTCAAATTGAGGGGAAAAAATAGTCTTTTTCAACAAATAAGGCTAGAGACGACTGTATATCAAAGTGCTAAAGAGTGAAGTTGGACTCCCGCCTCACACATATACAAAAATCAAACTCCAAATGGATCAAAAGTCTAAACATAAGGACTAAAATTATAAACTCTTTAGAAGGAAATGTTAGAGTAAACCTCTGAGCTCAGGTTAAACGATGTTTTCTTAGATTTGACAATAAAAATACAAGCAACAAAAGAAAAAAATAAACTTCATCCGAATTTGAAGATTTTATGCCTTATAGGATATGATGAAGAAATTGGACAGGCAACCTGCAGAATGAGAAACACTATTTAGAGGTTGTATATTTGATAAGGGATTTGTATCCAGAATAAACCACTCACTCTTACAACTCTATAATAAAAACATGCATAACCTAATTTAAAAATGAACAAAGAATCTAAAGAGACAGTTCGCCAAATAAATATACAAATTGCCAATAAGAACATGAAAAGATACTGAACATAGTCATCAGGGAATACAAATCAGCCCCACAATACATACAACTTCACACCCACTAGGAAGACTGGGATCAAAAGGATGGACAATAGCAACTGTTGATGAGGGTACAGTGATGGAGATGTAACACAGAGCAGCCTCTTCAGAAAAAAGTCTGAAGCTGCCTCAGATTATTAAACATAGACTTACTGTAGGATGCAGTAATTCTACACTAGGTACATACCCAAGGGAAATGAAAATGTACATCCTCACAAAGCTTGTACATGAGTGTTCACAGTAAAACTAATCACTGTCCATACAGTAAGTCCCCTACATATGAATGAGTTCCATTCCGAGAGCACATTCGTAAGTCCAATTTGTTTGTCAGTCCAACAAAGTTAGCCTAGGTACCCAGCTAATACAATCGGCTATACCGTACTATGCTGTCATCAGCTTATAATATGTTTCACACAAGTGATATACAACAAACACAAAAATAAAACATTTTTAATCTCACAGCACAGTGTCTTGAAAAGTACAGTAGTTCAGTACAACAATTGGCATACATGGGCTGGCATTGAGTGAACGGCAAGAAGAGTTACTGTCTGGGGGAGGGAGAGGAAGTGGGAGATGATAGAGCTGAAGGATTGTCAGTAATGGAAGATGGGAGGCAAGTTGCAATTTCACTCACACCTGGCATTGATGGAAGGCACATTAGAACCTTGGAAAGTTCACAACTTGAAGGTTCGTATGTAGAGGACTTACTACATTTCAAAAGTGAAAACAACTCAAAGGTCCATCGCCTGATGAATTGGTGAATAAAATGTGGGATAGCCACAAAATGGAATATTATTTAGCAATAAAATGGAATGAAGCTCTGACACATGCTGCAAGATGGATGAACTTTGAAAATATTATGCTAAGTGAAAGAAACCCATCACATAAGGCCTTTTATTGTATGATTCCACTTTCTGAAATGACCAAAACAGGTTAATCCATGGAGACAAAGTAGGTTAATAGTCACCTTAGGATTAGTGATAAGAGATGAGAGCTGTTAGAGATAGGGTTTCTTTTTGGAGCAGTAAAAATGCTCTAAATTGATAATGCAACGATGGTTGTACAACTTTTCAAATATACTGAAAATCAATCAACTGTACACTTCAAGTAAGTGAATTTTATGCTTGCAAATTATTCAAAATTGCTTCCCTGGTAGCTCAGCTGGTAAAGAATCCACCTGCAATACAGGAGATTCCAGTTCGATTCCTGGTTTGCAAAGACCCCCCGGAGAAGGGATAGGCTACCCGCTCCAGTGTTCTTTGGCTTCCCTGGTGGCTTAGATGGTAAAGAATTTGCCTGCAATGTGGGAGATCTGGGTTCAATCCCTGGTTTGGGAAGATTCCCTGAAGGAGGGCATGGTAACCCACTCCAGTATTCTTGCCTGGAGAATCCCATGGACAGAGGAGCCTGTTTAGCTACAGTCCATGGGGTTGCAAAGAGTTGGACACGACTAAAAGACTAAGCACAACTACTCAAATGCTCTTTTTAAAAGGAAAGGGAAAAATTTAAGCATTCATTTATTCATGATTCCACATTCATTGAATGACTCCTAGGTCCTAGGTCCTAAGGATGCAATAAGGAATCTACCTTATGATAGATCTGTGGGTCAAATCCTGCCCACTGTCTGTTTCTGCAAATAAAGTTTTATTGACACACAGCCATGTTCATCCATGTATTGTCTGTGTGGGTTTTCCCAACACAGTGGCAGGGATGAGTAGTTGGAACAGAAACTATATAGCCCACAAAACTGAAGATTTTTTTCAGGCACACCTCCCTTTGATGCACTTCACAGATACTGCATTTGTTGAAAATTGAAGGCTTATGGCTACCCTGTATCTAGCAAGTCTATTGCTGCCATTTTTCCAACAGCATTTGCTCATTTCATGTCTCTGGGTTGTGTTTCAGTAATTCTTCCCATATGTCAAACTTTTTCATTATTATTACATTTGTTGTGGTGATCTGTGATCAGTGATCTTTGATGTTACTATTGTAACTGCAGATGTGGTAGAAATAGCAAGAGAACTAGAATTAGAAATGGAGCCTGAAGATGTGGCTGAATTCCTGCAATCCCATGATAAAGCTTTAACAGATGAGGAGTTGCTTCTTAGGGATGAGCAATGAAAGTGGTTTCTTGAGACAGAAACTACTCCTGGTGAAGATGTTGTGAAGATTGTTGAAATGACAACAAAGGATTTAGAATCTTATGTAAACTTAGTTGGTAGAGCAAAGAAAGCGTTTGAAAGGATTGACTCCAGTCTTGAAAGAAGTTCTACTGCAGGTAAAATGCTATTAAACAGCCTTGCATGCTACAGAGAAATCCTTCATAAAAGCAAAAGCCAATCAATGCAGCAAACTTTATCCTTGCCTTGCTTTAAGAAATTTCCACAGCCACCCTTGCATTCGAAACCACCATCCTGATCACTCAGCAACCATCAATGTGGAGGCCAGACCCTCCACCAGGAAAAAGATCATAACTCTCTAAAGGCTCAGATGATGCTCAGCATTTCTTTTTTAGCAGAAGGTATTTTAATGAAGGCATATATATTGTTTTTTTAGACATAGTGCTATTGCACACTTGACAGTATAATGTAAACATACCTTTTAAGCGCACTAAGAAACAAACCTATTCGTGTGATTTGCTTTATTGCAATATTTACATTGTTGTGGTCATCTGGAGCCAAACCTTCAGTATCTCTGAGGTCTGCCTGAACTATCTGTCCTGAAAAGTCCAGGACCTGAAGTTCGCCAACTCTAGTAGTTAGAGCATCAGGTGCAGATACATGTTACAAAACAGTATAAATAATCGGAAGTGGCAAGAGCTGCTCTTTTAGGTGGGTAAAGAGAGAGGTCTTTCTGAGAAGGTGGCACTGGAGCCTGTAACGAGGGGATACAGTAAATCATGTGCCCTTTTAATGAAAAATGTTCCAGGAAGAGGGAACAGGGAGTGAAATTGTTGGGGGCCAGCATGGCAAGACAAAGGCTTTAAAATGTTACATTCACTTAGTTGATAAAGCAGAGAAGGGGCTGGAAAGGGTTGACTCCAATTTTGAAAGACGTTCTACAGAAGCCAAATGAGCTAAGGGTGAGTTATAGCCAAAAGCTAGCTTCCCCACATGGTTGAGCCCAGGACCCCACCCAAGCCAGGAGATGGCAAAGGCAGAGATTATCTCAAAAACCCTTAGGAAAGCAGACACCAGAACCCACTTTACTTGGAGATGGGAGAGACTCTGAACCAAAGAATCACCAAAAGTCATTAATGAGAAGGCTGTTGCATACATCTATGCTTTAAAAAAGAAATGCCAATATATCCAAGAAAAAGCCACAATCTGAAAGGATAAATACACCCAATGTTTATTGCATTTCTATTTACATTATCCAAAACAGAGACCTAAATGTTCACTGGCAGAGGAATGGATAAAGATGTGGTGTATATATACAATGTAATATTACTCAGCCATGAAAAAGCAGGGAATAATGCCACCTGCTGCCAAATGGATGGACCTAGAGATCATCATATGAGTAAAGTAAATTAGAAAAATGTAAGTATCACGTGATATCACTCATATGTGGAATCTAAATTAAAAAAAAAAACAAATTAATGTATACAAAACAGAAATAGATTTACAGGTATTGAAAACAAACTTATTGTTACCAAAGGGGAAATGGGGAGTGAGGGAAGGATGAACCAGGAGCTTGGGATGAACATACTCAACAAGGACCTACTGCATAGCACAGGGAACTCTACTCAATATTCTGTGATAACCTATATAAAAAAAGAATCTAAAAAAGAATGAATATATGTATATACATAACTAAATCATTTTTCCATACGCCTGAAACAAACACAACATTGTAAATCACCTGTGCTTCAATAAAAATTTTTAAAGTATTTAAAATATTTTTGTTAAAAAGCAGATAAAAACATCTGTGACTATGGAAAAACAGAAAAGAAATGCCAAGATTGATCAAGATCAATTCCCACTATGTCAGGACCGTGGAAGTTGCTGTAGGCCCTGCAAAGAGTGCTGGGGGTGAGGTTTGTCAGTGGCCGTGGGGGTGCCTAAGGGTTTCCCAGGTGGTACCAGTGGCAAAGAATCTGCCTGCAATGCAGGAAGTACAAGAGAGTCAGATTTGATCCCTGGTGGGCCACAGTCCATGTGGTCACAAAGAGCTGGACATGACTGAGCATGTACACATATGGGGGACTCAAGGCAGAAACTTTATCACTTACTGTCTGTGTGATGGAGGAATGATTTTATTTATATATGTTCTTATAACAAGGACTTACTTTCTATCTCAGGTAAAGCACTTTCCCTTTCTGAGTCCCTACTTCCTCCAATAAGAATGATAATATCCACTTCCCAATATATAAAATTGCCTATCTCAAAACTCAGCACAAGTGGCTCCTCTGTCTGTGCTGTTGAAGCTGAAAAGGACTCATCAGCATCTGGGTAGCTGACAGTTTACACTCTTGAAGGTCAACTCCTCATGAGTCCCACAATTCTCTGAAGTCAATTGACAAACAAACGCCCTAAGTAGACTCATGGACGTGCTCTACTGCCTAATCTAGGATAAGAAAAACACAAATGTCACCACTTCACATCTGCAAGCCTCAAAAAATAAATTAACACTTTGTAGGATGCACTTAAAACCCCAATAGCCTTTGTTTACAAGGTTGTTTTGGAGACAACCTCCAGATTGTTTTGGAAACACATCAGGATCTTTATGTCATTTCAGGGTATGGCTGTGCACTCCTTCCTGTTCATCTGATACAGATTTAGAATGAGGAAGCCACCTTGCAGGCGTTGCACACACCTGGGCAGACCTGCTGGCATTACAGCATGTGAGATCTGCAGGGTGGCACTTGTATTGGTGAGTGAGCAAAGCGTTCACCTCCTGTTGGGCAATTGGTATCTCAGAGAAGCACACCCTGCAGTTATTTTAACAGCAATGGAGTCCATAGCTGCTTGGATGAAGAAGCTAGAGGGAATTGCTATATCCACTTTAACCTTGAAGGACTCTTTGGGGCCAAGGTCCCCAGAGGTTAACCCAACCCCTTTCAGAGAAGTCCAACCTGACTCTGAGGGACTCCTTCCTGCTCTAACAGAGCACAGCTACATTCATCATTGCAAATTCTCCCCCACCTAGAGGATGGTTTCTGCTCCTTCTAACTTGCCTTCCACAAATCTATGATCCACCAGGAATCACGAAAGCCAGGACTGATCCAGCTCATTCTTGTCCCCAAGCCCAAAACATTTTCTAAAATGAGGGAATTCTTTATCCAAAGGAAACCTTGAGCAGAATGTATCTGACCTGGGGATACAAAACAGAGAAAATGGAGATGCTCTGGATAAACTGGTGGGTGTGGGGTTTCAGCCCTGCCCCACAAGTATGTGTTCCTACCACTTCACTCAAGGGTTCTGTTGAGCTCACCTCCCACCCTCAAGGGATCCGGAAAGCACAATTTGAAAATTACAGTCAAATCTAATTCTTTCATTTTACAGATCAAAAACTGAGACCTAGAAAACCAAAATGTCTTGCTCAAAGGCCATGGCAATACCTGGTCCAGGTCTTGGCTCCATATTTTGAGAAGTTGGCAAATTTTTTCTGTAAAGGGACAGGTGGTAAATATTTTCAGCTTTGGGGGCATGCAGTCTCCACCACTGTAGCACCAAAGAAGTCATCAGCAATATATAAACCAATAAGCATTGATGAGTTACAATCAAATACTATTTACAAAGACAATGACATTGTCTATACCCAAATTTATAGTGGCATTATTCACAACAGCCAAACATGGATGAGTCCCTAGGAGAATAGATGGATAAAGAAGGTGTGGTCTGTTCGTAAAAGAGAATATTATTCAGCCTTGAAAGGAAAGAAATTCTGAGATAAGCTACATGATGGATGAACTTTGAGAACATTGCTGTTAAGTCGCTTCAGTCATGGCCGACTCTGTGCGACCCTATAGGCGGCAGCCCACCAGGCTCCCCTGTCCCTGGGATTCTCCAGGCAAGAACACTGGAGTGGGTTGCCATTTCCTTCTCCAATGCATGAAAGTGAAAAGTGAAAGTGAAGTAGCTTCAGTCGTGTCCAACTCTGTGCGACCCCGTAGACGGCAGCCCACCAGGCTCCTCTGTCCATGGGATTTTCCAGGCAAGAGTACTGGAGTGGGGTGCCATTGCCTTCTTCTTGAGAACATTAGGCCAAGAGAAATAAACCAGACACAAAAGGGCAAATACTGTAGGATTCCACTTATAGGAGGCGCCTATAGCAGCAAATTCACAGAAACAAAAAGTAGAATGGTGGATGCCCAGGACTGAGGAGGTGAGGGTTTAGAGTTTAATGCGTACAGAGTTTCAGTCCGGAAAGATGAAAACATCTGGAGGTGGATGGTGGTGATAGTAGTGAAACTGTTAGTCACTCAGCCATGTCCAACTCTTCGCAACCCCAGGGACTGTAGCCCACCAGCCTCCTCTGTCTATGGAATTTTCCAGGCAAGAGAGTACTGGATCGGGTAGCCATTCCCTTCTCCAGGGGATCTTCCTGACCCAGGGATTGAACCCGGGTCTCCTGCATTGCAGGCAGATTCTTTCCCATCTGAGCCACTGGGGACGCTAGCACAATGTAAAGGCAACTAATACCACTGAATCATATACACTTGAATACAGTAAACATGGTAAATCTTAAGTGTATTTTATCTCAATAGAAAAATAGCAATTTTTAAAAAGTGATGAGCCAGATTTCAGTTCAGGCTACTGTCTCAGGACAGAAAGATGATTAGACGGCAGATAACACTGAGTGATCATGGCTGTTCCAGGAGAGTGGGGTGGGTAGCTGGTGATCTCTAAAGTAGCTGCCATCCATTGAAATGAAAAGTCAACTGTGGGTCCAATAAAGTTAGACAGTAACTGGAATCATCCACTTGCCACCTACTCTGGCCACAGTGAGACTAAAGCCAGCAGTTTTCATGGTATGGTGAAGTAACCAGAACTCAGACTTCACATTAGGCGAAGTGAGATTTGCATGTTGCATCCAAGAACCATCATTCAATGGCAGCGTGCATTTGGGCAACGATCTAGCACTCTGAGCCTCAGTCTCCCTCCATAAAATGACTTTCTTACGGTTGTTACTGTTCAGTTACTAAGTCGTGTCTGATTCTTTGTGACCCCATAGACTGTAGAATGTCAAGCTCCCTTGTCCTTCACTATCTCCCAGAGTTTGCTCAAATCCATGTCCACTGAGTCTGTAGTGCTATCTAACTATCTCATTCTA
Organism: Bos mutus; assembly: GCF_027580195.1. NCBI lineage: Eukaryota > Metazoa > Chordata > Mammalia > Artiodactyla > Bovidae > Bos > Bos mutus. The sequence goes on from NC_091637.1 coordinate 62,844,094, forward strand.
TCCTGCCCTTTTCTCATTTTGCCTTCAATCTTTCCCAGCATCAGGGTCTTTTCCAATGAGTCAGCTCTTTGCATCATGTGGCCACAGTATTGGTGCTTCAGCTTCAGAAACAGTCACTCCATGAGTATTCAGAGTTGATTTCCTTTAGAACTAACTGGTTTGATCTTGTTGTCCAGGGACCCTCAAGAGTCTTCTCCAACAGCACAATTCAAAAGCATCAGTTCTTCCTGGCACTCATCTACCTTTATGGTCCCAGCTCTCACATCCATACATGACTACTGAAAAAACATAGCTCATACGATCTCTTAAATTAGATAGTAAATCTACTGTGCCAGGTTATGCTAACATTTATTTTATTAAAAAATACATGCAAAGAAACTACTGTATGACAAAAACTCAATAAGTGTTATCTAATTTCCTTCTGTTTCTGGTCCTTAAATTATCAATAACTAAGGCATAAAGGTGGAGAAGGCAATGGCACCCCACTCCAGTACTCTTGCCTGGAAAATCCCATGGATGGAGGAGCCTGGTAGGCTGCAGTCCATGGGGTTGCTAAGAGTCGGACACAACTGAGCAACTTCATTTTCACTTTTCATTTTCATGCATTGGAGAAGGAAATGGCAACCCACTCCAGTGTTCTTGCCTGGAGAATCCCAGGGATGGGGGAGCCTGGTGGGCCGCCGTCTATGGGGTTGTACAGAGTCGGACACGACTGAAGCGACTTAGCAAGGCATAAAGGACTCCCAGAAGGGAAAAGAAAAAAGGAAGGAGAATCACCAAAGATCTACCATGATTGCTGAAATGGAGCCATTTTTAGGCATATAGCTGAAGATAGTCAACCTTGAGTGTCATGCAAAGACGCTGATTGTTATTATCAGCAAAAGTACATGAAAAGTTCTCCCTGAGAACAAAAACACTTTTTTCAGCTCACAAAAGGTGTTCAGTCAAAGAGGAGAGAAGTTCAAGTACTTGCCTGCTTCCTTTTTATTTTGAACTAAATGTTTATGTTTCCCTAAATTTATACATTGAAGCCTTAATGCTCAGTATGCTGGTACTTGGAGGTGGGGCTTTGGGGAAGTGACTAGGATTAGATGAGGTCATGAAGGTGAGATCTTCATGATAAGATTAATGGCTTTATAGGAAAAGGAGAAAGCAAAGAGAAACTAAAGAGCCTCTTGATGAGTGTGTAGGAGGAGAGGGAAAGAGCCAGCTTAAGACTAAATATTAAAAAAACTAAGATCACGGCATCCAGCCCCACTACTACACGGCAAATAGAAAGGGAAACAGTGGAAACAGTGACAGACTTCCTCCTCTTGGGCTCCAAAATCTCTGCAGACAGTGACTGCAGCCATGAAATCAGAAGACAATTGCTTCTTGGCAGGAAAGCTATGACAAACCTAGACGGTTTGCTGAAAAGCAGAGACGTTACTTTGCCAGCAAAGGTCCATATTGCCAAAGCTATGGTCTTCCCAGTGGTCACCTATGGCTGTGAAAGCTGAATTGTTAAGAAGGCAAAATGCCAAAAACTAGATGCCTTCAAACTGTGGTGCTGGAGAAGACTCCTGAAAGCCCCCTGGACAGCGAGATCAAACCAGTCAATCTTAAGGGAGATCAACCCTAAATATTCACTGGAAGGGCTGATGCTGAAGCCGAAGCTCCAGTATTTTGGTCATGTGATGCAAAGAGCTGACTCATTGGAAAAGTCCCTGACACTGGGAAAGATTGAGGACAGAAGGAGAAGAAGGAGTCAGAGGATGAGGTGGCTGGATGGCATCACCGATGCAATGAACATGAACTTGGGCAAACTCCGGAAGATGGTGAGAGACAGGGAGGCCTGGCCTGCTGCAGTCCATGGGGTCGCAAAGAGTCAGACACGACTGGAAGACTAAAAAAACAACAACAAGGAAAAGGAAGGCTTCCCAGGTGGCACGAGTGGTAAAGAACCTGCCTGCCAATGTAGGAGGCACAAGAGGCGTGGGTTCAATCCCTGGGTCTGGAAGATCCCCTGAAGAAAGGCATGGCAACCCATTCCAGTGCTCTTGCCTAGAAACTTCCTTGGACAAGGAGCCTGGTGGGCTATTGTCCATAGGGTTGCAAAAAGTTGGACATGACTGAGCACACACATACAATAGGAAAAGCAAAAGGGACCTCTCTCCAACCTATAAGGACCCAGTGAGAAACCAGATGTCTGCAAACCAGGAAGAGACACTTCACCAACACCAAACCATGCTGGGGCACCCTAATCTCAGATGCTCTGCCTTCAGAAATGTGAGAAAATAAATTTCTGTTAAGCTACCTGATCTATGGCATTTTAGGTCTGAGCAGACTAAGACACTTTTCCTGCCCAGAGGTTAAAAAAAACTTCAACAGTCAATTCCAGGGCACTGAGTTTATTTCAATTCTTCCTCAGCTATAGAGACTTAGGACAAACCTAGACAGTGTGTTAAAAAGCAGAGACATTACTTTGCCGACAAAGATCAGTATAGTCAAAGCTATTGTTCTCCAAGTCATGTATGGATGTGAGAGTTGGACCATAAAGAAGGCTGAGTGCCAAAGAACTGATGCTTTCAAACCTTGTACTGGAGAAGACTCTTGAGAGTCCCTTGGATTGTAAGGAGATAAAACCAGTCAATCCTAATGGATATCAACCCTGAATATCCATTGGAAGGACTGTGGCTGAAGCTGAAGCTCCAATACTTTGACCACCTATGCCAAAAGCCGCCTTATTGGAAAAGATCCTGATGCTGGGAAAGATTGAAGGCAAAAGGAGAGAGGGCGACAGACGATGAGATGATTAGATAGCATCACCGACTCAATGGACATGAACCTGAGGAAACTTTGGGAGAGAGTGGAGGACAGAGGAGCCTGGCATGCTTCAGGCCATGGGGTGACAAAGAGTCAGATATGACTTCATCACTGAATAATGATAAAATAGAGACTCAGAGGTAACATACAAGCAAATATGGAATTTAGGACCTTTCAGCAGTTATTAAGTCACTTCAACTGTTACTTACAGAACCAAACTATTCATCTGGGACCTGGGAGTCACCTTGGACTTGTGCTCATCTCCCTGCCCAAACCCCATGTCCAACCTGCTCCAGAACTTGCTTATTCAATCTCCTTCCTTTTCCATTCACTGCCCTCCTCCACCCTCATGGGCCTTGCTGCTGCTGCTGCTAAGTCACTTCAGTCGTGTCCGACTCTGTGTGACCCCATAGACGGCAGCCCACCAAGCTCCCCTGTCCCTGGGATTCTCCAGGCAAGAACACTGGAGTGGGTTGCCATTTCCTTCTCCAATGCATGAAAGTGAAAAGTGAAAGTGAAGACGCTCATTCGTGTTTGACTCTAGAGAACCCATGGACTGCAGCCCACCAGGCTCCTCCGTCCATGGGATTTTCCAGGCAGGAGTACTGAATCTGGGTGCCATTGCCTTCTCCGTCATGGGCCTTAATCAGGTCCTAATCTCCCGACTCTCATCTACCCTATCCCAGCACTGTGACAACCAGAGAGAATTTTCAAAACCATACAAGTTATCTGTTGTCCCCTGGCCTCACAGTCTGATGGGGATGCTGGGCGACATCCCATAGCCCTCCCAACTGACCCCAGCCCACCTCTCCAGCTCCTCTCCCACCCCTGGTTCTAGCCCCACTCACCTGCACATAGCCCCATCCCCAACTCTTTCACACCTCCACACTGTTGGATTGCACTGTCCTCTCCATCTGGATTTTCTTGCCTCTTCTTCCCTCCTCTCTCCACCCCTGAGTGGCCAGCTCAAACATTGCCTCCTCCAGGCAGCCCCTCTGGGTTCCTACAATCTCTGTGCCATGTCCAGCATTGCACTTGGGAAATCACGCTGTGATGGGTCTGGAGGATTCCGGGGCTCCCCTGGGTCAGCACAGAAATCCAGCCTTCTGAATCCCAGCCTTTGGTCCAAGGCTTGACCCAGAGCACCGGCCCTATCTTGGTGTCTGCAAAATACTCTGTCCCTATATCCTAACATTTTTCTTCCCCATCCTTGCTGAGGGTGGGGGCAAAACCAGTCTCTTTCTACCAGGACAAAAACTAGAGACACAAGTTCGCTGGCCACCTCTTTGAGTCTCTTGTGGTATTCTGAAAGGAAATGATTCTGTCCCTAGCTAGATGTGAGACTCAGAAACTTTGCTGAGTCCCAGGAACCTCCAGAACTGGCCTGACCAAAGCAGAGCCAGCTCTGAGCACGTCCAGCCAAGGGCCAGTCTTGTGGGCACGGGGGCTGGCTGTGGGGAGGCTCAGGCGGGCCAGCCTGCCACACCTGCACACCACAGAGGCACCCGCAGGCTGCAGGGCCGGCTGTAAACAGGCAGGTGTCAGGGCGACGGCCACAGCGGAAGCCATGGTGCCTGCTCTGGGGCTCTGCTCCCAACCAGCAAGCTACCTGCACATCCCTGTGTAGACTCTCCAGACAGCAGACCCTCTCTCCCCGAGCCCTGGGCTAGGGGGATGGACATACCAGGAACAGGGTCCCATCCCTTTCTGCCCCCCTCCCTCCTTCCCTTCCTTTTCCTTCCTTTCTTCCTTCAAAAGATGTAAATATTAAGTCAGCCCAGCTCTAGCAGGCAGGCCCTGAGACACACAGCAAAATATTATGGTCCCATCAAAAACTTCTTCTCACTGTACTTTGATAACATGAACACAGCCTTACTGGGGATGTACTGCTGAGCAGGACAGACACACTCTGTGTTCTCCTGGAGCTTGGGATGTGAGTGACGAGCAGGGTCAGACAGTAGACAAGTAATCCCACAACTAAACATGGAACTACAGCCCTGGTAATGTGCTTAGAAGGAGGAGGGATTCAGGGACCGAAATACAACAACAGTAATCATAACAAGCGTAAGTGTACAGCCCTTACCCTGTGCTGGGCACGCTCCAAGAGCTTGATCACTATTTCTTCACAACCACGCTAAGAGCTAGGCATGTCTACCAACCCCATGGTAAAAGAGAAGCGCAGAAAGAATAAGAAAATTTCCACCCTGAAGGGGTGGGGCAGGGGTTCATCAGACCCAGAAAGGCTCTCTGAGGATGGACATTTGAGCAGAGCCTGGAAAGATGAGCGGTCCCCTGGTGGAAATCAGGAACATTCTGGACAGAGGAGAACCCAGATGAAGACCCTGGAAAGTGAAAGTCACTTAGTCGTGTCCGACTCTTTGAGACCCCATGGACTATACAGTCCATGGAATTCTCCAGGCCAGAATACTGGAGTGGGTAGCCTTTCCCTTCTCTAGGGGATCCTCCCAACCCAGGGATCAAAACCAGGTCTCCCACATTGCAGGCGGATTCTTCACCAGCTGAGCCACTTGGGAAGCATAAGGCCCTGGATCAGGCACCAATACAGGAGGAAAGTACCATGAAGATCTAAGAACTGACTCAGTTCAGTTCAGTTCAGTCGCTCAGTTGTGTCCGACTCTTTGCCACTCCATGAATTGCAGCATGCCAGGCCTCCCTGTCCATCACCAACTCCCGGAGTCTACCCAAACCCATGTCCATCAACTTGGTGATGCCATCCAGCCATCTCATCCTCTGTCATCCCCTTCTCCTCCTACCCCCAATACTTCCCAGCATTAGGTTTTTTTCCAACGAGTCAACTCTTCACATGAGGTGGCCAAAGTATTGGAGTTTCAGCTTCAGCATCAGTCCTTCCAATGAACACCCAGGACTGATCTTCTTTAGGATGGACTGGTTGGATCTTCTTGCAGTCCAAGGGGACTCTCAAGAGTCTTCTCCAACACCACAGTTCAAAAGCATCAATTCTTCAGCGCTCAGCCTTCTTCACAGTTCAACTCTCACATCCATACATGACTACTGGAAAAACCATAGCCTTGACTAGACGGACCTTTGTAGGCAAAGTAATGTCTCTGCTTTTGAATATGCTATCTAGGTTGGTCATAACTTTCCTTCCAAGGAGTAAGTGTCTTTTAATTTCATGGCTGCAGTCACCATCTGCAGTGATTTTGGAGCCCAAAAAAATAAAGTCTGACACTGTTTCCACTGTTTCCCCATCTATTTCCCATGAAGTGATGGGACCAGATGCCATGATCTTCATTTTCTGAATGTTGAGCTTTAAGCCAACTTTTTCACTCTCCTCTTTCACTTTCATCAAGAGGCTTTTTAGTTCCTCTTCACTTTCTGCCATAAGAGTGGTGTCATCTGCATATCTGAGGTTATTGATATTTCTCCCAGCAATCTTGATTCCAGCTTGTGTTTCTTCCAGCCCAGCGTTTCTCAGGATATACTCTGCATAAAAGTTAAATAAGCAGGGTAACAATATACAGCCTTGACATACTCCTTTTCCTATTTGGAACCAGCCTGTTGTTCCATGTCCAGTTCTAACTGTTGCTTCCTGACCTGCATACAGGTTTCTCAAGAGGCAGGTCAGATGGTCTGATATTCCCATCTCTTGAAGAATTTTCCACAGTTTATTGTGATCCACACAGTCAAGAGCTTTGGCATAGTTAATAAAGCAGAAATAGATGTTTTTCTGGAGCTCTCTTACTTTTTCAATGATCCAGCAGATGTTGGCAATTTGATCTCTGACTAATGACCCAATTAAACTGAGTGGTTGGGCTGCATCTCTTGAATCTACATCACCAGTAACTGTGGGTCACACTGGCTCTCCCGTCATTGCACTGAGATACCTTGGGTTTGTCCGTCTGCCTCTCCCACAATGGCCAGGCTCCTTATGTGTCTGTGGGGGAGGGTGCAGAGAAGACCCTCCTGTTTCACTTTGGATTTCCAGAGCCTAGCACATGCCTGACAGATAGTTAGTGCATGAGAAAGGTTTGTTGGAGTTGTGCATGGTTGCACACACGGCCTCTGACTTCTGGTGGATGGAGCAGGTGCAAAGATGGGGTAGAGAATACAGCTCCATCACTTCCCCCACTTCCCCTTCAAGGAGCTCACGGTAGAGGAGAGACAGAGATTTATGAGACTGAATGCTGTGTGGAGCCTTAGACTAGGTCCTGGAACACAAAAGGGACATTAACAGAAAAATTAAAACATTCAAATGAAGTCTGCCATTTAGTTCATGGGAAGTCAGTTTTCTTAGTTGTGACAAATGCACCATGCGGATGGGCGATGATAACTTTACAGGGAACTGAAACTGCATGAGCAGTTTATAAGATTTCCTATAAATCCAAAGTATTCCAAAATAAAAAGTGTATTTCACAAAACTGGGAGACAATTAGGAGAATTTGCACATTGAGTAGCTGTTGCTATTAAGGAATCCTTGTTTCTTTTTAGGCCTGGAGACTCTGCTAAGGCTTTGCTTCTCATTAAGCTCTTATCTGTTCAAGAGACACATGGAAGAATTTACTGATGCAGTTGTTTTGCCTCAAAACTCCCAAGTGGGTTAAGGTGAGGCAGACCAGGACAGGGGTTCTACAAATGACTTAAGGTTGGCCACGAGCTATTAATTATTGAAGCAGAATAAAAAATATTTGTATGTTAACTTTATTAGATAAATACACACCTGGAAATGGAATTACTGGATCATAGAGTAGTAATTCATGAAATCAGTCTCAAAGAGATACTCACACTCCAATGCTCATGCCAGCATGACTCATTGTAGCCAAGATGTGGAAACAACCTGAATGTCCATCGACAGACATTGATATAGAGAATGTGGTCCATACACTCAATGCAATATTATTCAGTCTCAAAAAGGAAGGAAATCCTGCCATGTGTAACAACAGCAATGAGCCTTGAGGACATGATGTCAGCCACAAAGGGAAAATACTCCAAGATCCCACTTATATGAGATCTCTAAAATAATGACTCTTGTAGAAGCAAAGAATAGAATGGTGGTTGCCAGGGACTGGGGGAAGGGGAAAAGGGAAAGGGAGAGAGGCTAACCAACTGGTATAAAACCATAGTTATGCAAGATGGGTAAGTTCTAGAAATCAGCCATATGACACTGTGTCTGTAGATAATAATACTTCACTGTACACTTACACATCTGTGGAGAGGGTAGATCTCATGTGAAATATTCATAATATAAGTGCTAAACCCAGGTTGCATGGGTTCGAAGTCTGTTGTTCAGTTGCTAAGTCATGTCTGACTCTTTGTGACCCCACGGACTGCAGCACGCCAGGCTCCACCATTCCCAGAGTTTGCTCAAATTCATGTCCATTAAGTCAATGATGCTGTCTAAACATCTCATCCTCTGTCACCCCTTTTTCCTCCTGCCCTCAATCTTTCCCAGCATCAGGGTCTTTTCCAAGGAGTCAGTTCTTTGCATCAGGTGGCCAAAATATTGGAGTTTCAGCTCCAACATCAGTCCTTTGGATGAATATTCAGCACTGATTTCCTTTAGGATGGACTGGTTGGATCTCCTTGCAGTCCAAGGGACTCTTCAAGAGTCTTCTCCAGCACCACAATTTGAAAGCATCAATTCTTCAGCGCTCAGCCTTCTTTATAGTCCAACTTTCACATCCATTCATGACCTGGAAAAACCATAGCTTTGACTAGACGGACCTACCTCACAGTTATGATATTTAACCGTTCTGAGGCCCAGCTTCCCAGTCTGCAGAAAGGCCTCATTAAAACACTACCCCAACAGGGCACCATGCAAATTAAGTCAGGGAACACAAGCCAAGCCCTGGGAACACACACAGCCTGGAGAGTGCCCAGAACTCCACATATATTAGCCATTGTTCCTGAAGTGAGTGCAGGAGTCCGTTTTTCTGTCATTTCAGTGTGCTCATCTGAGCAGCCTATATTCCAAGACAGCAATTGCCCTGGGGAAAGGCTGGCTGAGGGCGGGGGTAGGGGTGGGGAGAAGCTCTCTAAACCCAGGTCAGTGTCAGGTCAGCGAAGACAGACCGCGTGGCGGGAAGTTCTGACTGGCTGGCAGAGAAACAAGTGGCGACTAGACTCTGGGGTCTCCCGGAGCAGAGGAGGGAGTTGAAGAACAGGATGGGGCAGGTCTGGGTAGGGAAGAAGGGGGCAGAGGACAAACGTGGGTGGGCCTTTGTCCCCTGAGGGGCCTGGTGGATGGTGAGAGGACAGAGCTCCATCAGAGAGGAAAGCAGGACTGAAGATGCTGGGAGAGGACCAGTCGGCCAGTGGGACAGAGACAGCCAGACAGAGGAATGCTCCAGAAGGGCAAAGGGGCTAGCAGGAGGGGACAGCAGGCTGGCCTCTGAAAGGGCACTTTCAGGGAGCAATGCAGGCAGGCAGCTGGCCTCCTCACCCAGCATGTGGAGCAGGTGAGGCAGGCATCAGGGGTAAGACGGCAAATGGAGGGCAAGCAGGGTCCACTGCTGTGGGGTCTCAGCGGCCGAGTTCACTGCTGCAAGAGGTTTACTGCCAGGAGAGCCCACAAGCCTATAGGAGAAAGAAAGGAGAAGGCAAGTTTCAGAACTTCCTGCATGTACGGCAACTCCCCAGTATCACCCGCCATCCTTCCTGGGCTAGAGGTGGGGGCCCCTGGGGGCAGGGTCCTCCCCCACCTACCCCCTCCTGACCATCCCAGGCTCCCTCTGACTCCCAGTCCTCACAGTTTTATTTCCCACCTGCAAGCTGATGATTTTCCTATCCCTATTTCCAGCATCTCAGCCCAGAAACCCAGGCTCATCCATTCAGCCGCCTTGCCCACTGGTCCCCAGTCTGCACAGCCGGGCACCTTGGTCCCAGCAACTTTCAGCTGCTTCTTTGCAAGTGGTAGTGAGGGGGCTGGTAGTGGGAGGGTTGGGGGGAGGTGGGCACTGGGCATTTCAAGGTTGCAGGCTCATCGGGCAGGTGATGGCCCCAGGGACAGGATACCAGAGAGGATGAGCTGAGAAGAGGAGAGGTGGGGTCAGAGAGGACACTTGAAGCAAGATTTTGCAAGTGATGGAGCTGTTGCTTAGTTGTGTCCGACTCCTTGAGACCCCATGGACTGTAGCCTGCCAGACACCTCTGTCACTGGGGATTCTCCAGGCAAGAATACTGGAGTGGGTTGCCATGCCCTCCTCCAGGGGATCTTCCCAATCCAGGGATCGAAACCAGGTCTCTCCCACTACAGGCAGATTCTTTACCAGCTAAGCTACCAGAGTAGCTACCAGGGAGGAAGGTGTAGGAGGGTGGTAATCTGCTCTAATGTGGGATGCCCTGAAGTGGGGAAGGCAGAGAAACTTTGGATGCTAAGTCATCAACCCTGTGTCCAAAATATGTCCCAAACCTCAGTGTTATCCTCCTGTCTTCACCACCATAGCGCAAGCTGCCACAACCTCTGACCTCCTACCTGGCCCCCTGCTTTCTCTTCTGCCCTTGCCCATATTGTATTCTTTGTACATTAGGCAGATTTATCTTTTAAACTATAAGCTAGATCCTATCGCCGCCCTGTTAAGAGCCCTCTGGGGCTCCATCACCTATAAAACAAGATCTCAACCTCTTACCCTTGTGACAACACTCTGTATTCTCAAGCCCATTTTGAGAATACTCCTATCACTGAAACGTTGCCTAAAGACCCCAAATTCCTCCACCCTGGGAAGCCCACCCCTACAAGTGTGATTGTGCTGCTCTCCCATGTGGCAGTGGAAACTGAAATCTGGCCAGGTCCCATGACAGTTAAGCTAAACGGGAGTGACAGGGGTCCTGGGGAAGAGCGTGCTAGCAGAGGGGCTGCAGATCTCCCTGACCTAAGGTGGGAACCGGAAGGCCTGTGTAAGTACAGGAAGCAATGGGAGAGGATGTTGGGATGGTGCTTCAGCCAGCTTCGCTGTGTAACAAATTGGCCTCCAGTCTTGTTGCTTAAAACCACAAAGGTCTAACTTTTCCTCCTGCTCCCGTGGGTTGGCTGGGCCATTCCTCTGCTGGTGTCACCTGCTAATGTCCCCATGGTCACCTTCTGCTGAAGAACTGGCTTGGCCAGACTCCAGAGGGGGTCACTCAGGCAGTCAGCACTGTGTCCACCAGGGCCTCATTTCTTTCTGCAAGGCTGAACCTCAGCACCAACAAACCTTGATTCACCTGCCACCTTCCCTTCACCTTCTCCTCGACCTGAAGTTGGTTCCAGGGGAGGCCTGAAGGAAACATATCATTGTTAGGGAATTTCAGGAGTGCGGAGACAGCTGTACAAATGCAATCCCTCTGACCACTTGGTCCCTTTGGCTCACATCTGTGCCCCCCAGAACACAGCTCCACAAGTGTGACACCACAGCTAGGCTGTCACTGAGTCTTGACCCCAGAGGGCAGGAGGAGCTGAGAACTTCCTTTTCTGGAGCAGGATTGCTGACCAAAGGAAGAAGGTTCCGGAGGGCACCATGCATGGCAGCCCTCAGCCATCGTGGCCTTGAGCCTGGTGCTACTCACGGCAGTTTAGATGCCAGGAGACGGGCCCACAGTAAGCTATGGAGTAGCGTGGAAGTCGTGAAGGGGTGTGGGGTAACATGCACAACAGCACAAAAGTTTCCACTTAGCATCCGTCACGGGACCTCTCTGACCCTCAGGCTTCTCTTCTATGAAATGAGAGGATGAAGGAGGTGAGCACATTTGTACAGTGTTAAGCATCCTTCATGCTGGGCCTGGGAAGAGACGATTGTCCACAATACTTTGCTGATTGGGAAATCTTATGTCTATGGATACAGACACCACAGTCAGACCCATGTCACTCTGTGACATGAATACTTAAGTCAGAGCCACACGAGAAAGAAAAGTCACGAGTCTGAGAAACGAGAGTCCATAGCATCCCGTTCTGGACACTCAGGTGCTTGTGTTTTTAAGAAAAGAAACGGGAATCTCTCTTCTGCTCCTCCTTAGAGAAGCCCGCAGGGAAACCTCCCCAAGCCACCAGCTCTGGAATTTCATTGAGGCATTCAGCGGAACACTTGAGTTGCAAACTAACAACTTCCGTTGTTCCGAGTTGCCACGATTCCTCTTTTATGGATGTCATAAAGCAGGTATTTATGAGATGAGGCTATTAAGATCAATAGAATAAATGGAACGCCTAATTCTGTCTTTTTCAGAAGGGCACAAAGCGATCTCCTGGCGCCATCCCAACGAATAAAGGGACCGGGGCGCTGTCACTGAGGCCTAATCCCAAAGCAAAGAGCTCACCCTTATTAATGGTGACTCACTTTTTAACATGCTTCTTCGAGTCAAAAATTCTCTTGGCTGTAAGTAGCCTTTATTGAAGAAGAAGAAGCGGGGGGTGGGGAATGAACAGTACAGATTGGAATCATTGTGTAACTGGATTTACCACATTTATGACCCGATTGGCCACACTGGTTTTCATTTCAATGGGAGCAGAAAAAAAAAAAAGTAACAGAGAAAGGAAAGAGCCTTCTGTTTTTAAAGTCATTTAGAGGCATGGAAATGGTTTACCTAATACCACGTTCAAGGAAAAATGGTCTAACGCAGGAAGAGTTTGATCCTATCTTGAACACTAGGGCTCAGGGAAACCATGCTCTCTGCTGAGACCCTCGGCCACTAAGAAGCTAAGGTTGACACACACCCCAGCTAAGGCCCTCTCCTTTCCCCCAGGGAAGGAAGAACCCAGTGCATTGTTGATATGTTTCTGCACCAGAATGAATGCTTCCGAGGGAAATTATCAAGTGTTTATATACAGATGAGCCCAGCCCATCCTGAGATAATGGCACAGACTCGTATTTACCAAGCATGTTTACCGAGGAAGAAAGCAATCCAGCAACGCATGCTTGGAATATTTGTTCAGATTAAAGCAACCAGGTCAATAGGAAGCAGAGTGACCGTGCTTCCTCTAGAGACTTCTGGAACTCAATCTGGTTCTGACCCACAGAGTGGTGACTCTGGTCAGGTACAGCCTGGAAGAACCAGGAACACAGCCCCAAGCCACCACCAGTGTATGCATTCCACAGCCGTGGTGGGAGCCCCTCTGGGGAGACCTGTCTTTGTCTTAGGAGCTCCCGTGGCCTGCAAGACTATCCATGGTCAGGCTTACCTTTCCAGGCTTTTCTCCTGCTCTTGCTCCCCGAGTTTCTTACCAGAAGGTCAAAGTAATCAGCCCAGGATTTTCTTTTCATACTCGAAGTTTCCACCTTTTGGCCTTAACCATTTCCTTCCCCTTTCCTCCCCTACACACACACACACACACACACACACACACACACACGTGCTGGTATACTGTCCCGGATTCACCGCACCAGTGAAGGGGTCAGCACAGAACATGACGCCAAGCTCTGCATGGGTTCTCCCAGGGCTCTGGGATCATAGCGGGGTGAAGGAATCTCCCCATGAGGCTCATGGACGGCCAAGGCCACTCAGACCCCAAGGTCTCCCTGAACACAAGAGGAGGACAGATGCAGGCAGATGGAGAGGACAGACAGCAGGAAATCACCAGGTGCGTGGGATTTCAGGACAAGAAGAGGACGTGTCCAGCTACCCAACCCTGCTGGGATTTCTACATCTGTGACCTCAGCAGCTTCCTCCACCAGGAAGGGAGGCAGAGGACACCAGTGCTCATCCTGCCTTGGAACTGAGGAAACTGAGGCTCAGTGACTGTCAATAAACCAAGAAAGTAGAAGAGGGTTTTGGGTTCTTGTTTTTCTGATCCTTGGTCCAGTACTCTTTTTACCACACCCTGGGAAGCCTATGGTGCACTTCGCTGGACCAGTTTGGGAATCCATCTTGTTGTTGCTATTGTCTAGTCACTCAGTCAAGTCCACCTCTTTTGTGACCCCATGCACTGTAGCCCACCAGGCTCTTCTATCCATGGGACTTCCCAGGCAAGAATACTGGAGTGGGTTGCCATTTCCTTCTCCAGGGGATCTTCTGGACCCAGGGATCGAAGTTGCATCTCCTGCATTGGCAGAGCAGCCATCAGGAAAGTCCAGGGAATTCATCTACCAGGGTGCAAATCCCGAGTCATGAGACCTGGGGCAAGCATCTCATTCATCTCTCTATGCCTCCGTTTGCTCATCTGGCAAAGATGATAATAATGATCAAAAGGATTGTCTGAAGGCTAATATGAGATAATGCAGGGAAGCACTTAGCATGGGACTTAGACATATGGAACATCCAGTAAATGATAATTTACATTATTAGACTTCATTTTTCAAGTAAAAATTTTTTATCAATGAGAAAATGTGGCCCAGTGGGGTTTGGTGACTCAGCCAAGATCACACAGCAAGAGACAGTCAGGGTGGTGATCACAGACACTGATATGGGCAAAGACCTTTGAGAGTGACTGCTCCTGTCCTAATGTGATAAAGAAACTGATATCCAGGGCCCTGTACAGGAAGTTCATGAATGGTGGTCTGGGGTGAGCCTCTGGTCTGTCAATTGCTAGCACTTTGCTCTTTCTTCCCTCATCCATCAGTCCTAACTCCAAGGAGGGCAGGGCTCTCCTGAGTCATCAGGTGCCGTGGACCAGGCAGGGGAGCCCACATGGTGAAGTGTGGGCATCAGCCTCCCTGACAGCCCCTCTGGTTGGCCCAGGAATGGTGCCTGCTCATTTCCATCAAAAGGGCTCCCTGGCAGCACAACTGGGCCTTTAAAATCTTCCTTTCTAGGGAAGTATTAATTTTCAATGGGAGAGACCCCCTGCATCCTGACAGTAGGAGATTCGTCCTGTGCACAAGGCAGAAATGCCACTAGATCCCGTGTCCTAGAAGTGAGGCCCCCTTGGGAGTCAGAAACACAGGCTTTATACAGACATCAGGGATGTGAGCCCAGCAAGGGCATTTTAGGAGTAAAGGGCCCAACTGCCTGGAATGACGAGTTAGTTCCCATGGTGGGTGCTCTGAGTTCCTCTAGAAGCCAAGGATCAGAGGGCAAAGTTGTCCACAGCTGGGAGAAGCATGGGCAGCCACACCTTTGTACCTGCTTATTTTGCAAGTGGAAACACAGAGCCCAGAAGCGAAGCAACTCACTTCAACCTCAGGGCTAACTACCGCAGAGTTTGATTGTTCACCCAACTTTTATGGAGCACGTCCTTGCTGGATCCCCTTCCTAGACACTGAGGATTCACAGGTAAATAATAAGACTCAAGCCCAACCCCAAAGAACTCCCCATCCAGTGGATAAAAAATGGCCCCCAGGGGATGGGAATAATTGACCATCAAATACTGAAAGAGGTGGAAGAAGTGAGAGAAGCAGGCCTTTTGTATACCCTCTTGACATTGTATCAGTCAGGATAAGATAGGTTGTGCTGTGTAACAAACAGCCCAATGGCCGTATACTCTCACTACGTGCCTTCCTTATTTGCTCAGCTTTGGAGGGTGGCTCAGGCAGCCTCTGATGCCCCCACCTTGCAGCTGCACATTTTCAATCACTGTAGGTGGGGAAATGTGCTGGATCAGGGTGGGTCCAATGGATCCTATATAGAGCATACTTCACCTGCACTCACCGCCCTCACCAATTCATTAGCATCCCACCCACCAGCTCCTACTAAGAGTTTGGCCACACCTAACATAGCGGTTAGGCCACTGTAATCCTCCAGTGAGTCCAGAAGGAAAGGCAGAGAGTACAGATGAGCCCTAGAGCCCCCCACACACGGATCTACTTCACCCAGAAAATGCTCGGAGATATGTTTCCCTTCCCTCAAAAAAATGGGGTGGGGAGATTGTTCCTCTGTCTTTTTTAAAACACTGCTTTGTTAGCCTCTTATTTTCCCACTTTGGATAGAGACTTAAGCACAAGAAATCTTTATCCCCCTTAACTCTTCCATAAGTGGCAACCAGAATTCAGCCTCAGTGTGGCACTACAATAGGGATGAGTGGAGACTGGGGTCTAAAGGACACAGCTGCTTCCTCTCAGCCATATCAAAGCCAGGATGGACTGAATACAGCCCCAGTGGTGACAAGCCTTTGTATTTGGTTTCAGAGTAGACCCTCAAATCTGTTTTTGGTTTGTTTGTTTGTTTGTTTGTTTTTCCAGTAAAACCATCAATGTTTAAACAGCAATAATTCAACTTTCCTTTATAAACAGTGCTGACTACACAGGCCTACCTTGGAGATATGGCAGTTCAGTTATTTGTGGTTCAAAGCACCA
The DNA here is from genome assembly GCF_027580195.1 of Bos mutus. NCBI lineage: Eukaryota > Metazoa > Chordata > Mammalia > Artiodactyla > Bovidae > Bos > Bos mutus. The sequence continues at coordinate 62,860,077 of NC_091637.1, forward strand.
TAATAAAGGAAATCTTGCAATAAAGTGAGTCACACAAATTTTTCGGTTCCCTGCTGCATATCAAAGCTATGTTTACATTGTACTCTGGTCTACTGAGGGTGCAATAGCATTAAGTCTTTAAAATTGTACATTCTTTAAAAGTACTTTATTGCTAAAAAATGCTTACCATCATCTGTGCCTTCAGCAAATCATAATCTTATGGCTGGTAGGTTTGAAATATTGGGAGAATTACCCAAATGTACACAGAGATACGAAGTGAACAGACACTGTTGGGGAAATGGCGCCGATGACTCGCTCCATGAAGGATTGTCACAAATCTACCTTTCATAAAAACACAATCTCTGTGAAGCACTTTGGTGGTGATGGTGGTTTGGTCTTTAAGTCATGCCTGGCTCTTGCAACCCCATGGACTGTAGCCCACCAGCCTCTTCTGTCCATGGGATTTCCCAGGCAAGAATACTGGAGTGGGTTGCCATTTCCTTCTCCAGGGGATCTCCCTGACTTAGAGATCAGACCTGCGTCTCCTGTGTCCCCCTGCATTGCTGGCAGATTCTTTACCACTGAGCCACCAAGGAAGCCGACACACAGCACAGTAAAGCCTGATAAAAGGAATCTGCCAGTACTGTGGACACAAGAAAAGAAGCTAGACCACTAGTTCAAGACCTCTGATCCCATCAACACTTCCCCTTCCCCTTCTTCTCAGAATGAAGAGCCAAGCTCCAAGAGAAGCAGGAACATGCCTGAGGTTGGCAGCACCAGGGGGACAGGGATGCACGCCATGAACGGGTCTTGCCTCCATCCAAGTCCCTGTGCGTGGCCTTCTTTGAGACCCTCCCATAAAAACCAGCCAAGACAGTTCAGCATGTTCCAGGCCTCTTTCTGGATCCAGTCTCTGCTCAGATTTGGGGATTTGGGGCTCAGCCAAATGACAATGCTAAGTGTCCAGCCCCACAAGCTGATCACATCTCCTCCAACAGTGCAGGCTGGCCCAGCATTCTGCAGAGGGCTGGCCAGCATCAGCTTCCCAAGGACCCTCACCCACCTCATCTGCAACAGACCGGTGGCAGAGCTGGGTCCTCCTAACCCTTAGCTAATGAATGGCCCTAGCTCTGGGAACCCTTATTAAGCGTGCGATGAACTTCCACCCACACTTGAACCCTCCATTCGAGTAACCTGTTCCCTTTCATGGAAGCATCTCCTGCAGCCTTGGGATTGAGAATAGTAACCTCTTAGCAACACAGTTCCAATACTTTGGGCACCCAATGTGAGGAGCTAACTCATTGGAAAAGACCCTGATGCTGGAAAAGATTGATGGCAAAAGGAGAAGAGGGTGGCAGGGGATGAGATGGTTAGATAGCATTGCTAAGTCAATTAACATGAATTTGAACAAACTCTGTGAACCGTGAACTTCCAGATGTTAAAGCTGGTTTTAGAAAAGGCAGAGGAACCAGAGATCAACTTGCTAACATCCGCTGGATCATTGAAAAAGCAAGAGAGTTCCAGAAAAACATCTATTTCTGCTTTATTGACTATGCCAAAGCCTTTGACTATGTGGATCACAGTAAACTGTGGAAAATTCTGAAAGAGATGGGAATACCAGACCATCTGATCTGCCTCTTGAGAAACCTATATGCAGGTCAGGAAGCAACAGTTAGAACTGGACATGGAACAACAGACTGGTTCCAAATAGGAAAAGGAGTACGTCAAGGCTGTATATTGTCACCCTGCTTATTTAACTTCTATGCAGAGTACATCATGAGAAATGCTGGACTGGAATAAGCACAAGCTGGAATCAAAATTGCCGGGAGAAATATCAATAACCTCAGATATGCAGATGACACCACCCTTATGGCAGAAAGTGAAGAGGAACTAAAAAGCCTCTTGATGAAAGTGAAAGAGAAGAGTGAAAAAGTTGGCTTAAAGCCCAACATTCAGAAAACGAAGATCATGGCATCTGGTCCCATCACTTCATGGGAAATAGACGGGGGAAACAATGGAAACAGTGGCTGACTTTATTTTTATGGGCTCCCAAATCACTGCAGATGGTGATTGCAGCCATGAAATTAAAAGACGCTTACTCCTTGGAAGGAAAGTTATGACCAACCTAGATAGCACATTGAAAAACAGAGACATTACTTTGCCAACAAAGGTCTCTCTAGTCAAGGCTATGGTTTTTCCAGTGGTCATGCATGGATGTGAGAGTTGGACAGTGAAGAAAGCTGAGTGCCAAAGAATTGATGCTTTTGAACTGTGGTGTTGGAGAAGACTCTTGAGGGTACCTTGGACTGCAAGGAGATCCAACCAGTCCATTCTAAAGGAGATCAGTCCTTGGTGTTCTTTGGAAGGAATGATGCTAAAACTGAAACTCCAGTACTTTGGCCACCTCATGCGAAGAGTTGACTCATTGGAAAAGACTCTGATGCTGGGAGGGATTGGGGGCAGAAGGAGAAGGGGACGACAGAGGATGAGATTGCTAGATGGCATCACTGACTTGATGGACGTGAGTTTGAGTGAACTCCGGGAGTTGGTGATGGACAGGGAGGCCTGAAGTGCTGCAGTTCATGGGGTCGCAGAGAGTCGGACATGACTGAGTGACTGAACTGAACTGAGCAAACTCTGGGAGATAGTGAAGGACAAGGGAGCCTGGCGTGCTGCAGTCCATAGTGTCGCAAAGAGACACAACTTAACAAGTGAAAAGCAGCACAGGCGCTTCAGAGCTGGTCTCCACTGGACCTTGCAAAGTCCCAATATGTGAGGTCATCACCCAAGAGCCCTTGTTTGCCAGAAAGATCCAGATGGAAAAGACAGCATGACTGGTAAGCAGCAGAGCTTGCTGGGCATCCACTCTCTGACCTTGAATTCCAATATTCATCTGTTGTCCAAACTTCCAAAACAAAGTCATGAACAGAAAACGAGGATTCGTGTCAGCTGGAAAAGAAGAAGTGTGTAGTATCGTGACCCCTACCTTCATCTGTGCCCCTGAGAAAGAAAACTCCTGTGCTTAACACATGCCAGGCACTCTATATGTTTTACATGTAAAAAAAAAAAAAGCAAAGATTCTGAAGTGTTACAATTCCCAGTTTACAGAAGAGGAAGCAGAGGCTACAGGTGACTGTGTGTGGAAGCTGAGATCCACCCAGATGTCACACAGCACTTGATCCAGGCCCAGATCAACACTTGAAGTTTACCGACACCTCAAGTCCACAGGCAGGAAAAAGGAGTTGACAGCCGCTCTGCGGTCAGGTACACCAGGTACAATGCCAAGCGCTGATTCTTCTAAACAACTCCATTTAAATACCATAGAGTCCACACATGTAACATGTGCGATCCAACAATATTCAGTAAATTTTCATCGTGGCACAGCTGTCACCACCATCCAACTTTAGAACATGTGCATTACCCTGAAAAAATCCCTCAGGCCCATTTGTAATCACTGCTCCCTCCCCTTAGTGCCTGGTAACCATTAATCTACTTTCTCTCTAGATTTGCTGTTTCTGGATGTTTCATGAAAAGGGAATCCTACCATACGTGGTCTTCTGTGGTTGGCTTCTTTCAGTTAGCCTCATGTTTTTGAAGTCTGCTTTTCATGGCACATTTCAGTAATTCATTCTGTTTCGTTGCTAAATAATATTCCACTGGTGGGCACAACGTGTCTTGTTCATCAGTTTAACCAGTGGCTTAATCAGCTGGTGGACAGGTTGTTCTCACTTTGGAGATACTATATATCACATTGCTATGAACATTTGTGCTTGCATCTTTGTGTAGATGTATGCTGTTTTATTTTTTTCTCCTGAATAGACATCAAGCAGTGAAATTGCTGGCTTATATGATACATTTATGTTTAAAAAAACACCAAGGTATTTTCCAAAATGCCTACATCATTTTATATTTCTACCAGTAATGGATGATGATTCAAGTTTCTCAGCACCTTTATGGATACTTAATGTTGCCCGTCATTTTTAATATAGCCACATGATTTGCTTTTATAAGTTAACTTGTGGAGTCTTGACAGATACCCCAGAGACAGGGGCTGGCATTATTCTTCCTTGACATTTGGGAAGAAAAAGTTGCTCAGGAAAAGTGAAGCAACTTGCCCAAGGTCACAAGGGTTGGGGAGCAGGGTTAGGGCTCGACTAAGATCTGCTTCTCACCAGGTCTGATCTGCCCCAGCCACTCCCCTGTCCTGCCTCCGAAGGTGCTGCACTGGCTTTTCCACACCATCCGTCCACTAACCCACACCTACAACGCTCAGCACAGACAGGGCATCTACAAGCTCACACCACTTCCACAACATCATGCTTTCACTCGCTTAAGCTCCAAGACTCTTTTTTTTTTTTTTTTTTTTACTGAGAGAGCTGAGGTTCAGGAGAAGTGATCATATATTTGTCCAAAGGTCGGCAAATTGTTTCTGGAAAGGGTCAGATAGGAAATAGTTTAGGCTTTACAGGCCAGAGAGTCGCTGGCTCAAATGCTCAACTCTGCCATCATAGTGCATGCGGGCATGCTCAGTTGTGTCTGACTCTGACCCCATGGACTGCAGCCCACCAGGCTCCTCTGCCCATGGGATTTTCCAGCCAAAAATACTGGAGTGGGTTGCCATTTCCTTCTCCAGGGGATCTTCCCGGATCCAGAGATTGAACTCATGTCTCTTACACTACGGGCCGATTCTTCAGTGCAGAAACACCAAAGACGTGCAGAAGCCTGCCATCATAGTGCAGAAACACCAGAGATGATAGTTTCTGCACTCTCATGATAATGATAGTCACCTGGAATGGTCCAGATGATGATCCCACCTGTCAGGGCTTTGCAAGGGTCCAGTGGGGGGCTAACTCAAACCCCTGTGTGCTGGACAGACTCTGCACAAAAACAGCAGCTGGCCAGGGGTGGCCCACAGGCTGTAGATGGCCCTTCCCCAGTCTCGTCCATCGCGACGCAGCTAGTGGGCGACCGAGGACAAGCCAGAGGCCCGTCAGCCTGACATTCTGGAGGGAGTGCTCCCTCCCGCCTCCCACGCTCCTCACCGCCTGGTGCACATCTACCTCCCGTGTTGACTTCAGGACATACTTTCCATCAGGGCGTGTGACTCCCTGACTCCTTCTGCTCCGTCACTGCTCCTGATTCACCGAGGCCGTTCGGTCTTGTGTTTAGTATGCTCAACCACCAGCCAATTCTTCACGCCTCAGGCTCATACGTTACAAGCCCTGGGACCAAATATCGGCCTCCAGTTCCAGCTCTACCCTGACTGGCAGTGGACCTTCTCGCCTCGCTGTTCTCATCTGTAAAGTGGGGTGGTAGTCGTCCTGCATCCTAGGTGGGTATCGAGAACAGAGTTGATACAGGAATATCACTTTCAAATAGGGCCTAGTACAAAGCAGGCTCTCAGTTAATGACAGCTATTGCTAGGCAGCCCCCACTCACAAGGAAACGGAATCAGTTTCATTCCTATCTTCTGCACATGATTTAATATCTCACTGGAAAGAGTGTAGAATGCACAGCAGTTAAAAGTTCCTATATAATTATTGCTGGCTGCACAGGGTGGTGCCACATAGTTCTGCAGAAAGCAGAACAGCCCGGAGGACAAAACTGTAATGTGGTCATAGTAATAATAGTGATATAATAATAATAATAGTTCTCGTTTATTGGGCATTTAGGAAAGTAACACGCTAAGTGTCATCATAACAGTAGCATCTGGACAGTGCTCTTGAGCTGACGATGCATTTTCCCGAGTTGTATCTCACCTGTGCCTGCCATCGACCTGTGAGGGTGGCCCTCACATCCTCTCTAGTTTACGGATGTGGAAACCAAGGTGTCTTACCCACGTTGCCCTCTAGAAAGTGGCCAGGCTGGACTCTCACCCAGGACATCAAGTTCCAGCACTGGGTCCCTTCTTCCAACCACCGCCTGGCGCTCTGCCTGGCCCAGGACCGGGCTCCCTCCCAGTGTTTCCGTTAAGCCTCTGCCCTTGGCTGCACAGGCAGCACCTACTAGCATTGCTGCTATTAACCCTCGAGGCACTTATCTCTCCCAGAAATAGGTCTGCTTTAAAAGACCATAGGGAGAGTCTTCCCTGGAAGTCCAGTGGTTGACTAGATGCTCTCACTGCAGGGGACACGGGTTCAATCCCTGGAGGGGAACTAAGATCATTCATGCTTCATGGCGTAGCCAAAAAGAAAAAAAAGACCACCAGGATCATCAATGCTTAACCTGCAAGGATGCCCCCAGGATGTAGGTGCTCCTGTGTCTGGACCACAGTCAGGGAGCCCCTCTGGATGCTAGAGGACCCTCCCCGAGGCTCCAGTGTTCAGCCAGCCTGTGGCCATCAGCTCTGTAGATCTCCGCATGGGGCAAGTGGAATCCAAGTGAGGAACTTTCAAGGGGGAGAAGCTGAGGAATCCCTCCAGGCAACCGCCCCACAGTGCTAGAATGTTCTCATCATGTTGCTGTCTGGGGAAACCCCATTAAGGACAGAAGACAATTTCTGACTCTCTGAGTAGCTCCTCCCTGGGTTGCAGACATCTGTCCTTGTATCGTCCCCTCAACTTGCCAAACCAGCCTGCTTTTCTCTGCCCCAGGAAGAGTAGTGGCCATCTCCACTGTCTCCCTCTCTGGGCATCTCTGCAGCCCCGAGTCCCCCAGCTGTCCCTGGTGTGTTTCCCGTGTCCTTCCCAAACTGTCTCAGTCTTCCCCACATATTGGTCTCTGGTTTTGAAGGATGAAGAGCATCTTCGGCCACGTGCAGTCTCTGAGGGATGACTCTCTCACTTATAAAATGGGATTAATGATACACTGTGGCTGTATCACTTAGAGGCAGTACATGCAAGTGGTGTCTAGACTGTGATGTGTCACTTGTCTAAGAGTGGAAGTTAAGGTTGGTTCAGTAGCAAAGCAGGGACCCATTAGACCAAGCACCATGGCCAGCGGCTGCGTTTTCCTCATCCTGCATCGGAGAGGCAAGCCTTGTCCATCGAATGACGCGGGTTTTGATTCAGTGAAATCACCGTGTTGGATTTAGAAGTGCAGCAAGCAATCTTCACAAGAAATACCATGACCTTCAGAATTGTGTTCAGTCTCCAGTTCCATCCTGGTCTCAGCTGTCAGGACTGGGCGGAAGTGGGTGTGTTCCCACAGGACAGAGGGCACGGGAGATGAACAAGGAGAACAGTACCCGAGGCCCACAGAGCCTCCTGTGACCTCCACCCAGGCCAATCATCCCCGACGAAACCCTCCTTTGGCCCCTGCCGCTCCCCCAGTCTGGAGGACTCTCTCCCATCTTTGTGTCCCAGAGCAGCAATTACGGCTTTTCTCTGCTGCTCTCCCTGGCTCTCCCAAGATCCCTCTGCACAGTGTTCCTACCCCTCCCGTGGTGCTTGCTGAACTGTGTCAGTCCGCATGCTTTCCCCTCCACTGGATTGTTATAATGCACACCAGACACTGTGCTGGATAATTTCTACACATCCTCTCTTGTCCTCACTAAATCTTTGCAACCCGGCCTCTTGGTTTGATCTGCAAAGAAGGGAACAGTTTGGTGAGTAGGCACAGATCAGTCCAGTTGCTCAGGCGTGTCTGACTCTTTGCGACCCCATGGGCTGCAGCACGCCAGGTTTCCCTGTCCATCACAAACTCCCAGAGCTTGCTCAAACTCACATCCATAGAGTCAATGATGCCATCCAACCATCTCATCCTCTGTCGTCCCCTTTCTCTTCCTGCCTTCAATCTTTCCCAGAATCAGGGTCTTTTCAGTGAGTCAGTTCTTCACAGCAGGTGGCCAAAGTAGAGAAAAGCTGGGTCCCCAGGGACAGAGGGACTCCAGGAAGGCTTCTCAGAGGTGGTGTCCCTCCTCTTTGTCTTAATGGTCTGTAACTTTCTCAAAGTTACGCATAAGTTAGGGCACAGCTGGGCTTAACTCTGAGGCCCTCAGCTGCATCCATAGTCGGTCTCCCCTCCATCCCCAGCCCCTAGTGTGTCACCTGATACCCAGCCCAAGCCCAGCCTACCTTTGTGAATGAACAAGGGAGGGAGGAAGTGAATAAATGAATGAATGAAACTCTCCAAACCTGAGTTTATCCTATCTTGGTAGAGCATGGGCATGTGCTTCTAACCCAGAGAACCACAGCTATCTCAGGAGGATTGAGATTATCAGCTGTTGTTTCTTAATAATAGGGGCATCCCAGATACTCACTTATTAGCAGGTCAGATGGCAGCTGCAGCCAGCCACTCCTGGTTCACAGCACCAGAGACAGCGCCCTGCACCACCCCAGGGAAATGGTCTTACCTCCAATTGCATCATCTCACAGTCCATCAGGGGTGTCCTGGATCTCATGACCTCAGCAAAGAGAGAGACTTGGACCAACCCCAGCCTTTGGGCCTCCTCTCCCTCCTCCCTCCACCCATCCCTTGCTCCCATCTTTCCTTCCTTTGTTTCTTTCTTCCCCTTCCCTTTTTGCCTCCTCTCTCCCATCCTGGGACCCTTTCCTCCTCCTTCACTCATTAGCTCTCACCCACCCACCAGGCAGCAGCTGCTCTGCTGTGGGCTTGGTCCAGGAGTCCATGGCCAGAATTGGAAATCCACCTCTACTCTCAGAGTACAAAAGAGCCAGGTGGGCAGGTGACAGCTACCATGTCACATGGGCTGAGAAAGGCTGCAGATGTGTGCACAGGGCTAGAGTAGGCACAAAGGGGAGAAGAACTGGGTCCCCTTGGGGACAGAGGGACTCCAGGAATGCTTCTCAGAGGAGGTGTCCCTGCTTTTGGTCCTAAGGGCCTGCATTCAGAAGGGCTAACCAGACAAAAAAGACAGAAGCTTGTTCTCACAGCTCCTTGCCCAGAGGTCCTCACACCCCTCCCCACACCCGAATCTGTGTTGCTGCCACCAGGGTTCAGCCTGGCCGTCTTGACTCGGAAGGCCAAGGTCAGCATGGACCCAGCCCCCTTCTGTGCCCCCAGTGACCTGTCAGGCATCTTCTCCATTGCGTCTTGCTTGCTTAGGTCTGTCCCTTGGGCCTCGGCTCCTCTTCTTAGGGCCAGAACCCTGTGATGCCCTGCCCAGCACCATCAAGGTGCCCGCCTCTGGCTTCCCATGCCCTCCTCATCAAGCCCACCCTCCAGGACACACAGTGGTGGTGTGTCTCCCCAGCGCTCCTGGGCTCTGGGCATCCCTAGACCCAGCCGAGGCAGACTCCCTCCCTTGGCCGAGCGGAGCTGCAACCCCAGACCCGGATGTGATCACACACCCAGATCATGTACACAGGCCTCCATCCCTGTCTCCCCCACATAGAGCATCCTCCAAACGGTCCTGGGTGGCTGCACCTCTGCACCTTTCCTGACACCGCGCTTCCTCCCTGAAGGGCATGGCAGCCACAGTGGTAACAACAGCAGCAGAGAAGCAGCCAGGCACCTTGCATGGGTCCCTCCATCCGACCCCTAAAATCACCCATCTGGAAAGCCATCATTTGACCTTTGCTACAGGGAGGGAAACTGAGGCCCAGAGTCACTCACTGGTAAAAGGGAGGTTCACGGCACGAGTTCAGGGCTTTGTCTCCAAAGCCCAAGCTGAACCACCCACATACCCATTCTCAGCCCCGTGGCCATCTGCCTGACTGTTTTCAATCCTTGAAGAATTAGTCACCTCCTCCTGGAAGCCTTCCCTGACTCCTAGGCTGGAATGTATGCTCTGCCTTGCACAGACAGAGGAACTAGCATTCCCAAGAGTCAGCCCTCACCACGTCAGCCCCTCCACACCCTCCAAGACTACGCATCCCTGCACTCACCACCACCAGTATGTTGCAGTTGCAGGAAATCCCACGGACCAAAGAAAGGGATAGAAGTGCCGACGGGCCGAGCAGAAGGTGAAGTCTGATGCAAGAGACTCACGAGAGTTTTGTGGAAGCCCCCTTTGAGCAGGGCTTCCTAAGTTTAGAAAGATTCAAAGAGGACTTAAACAAGGACACCCAGCAGACAGACCTGCCTGATCAGTGGGGGTGCCTGCAGCGTGTCCCCTTTCAGCCTGGCTTAGTTCCCTCAATCCTAAACCCAGAGGTCAGAGACCAAAACCTCAGTTTTATTTGACTAGCACAGCACTTTCAGAAAAATTTTAATCCATTGCCAACATTTAGTCACTGTGAATTCTTTCGCAAAAAACTAAAATATTTGGCCACACTGGACTCCCTGCCTGGTCACAGTCAGCTGATGCTCTGGACTGTTCAGCTGCTGTCCCTGTGGGCGTGATTTCTCCACTTCGCACAGTCCATGGCCTCTTTAATGGTCACTCTCGCCAAGGGGACCCTCCTTCACCATGATGATTGCATTGGCAATGCCATCGTTGAATTGCCCAGCACCATCAGTGACACCTGTCAGGCTCTGAAAGCATTTGGATTCACCCAGCCCCAAACTCTACCTCTGATGGGAATCCTCTATTGGCCACAGTTGGACTTCCTGCTGCCATGGAGGGTTTAACCTCAAATATGTTATATCTTTGTACACTCTTACCTCCTTTCTCCCCAGACACAGCCGCACTCACCTTCTCTTGGAGGCAGACAGATCCACATTTGAACCCTAACATGTACAGGATGAGATGGCTAGATAGCATCACCAACTCAATGGACGTGAGTCTCAGCAAACTCCAGAAGATAGTGAAGGGCAGAGAAACCTGGCATGCTGCAGTCCATGGGGTTGCAAAAGAGCTGGACAAGACTTAGCGACTGAACAACAACAAAAAAGCTGTCTCACAGTTAACAGCCCACCTCTGACATGAGTTTGCTGCAGGCAGAGCTTATGACTCTCTTATCAGATCCACCTAGCAGGGCCACAGTCCTCAGGGGTGTTTTGCCTTTCAGTTCTCAGTCTCTTCTTTCTTCCCCAACCCCACCCATACCCACCCGGCTTTACTTCTCCCTCTCCCCCTCTCTCTCACTCACTCTCATATGACTCCCAAACTCAGAAATATTTGATGGCATTGAAACTTGGCACCAGAGTCCTAAGCCTTAAGGCAAACATTTGTCCTAGAATTTGCTGGAAATCAACTGGCTTCTTCTCTTAGCTGGACAATGGCAAAAAACCGAACGGCAGCTTTCTTCCCTGCACCCTGCCACCACCCCACGCCCACTGTGCAGTTTGGCTCATTGGAGGCTCTTGGAATTTCCCTGGGCTACACACCGGAGCCTCTCCAGTCACGAAACTCAGCAAACTCCTGGAAAGCTCCAGGGTCGGTGAGTCATTGGCCAAGGCTGTGGCCAGGCCGGCCTGTGGACAAGGGTGCCCGCTCTTGTTATTCATCGCTTGGCTGGGCCACTGCTTGTCTGCAAAGCTTCCTTGAGTTTCTGGTGGATTTTGCCTGCCGTCGTTACAAAGTTTTTCCATGATCAGTGCACATTGACCAAGCCTGCTTCCAGAGGACCCTGACATGTGGCTGAGAAACTAATTAAAGAGACAAATCTTCTATTCACTGGTGCACTCATCGATCCATTCATTTAGTTCTTCTATTTCAGCTTCAATTATTTTACTTGTTTTCTCCACCCGCTCATTCACTTCGACTTATTCTGCAAGCGTTAGTCACTCAGTCATGTCCGACTCTTTGTGAACCTGTGGACTCTAGCCCACCAGGCTCTTCCGTCCATGGAATTCTCCAGGCAAGAGCACTGTTTCCTTCTCCAGGGGCTCTTCCCGACCCAGGGATTGGACTTGGGTCTCCCACATTGCAGGCAGACTCTACTGATTTAGCCACTAAGGAAGACCTTATATTATACTAATTTACCTAGAAGTCTAGATACAGATGAGGATCTAGACTCCCTTGTTTTCTTATTTATTAATTCATCCACCATCCCCTCATCTGCTCATCTATTTTTCCACTCATTTATCATTTAATTTCCCCATTTGGTTATACGCGGGCTCATGTTATTAGTGCATTTACTAATTCTTTCATCCACTCATCTATCTATTCACTTAATCACTTCATTTATTCATTAACTCACACATACATTCACTCATGAACAGCTCCCTTCTTATTGTACAAGGCTTCGTAGGGTAGGCTAAAACTAAGCATCTTAATAAAAGAAAACCATAAAAATAGTAGTCTCAGTAAGACATGGGACCCACCTTCTCACAATCCTGTCTCACGGGGGAAAAGATCCATGAACTCCAGGAAACAAAGTAGGAGGGAGCAAGGGAGCCCAGCACAAGGGAGAAAGGTGAGGTGAGCTTCTCTAGGGCACTGAGCCAGAGGTCAGTCTGTGCTGGGTACCCGGTGCCCTCTCCCTGAGTGGCTGTGTCTTGCAGGAGGGGGCAACCTCACAAGGCAGGGACAGGGTGGGGAGACAGTCACTCAACGTGCAGGTGGGCACCTGGGCCAGGGAGCAGAGTCCCCACCTCGGGGGGAAGTTGCCCAATTCACAAATAAAGGTGGAGGAGGCTGGGAGTCCTGACTAAGGTCAGGGGATCTGGAGCTACAAGACCCCAGACTCAGCTCTAGACCTGCCTCTCAGGAGTGCTGGGAGCTTGACTTACCTGAATAGATGAACCTCTCATACACATAGGGACAGGACCCCCTGAAGAGCCATTCAGGGGACTCCCCTGGGGCTTTGCAGAGTTGGTGTGTGGAGCTTTGTATGCATCCCAGCCCCACAGGTCAGGAAGTCCGCTCGAGGGACAGGACACAGAACTGGGCTGACCTGGTTCCCTGCCGTCCATCTGGAGCCCAGAACAGGGCTAGTGCCTCATGAACACTCATAAGCATTGGCTGAATGATTGAATGAACAAGCTTAAAAGGGCCCTTGGAAATTATCCGGTCCAGCCACTTTCAAACTTTGCTACTTTGAACATGGTACCAGGGCCACCAAAGATGTAGGGTGATATCCCACTTGGCCCTCTGTTTTTAACTGTTTACACATTGGGCTTGTCTTTCAAAGTTTCATTTGACAAGTGGGTTCCCCACCCTCCTCCAAAAAAACTTCTTGAAAAACGATGATTAAATTCTTTTAAAGATTAAAAAATAAATAAATAAAACTAAAACCCAGGGAGAGGAAATAAGGGCCCAAGATCACCCACCAAGTTGATGATGGGGCCAGAGGAGATTCCAGACCTCCAGACGCCCGTCCAGAAGGCCCACACACCATCACAGCACAGGGTTCCCCCTGAACACCCTCCAGGCCCTCCAGGGCCACCTGCCACCGTGTCCCCTCCTCCAGGACTCTGAGATTCCAAATGGAAGTGGCAAGAGCAGTGAAAAGAAAGGAACTGAGCCAAATCCAGGGTGGGGAGGGCTCCCCAGGTATGTAGCGTGTCCTCAGGTGGAGAATCCAGCTGGAAATTCCAAGAGAGAAGAGCTAACACCGTATGGCCAGGGTGCTGGGTTTTGAAACCTATCCATTTTTTTAAATCTATAATTATGTGGCACACACCTAATTAAAATGGACTATAATTGTTGAAATATTTTATTGAAGTCTTTTTTTATTTTTTTCCAAACGACAGGTTTAACAGATGATAAAACTTGTCTTGTGGTTAACTTGGGCTGCCAAGAACCCCGGGCAGAGTACGGGGTGGGGCTGGCGGACCGCGGACAGTCAACCCCTTCTGAATGCCAGCATTCTTTGCTAAAGGCTCCTCTTGGGCTCCTCGCCAAGTGCTCAGGACGGAGACAAATAGCCTGGGTGGGTGTTTTGTGCACAAAGATGACTGAGGTTTGCTTTAGCTCAGTGGAGAAATCCTTTGAAATCGGGCTCCCCGGGAGTGAGAGCAGCTAAGAGCAGCGGGAACTGCTGATTCCAGGGCAGTAGGAGAGGAGATTGATCCTTAAGCAACTCACAAGCAGCACCCTCCTCCAAAATCCCAAATGACCACAGAGAAACAGACCCGGGCAGTGCAGGAGCCCCCAGGCAGTGCAGGGGGGCTGGGTCCTCATTTTCTCATGGAATACAGTAGATGTATTTCTAATTATGCCTCCAACCACAGCTGCAAGTTAAGGTCTCTCAGGCACTCGGTGTTTTCTATGCTCTATTTCTAACCTTTCCTGACCACTTTAGAGCTGAGGAAACTGAGTCATAAACTAAGTAAGTGGTTCAGGTTTCCCAGCGTGTAAACTGGCCAGGATCTTCACCCCAGTTCTCACTCGGAAAGCAGTGCTTCTCCACTCCTGTTCTGACTCAGACCCTGACTCAAAGCGAGCATCTTCATTATTAAAAAACTGAATCAGTCTGCAGGAGGGAAGGGCAAGAAAACACGCTGCAGGATCTGAGAGTTCCTTCCCTCTTGGTGGTTCGGTGTGTCTGTCTGCCCAGCCACCCCCAGGAAGATCTCCTCCACCCACATGGAGGCCAGGTGTGATCCGAGATGGAGCAGAACAAGGGTTGGGCTGGGTGACAGGGAGAAATTCATTTTGCTTCCTGGACAACAAGCGGGGTGGCCATCAGACCCCAGTTTGGATCTCAGAACGAGTGAGCAGAGCCAAGTGGGCCCCAGTGGTGAGCCTGATGTTGCTATTCTCTGGAGATGATCTGCTTTAGCTGGTGTTATTGTCCCAGTCTAGCCAGGAGATGGCTATTGTAACCCCCAGGTTACAGGTGAAGGTGACAAAGAGGTGGATCTCAGGAGGTTAATCAGGTCTGATATGACGTGGTTCAAAGTTGCAAAGTCATGGGAGAAAAGTATGCTCTCAGAGTTTCTTCATTTTTTGTGTTTTTTTTTTAACGTTTTCCTTCTTATTCCTCTTACGACTTTTGTCTGGTTCCCCGCAATTTCATGCCTCATCTTTTTGCATCTCATTTTCATTGAGCACCTCCTATGTAGGAGCCCCTAAGCCAGGAGGGGGCCTTTCATCCAGAACAGAAGCCATGGAAGGACCAGGAATGGAGACTTCAAGGTCAGCTCAGTCCCAGGCAGCCATGGGATTTGAGACATCTCTGCTCCCTGGGTTCAGTTTCTGCCTCTGCCTAAGGGGTTAAAAGCACCCATCTCAGGAGTGCAGCCTGCAAGCGGGGACCAGGTCTGTGTGGGGCCTGGCCCCGGGCCTGGAAGCCGGCCCCCACCAGTCACCCTTCCGCCAGTCCCTCTCTGGGCGGTTCCTGCAGGACTCAGGCTGACAGCGGTCCGGGAAGGGGGGTTATTTGTACAAAGCAGCCTGACTGTGTCTAAATCCCTCCCTGGGGCACTGGTTCCAAATGAAAATGTGGCAAGCTTGATCCCTGCCACCCCTCACCCACCCTGGCCATCAGGACTCTCCCTCCCCTCCCCTCCACCCTCCTCCCCCCATGCTGTCCTGCCCACCGGGAGCACCTCCACCTCACCCTCCTCCATCTGCAGCTCCCGCCCTTCCTCCTCCTCTTCTTCCTCCCCACCCTCCTCGATCCCACTCCACCTGTTGGATCCGTCCTTTGGGTGTGGGGAGGAGAGGGCGGGTGCCCTGAGGCCCTCAAGCCCAGGAGGGCAGCAAGGGGACAATCACATAGGGAGCCATACCAGTCTGGTGTCTCGTCTCATCACCCCTGAGAGGTTGATGTCTCAGGATGCTCATTGAAGAGATGAGGAAATGGCAGGTCGGGTCCAGGAGGTCACAGCTCCAGGTGACACAAGGCTCAGCTAGGGCTGGGATGGAATTCACTCTCGGAGCCTCTCGTCTTATTCTCACTGAGAAGAGCTGCCATTTGCAATGTGTTTCCTGGCCTGTGAACACTGTATTGAAGTGTCAAAATCAGAGTGCGTGGTAGCCACCACTGGCCCACCTTATACATGGGAGCCTGATGTTAGGAGGTGGGGAAATGGGCTGGAGCCCCTGGCAAGGCACTGGGCTGTGAGACGAAGCTGGTGGTTTTGCGACCCCTCACCCCCCGTCCCCCCCCAGCCTTTGGAGAGCAGGTGAGGAGGAAAACTAGGCGGCCTTTGCTTTGTCAGGATGGGCTGCCCCATGCACTCTGGGGTGTTTAGCAGCATCCCCAGCCGATACTCACTAAGTGAAGGAGCTGAACCCTCTACCTCCTGACCAAAACTGTCTGTGTATGTGTCCTGCTGGGGGCAAGATCACCACCCCCAGGTGAGGACCACTGACTTTCAGTTTTCTGTGTTCCTCAAACAAAGGCTGTGCTGTTTGTCTGCAGGGCATTTAGACATTCAAAATAGATAATGTCCCCAAAGTAAGCAGCAGAGAGGAGGTACAACAAACGCAGGCCAGCTGTGATGGCATTATCGTCATTATCGCTGCTGCTGCTGCTGCTGTTGCCAGTGCCTTGCCTGTCATAGGTGAGAATAAGCCACTGCGAGCTGGTGATGGAGCCCTAGATGGCGGGCACTGAGACCTCACAGCTGAGTCCTGTGGTGGACTCACAGGACACTTTGAACACGTCTGACTGCCCTTCAGGAACTCAGTGTTCCCATCTCTATAATGGGAAGTCTGAAGGGTGTGACCTTCAAGGTTCGTTTTAAATCTAGTGTTTCCGGATTTTCCAGATTCTGCCTCTGGTTCTGGAACCAGTGTTGTCACAGATTCTGCCTCTTGGAACCAGTATTGTCACATGGTACTGACGTGCATGAGCTCTGGGCTCTAATCATCTGGATTCAGGCCATAGTCTGAGCACTTAGCAGCTGGGTGACCTTAAGCAGGACCCTGAATCTTGCCCTGTGTCTGTCTCTTCATCTGTAGAATTCCGGGGCCACATCTGCTCCTTATGATTGTCACAGCATGAAATGAGGTGATCCAAATAGTAGAACAGTGAAGGCACTGATAACAGTCCCATAAGAACTAATTATTATCATAGGAAACACTCTGGCTGTATTCAAAAACATACGATTCTCATTTCTGATCTCAGGCCCACTGAGTCAGATCTTCTGAGGTGAAACTATGTAAGTGTATCTTTTTAAATCTCTCCCAAATGATGCAGAAGTAGTGGGTCCTTGACCTGGCATAAGTTGTGTGAAATTCTCTGACATTAGAAATATTTCTGTAATGTTGAAAGTGTTGCTGTGTGAGATGCCCTGTGTGGCTTGATGTTGCAAAAGATACTCTGGCCTCAAGGAGCCACCATCTCACTGGACAAAGCCAACTCATAAGCCAACTACATAGTTCCAAGTGGGCCTCTGTGGCCAGGACCACAGAAAGTTTGGAACATGTGCTCAGACATGACAGAGGAAAGAAGGTGATCTTCAGGGTTGCCAAGTAAGGTTGTGCAGGTTGTTGACTGAACTAAAGAGTCCAAGAAAGGTGATTTTTTTTCTAATTCACATAAAAGCCTTGTAGGACAAGTGAAGGCCTGGAAGTTGAAATTCATCCAACGGTGAGAGCTCTGCTGCTCTCTTCTCTGGGAAGCTTTCTCCAAGACCCCACAAAAGGAATTAACCATTGTACCATGTTCTGTTAGAGTTTTGCCTTTCCCAGGTTTGGATTGCATGTTTGGCTCCACGCCTCCTCCAAGAGTCTATGAACCCTTTGAGGACATGAACTACGTCTTTTTGTTGTTCAGTCACTCAGCCATGTCCAACTCTTTGCCACCCCATGGACTGCAGCACGTCAGGCTTTCCTATCCTTCACCATCTCCTGGAGATTCTTAAACTCATGTCCATTGAGTCAGTACTGCTATCCAACCATCTCATCCTCTGTCACCCCCTTCTCCTCCTACCTTCAGTCTTTCCCAGCATCAGGGTCTTTGCTAAAAAATTGGCTCTTCACATCAGGTAACCAAAGTATTGGAACTTCAGCTTCAGCATCAGTCCTCTAATGAAGGATTGATTTCCTTTAGGATTGATTGGTTTGACCTTGCAGTCCAAGGTACTCTCCACCACCATAGCTCAAAAACATCAAAATTAGGTCTTTATCATATTTTTTTTCTTTAATTGGATATTTCTAGCATCAGCATCAAATACAAGATCTGGTACAGAGTAGATGCTGAGCAGGCACTCGTTGGATGAATGAATAATTATATTTAAAAAAAAAAAAAGAATTCCAACTAACTAAAAGGGTGTTGGACTGTGAAGAAAGCTGAGTGCCGAAGAATTGATGCTTTTGAACTGTGGTGCTGGAGAAGACTCTTGCGAGTCCCTTGGACTGCAAGGAGATTAAACCGTCCATCCTAAAGACCAGTCCTGGGCGTTCATTGGAAGGACTGATGCTGAGGCTGAAACTCCAATACTTTGGCCACCTCATGCGAAGAGTTGACTCACTGGAAAAGATCCTGATGCTGGGAGGAGAAGGGGATGACAGAGGATGAGATGGCTGGATGGCATTACCAGCTCAATGGACATGAGTTTGAGTGAACTCTGGGAGTTGGTGATGGACAGGGAGGCCTGGTGTGCTGCGATTCATGGGGTCACAAAGAGTCGGACACAGCTGAGCAACTGAACTGAACTGAACTGAAAAGGGTGTTAGTGACCATCATTGGAAAGAAACCATTTCCCCCATCAAGAGAGTTGGGTGCCAGCTGTAATGACTTCTTGGGGGAAGATAAAATGAGTTTTGGATGTTGGACGTGATTTTGTTGGGTGGAGATGCAGTGCAGAGGAAGCAAAGGGAGCATTCTCCAGCAATCTCACGCACAGAAAATGGGATTAAAAAGTGGAAGACACAAGGCCTCACTAATGAGGGCTTCAAGGAAAGCGTGGTTTGATGGTTCCCGTGGCAGGGTGCTCTTCGTTTGGTACGGAATCACAAAGTAAATATTTTCATAGAATAGACAGGAAAATAAGAAGTCACATATGACTGCATCTGGGAAAGTCTTTGCACTCTGGGGGGCCCCCATCATTGTGCCCACAGCTCCTCCTCAGAGTTGAGACATACCAGAGAGACAAGTGCCTGAGAGACAGGGGAGCCTGGGTGCCAAAGGAGCCCCAAAATGTACTGTCGAGTGTGTGACACCGATGGTGTCCCTCCCCACACTGACAGACTAGACTCAGCCCACTCCTGGCTGTGCAGCCCTGGAAACGCTGGGTTTGCCTCTGGGCCTCAGCTTCCTCATCCATATAATGGGAATACACAGGCCTACCTCTCAGGGCCAACAGTCAAACTAAACGCAATACAACACCGATCTTGTGGGCAGTTAACCTGTGCTGGTTCTCTTTTCTCAAGAGGTTTGGCTCGGCTGAATTGGAATCAGTCCCCAGACCTCAGAGATGTATCTTTAAAACTGATGGAATTTCCTTTGAACTAGTAAGTCCGTCAAGGGACACTGACTTTTGATGATCCCAAAGGCGAAGATTTATGCCACACAATTCCCAGTGCAGTGCTGTTTATTAGGAAAATATAAACTGTGTCAGCCGTGGTGGGGTGCCGAAGAACACAGAGAAGCCTCCCTCATGTAGACCATTCTGCAGGACGGAAACCTCTGAGAGGAGGCAAAAGGGTTTTACTAAATAGGGAAGTGATACTGTAGATGTAACTGGGAAGCTTCAAACACAGTTCATAATCAGTTTTGTCTTTGGGGTTATTTTCTTTACTATGAAGATATTTGTTTTGTTCTGTCTTAAGAGCATCAAAATAGAACACCTTGGGACAAATTGCTCCATCAACCCCAGAGCAGACCCAGCTTCCAAGTGCCCTGTGAACACACTGCCAAGATAGAAGTCCTGGCAGGAGCCCCCATATGCTGCCCCTGACTGAAGCAGGCTACAGGGCACAGCATCCAGCGCCGGGTCCATGGACCTGGCAACCCTAAACAATTTCACACCCAAACTCGTGCAAGGAGCGACAGGGAAGCGGAGCCCACAGCTCTGCAGGAACTCCCACTGCAGTGAGAAAACAGGCCATCACATGTGGAAGCCACCCGTTCTCACATGGAGCACGTCTCTGCGTCTTGTACCTCCCCTGCCTGTTTCTTAGTGTCATCCTGTATTCTCAGGCTAAAGGCAGCTCAAAGGTTAAAAGCACGGATGCTGTAGCCAGGCCACCTAAGAGTGAAGCCTCACTCTGCCAGGGCCTGCTGTGCGAGCCTGGGCAAGTGACACAACCTCTCTTTGCCTCGGTTTCCCCATGGAGAAAGGTCATAGGGTGACACTTCATAGGCAGTGTGGTGTGCCTGGGTGGGTAAAGCTCTTAGATCTGGGCATGACCCTTGGCAGTGCTCTATGAGGACTTTCTAGTAACACGAGTTCAGACAAAGCTGAGATAAATACTATAGGACTGCAAATTACACCGTCTTTCCACTCAACCCCCCTTCCAGATGTCCACAAATAACCTGGAAATGAGACCCTCGGAAGGGGTGAAATAGAGAGTTGATCAGGACACAGAGATGCCCAGTCCCTGGTTGGGGCAGTGGGGAGATGAGGGAGAGGCAGGGGTGCTAGAATTTGACATCTGTGGATTCAAATTCCACCTCCACCACCCACTGACAATCTACCCCCCTGTTCGATTCCTCTGCAGCTCTGCACCTCAGTCTCTCTGCCTGAAAGATGGGGCTAGCACCCATCCATTCCAGGAGAAGTTTCTATCAGCAGCAAGCATGCAGCCGATGAAGCTCACGAACTGTGTTCTTACCCCAGCACCGAGCAGCCAGGAAGGGTGGTGGGGAAGGTCATGTAAGAAAATATCCATATGGCTCCTGCCTTGCCCGGTGGGCACAGGCTGAGTCTCTTGCCTGTGAAGGACTCCAGGAGGAACAGGTTAAGACAGCTCCCAGGGGGGTGGGGGGTGGCAGGGGGTTTAGAGGGCATTGGGAGAGGACAGGGCTTCAGACAGGCAGGGGAGGGGGCCATGGGGCCCTTCCAAGCAGAAGGAGCAGCTTGGGCAATGACCCAGCATCTCAGAGCATCATCAAATGGACAAGGACGACCAGAACACCTCAGACAGGTCTGGGGTGTAGCAGGTGGTAGGAGAAAAAAAAATAAAAGAGGGGGAGGGGGGAAGGAAAAGGGAAAGGAAGGAGTGATGGAGAAAAGGAAGGAGGGAGCAAGCCAGGGAGGATGAGTATGTCAACACTTGAGCCCAGCTCTTGCCCCAAAGCCCCATCTGTGGCCAGCCATGGAGAGGCCAACACCACCCGCCTCCCTCACCCTTCAGCGCTTGACCCCACACAGAAGACCCTTGTTCCGCAGCCGGCCGGCACGGTCTCTGGGGATCATGATTACAAACCTCGACACTCCCATTCCGCCCTCTCAAAGGGCACTCTACCCACTCAGGCATCTGCCTCCCTCGCCCCCCCAACCCTCCAGAGACATAATGGGCCCTGCTTGCCCCTGGGAGATTTAGTGTCCCCCCACCACCCTCGAAAAGAAAAATGTAGCTTGAGATTTTGATTCCTATTCATGTTATTTTACAATAGCTTCATTCATTCCTACTGGCAGTATGACTCTTTTTTTTTCTTTTCTAATTTATGGAGTACACGTGTGATGTATGAATTAGAGAAAGGAAATGTTATTAGAAAGGTCCCAGGGAGCGAGCTGTTTCTTGTCAGAGGGCTAAAAAGTAAGGGAAAAGGAAAGAAGGGTGAAGCGCGGGGTGGACAGAGCTGCCTTCTGGCCAGAACTGGCTTCTGCAGTGCTGTGTGACTGTGGACGAGGAACTCAATGTCTCTGAGCCATGTCATCTCTTTCTCAGGGGTGGCATCCCACTCTCATCAAATAGTGTCTCCATTAGCTGTTACAGCAGCCCCATCAGCTAGGAGTGGTCATTGTCATGATTAGTATGGAGAAGCCCCCTTTAGGGGCCCCAAGCCCAGGCCCCAGTTCATCTCATGGGCTCAAGCTGGGAACAGAATAAATCTGAGCCCCACCCCCACCCCACCCCCACCAGCGTGTGGTCCAGTGTCAGCTGCCAGGGTCTCTCACAGCCAGAAGCAGAAGCAAAGAAATCCTGTAAGCCTGGGGAGGCCAACGTGCTGGCCTCCTAAAGCCCTTTTCCTAAACAGCTGGTCACAGCTGCCCAGAGTGAAGTCTTGCGGTAAACTGGCCCAGAGCCCTGAAAACTGAGGGGCTGGGGCATGGGGTTGCCGGGGTGTGCGTGGGAAGGAACAAGAAATGCAAGAGATGCTCCTGGGAGGCTGAAAAGAGCCGGCTCATCCCACCGCCCACTGGCTGTGGGCACAAAACTCCCTCCCCATCACCATAGAGTGATGGCACTGTGCTTGTCAACCAAGGTCAAGGTCTTGTGCAGAGTGGGTCCCCTCCATAGGCCCTCCCCGAATGCCCTTCCCAGCCTCTGCTGTGACCCCGCACCCCACCTCCCCCATGCCAGGCCCCTGGAACGTGCACACCTTTCCCGTCCTCCCGGGACCAGGGATCAAATACCAAATGCCGGTGCCTCTGCAGGGGCTGTGTCTGACCAAAAGCCAGGCTACTGCCAGCTCAGTCAATGTCCCCTGAGACAGCCACTCAGGGAGGGTGGGCAGGGCCGCTTTTCCTGATCCGCTGCAGGTGGGTTTTATTTTTATGTCATTTACCAAAACAGCCCCAAGAGGCTGCAGCAGCAGAAAAAGAACGAGGTGGCCTGTTTCCACATGCTCGAGGGTCAAGTCCTGGTGCAGAGGGGACTGGTAGCCCTTGAGCAGCCTTCCTGCCGACCACAGAAAACTGCCCCTTCCTGATGACTCGGGGTCATCTCATCTAAACCGGCTCCTCTGGATAAGTCCCCAGTCTGATCAGAGATTTCCCCCTTTCCTTCTCTCCAGGAAAGGTGTGAGGAGTTACGAGGTAGAAGAGCAGATCTTTCAGGCTCCAGGGAAGAAATGACCCCATCTACAACCATCCTGGGCACCCTCTGGCCTCCGTTAGATTCCATCTCTGCTCTTGCCGCCGAGTTTCTGAGGGTGATGGCTGCCTTGGTCCCGGGCTCTCTTTCACAAGGTCCTCCTGTCCTAAGTCCAGGCTCCCATGGGTCCCAAGGCCCTCGGTCAGCAGCCCCCCCACCTGTCAGGATCTCTAGTCCTGCCAGAAGCTTCCTGGACAGATGTCACTGTGCAGGCGTGAGGGGCAGTGAGATGGGGAGACCCCTGGCTCAGCTGCCCTTGCTGCCATCAGCATGACCTTGTGCTCACCCTTCCCGTTGTCCCAGGATTGCTCTAGATGCTCCCACATTAAGCAGATCGGGGAAGCCCGGGGGGATCCTCTGGGTAGGCATCTACCCAGCTAAAAAGCAGTTTGATAACACTAAGGAAGAAGGAAGAAAAGTGTGTCTGTCTTGGTGGCGTCAGAAGGGAGATGGTTTCTCCTGACTCCATTTCTCTAGAAGACAATCAAGACCCTGCCTGGGGAGACAGCTAATCCAGGCACATATCATCAAGAAGTGGGGGAGTCAGTGAAAGTGAAAGTTGTTCAGTAGCATCCGACTCTTTGCGATCCCATCAACATTAGCCCACCAGGCTCCTCTGTCCATGGGATTCTCCAGGCAAGAATACTGGAGTGGGTTGCCATGCCCTTCTCCAGGGGATCTTCCCAACCCAGGGATCAAACCGTCATTTCTTATGTCTCCTGCATTGGCAGGCAGGTTCTTTACCATCTGAGCCACTAGGGAAGCCAGGCATCCCCTCAAATTCTGTACTTCCTGCAATGGCACATGTCATTGCACCCCCATCCTTATGTCCCCAACACACCCCAAACCATCCCTGTGTATTGGGTGGTGCCCCTGCACTACCAGGGCTTCCCAGGTGGTCCAAAGATAAAGAATCCACTTGTCAGTGCAGGAGATGCAGAATGGATCCCTGGGTTGGGAAGATCCCCTGGAAGAGGAAATGGCAACCCTCTCCAGTATTCTGGCCTGGAGAATTCCACGGACCAAGGAGCCTGGCAGGCTACAGTCCGCAAAGAGTCAGACACAGCTGAGCACCACACAGACTGACAGACCTCCTCTGCCAACGCAGGCCCCTGAGAACCCCCTATCACATCAGGGTTGGGGAAAAGTGACCCCCACATGGAACCGCAAACACCCTATGGGCAGAAAATGAGATGCAAAATCCTCTTGGTCCTTCCGACAGTTAAAGTAAAATTTTATGTGAGCAATATACTCTTGCTCTGATTACCATGCAGTATAATTTTATTCTGGTTTTTCTGGGCCCACTGAACCCCCAGCTCTTTTAAGTGTTCAAATGCTCTGCTTGCCAAGATAAATGATTATAATTGACAGGGCATTGTCAATCTATCGCAAAGCTGATTTCATTAAGCATGCCAAGGGCCAGCTCTGGGGGCAGGTAGCCGAGCGGAGAGGGGTTTTGATCTCACTGTCTCCCTCTGGTACAGTCCACACTGGCACCCGAGGCTGGAGGGCAAGAGAACAAAGAGAGCGTTACGTCTCTGAATTCAAATCTTTCCCTTTGAAATAGGCATCCGGAATGGCCAATAAAACTGTGGAAATGGATTTCTGGCTGCATTTGATGTTAAGCCTTTAGTGTCAAGCGCCAGTCTATCGGTTCTGTGTTCATGCCCCCATCCTTTCTTTCTTCCCTCTGCTCCCCTTGTTTCTAGCCCCCCTTCTCTGCATGGTCTTGTGGGGAATTTGTCCTTTCATTAATAATTTCTGAAAGTTGCCGGATAGGCCGTTGCATCCCCTTGCTGCTTTGACGTGAGAAGAGCAAATTAAGTCTTAACAGCATGGCGACTTGCTCTGTGTCAGTAACAGAATTGGTCTCCTGTAGATTGATGAAGACCCGAATTCTCCTGCCTCAGTCTGAAATCCTCCGTGTATTAAGGCGTCTCTGTGTACAGAGTTGCCATCCTTTTGCACTGAGTCATCATAATCCCCAGGACCATCCCTTTTCACCTAGAGAAGACACTTGCAGAGAAAGCCCGAGGTCTAAAGCCTCCTTCTAGTCATCTGTAACTGGATATCTGTGACGAGGAGCCAAGCTTTCGTCTCCAGCAGTGAGCCGTGAGCCCAGGCCTTGATTGAGAGGGAAGGATGTAGCCCATCCGTGGCACCATGCCTGCTGTCATCCTGAGCTGTTCTCAGGCCGGGGGAGGTGATGCAAAACAGACCTTTGAGTATTCAAACTAGGGTCCGTTTCTGGAATCCCAGAGCGTGACCCCACCCATCCCACTTACATCCTTCAGTGGGACCAAACTAATCGATCCCGTTGACATAGCGGTTTGTAGTTTCTGGTGAGGAAGGACCTGCTAAGAGTGAAAAGAAAAGCAAATGGAATTCAAAAAACCAGTTTCCAACTCTAATGCTGCACCTAACTGGGTGATCTTGGGTTACTTACTTCTCCTCCTGTGGCTCAGACATCTGGCTGTAAAAATGAGGGCAATAATTCTCCCCCTATTCTGAGTTCTAAGTGACACTGGATGTAAAGGAGTTGTTTAAACTCCAAACCATCATACAAGTGCATCTGTGCTCAGTCCTGTCTGACTCTTTGCGATCCCACGGACTGTAGCCCACCTCTACACCACTGCACCACTGTCCGTGGGATTCTCCAGGCAAGAACTGGAATGGGTTGCCATTCCCTTCTCCAGGGGATCTTCCTGACCCAGAGCTGGCATTGTTGCCAGAATATCATCTCTGTTAGCATCTTTCAACTTCATGATAGGTTAGAATGGACAGAACGGCTTGTAGCAGTCAGAGAGCCAGCCAGTGGTAGAGTTCCATGCCAGTAATAGAGCCAGCCAGGTAGGCTGGAAACAATGAAGAACTCTAGGTCAAATGTACACAACATCTTAAATGTCTTAAACATCCAGTGAGATAATAAGAAATTAGGTCAAACTGTAAGTAGGACTTAGAGAAAGAAGACCTGTTGCCTTGAGGACATCTGGTAAACCTGGCAAAACAACTGGATCTTGGTCTTTCAGAGCCTTGGAAGAGATACAGAGAGCATGGGATAAAAGAAATCCAGAGCCTACTCAGGATATGGAGTCCAAGAGAAGACTTTCCTTATGAAAAAAAAGCCAGAGTCTCAGGGGGTACAAGCGTGAACTAGATGGAGACAGACACATGCACAGCATAGCTTCTTCCCCGCCACCACCAGCACACACACTCAATGTAGTCCTGGTGCTGAGCAGAGAAGCCTTTGGACTGTCAATGGGAGACTTTTAACACAGCCCCAACCTCTTTCTCAAGCCTCAGCTTCCCTTACTTTCTGCTTAACCATCGTCCCCAAGCTGCTATGATACACTTCCTCATCTCTGCTGGCCATTTCCTACACTTCCCCTGCTATACCTTCCATAGGCTTAATGTTCTCTGCCTAAAACTTATGCTGGACACCCCTCTCTGAGATTGCTAAAATGAAGGTAAAGTTCTTTTTAAAAATACCATAAACCCACAAGACCTGGGGGTAAAGCATCAGCAGAGAGAGAAGCCAACAAACTTCTATAAGATGGAAGGAGAAAGAGAACTGACAAAGACTCAGAAGAGAAGAAATCACACTCCAGAACACTCGTGGAAGGGCCTTTGGCAAAGGAGAGAGAAGATGAACTTAGGAGCTTCAAGATGGGCTCAGGATCAGAAACATCATGTAAGAAAAAGCAGGAGTGAGAAGCAGAGTTGAAAACAGAAGATGAATTAAACTCTGCATTTGCCCATCTGCACACACAGAGAAACAAGTGGTTGACAACCACTCTCATTTTTTTTTTTTAAACCAGATACATTTCTCTTTAAAGAAATTAAGTGGGAAGAACTAGGACTGGTAAGCACCAATGCTAAAGAGCAAAGACCTCTAGACTGGAGAATGGGAACCCCCTCCATTAATATTCAGCACTCTGACCTCTCACCCCAGATGAAAGCCTATCAGCCAGTTTTGTCCAAATACACTGAGTCCCCAGTTGGTTTTCCAGTATTTCTTTTTCTAAACTTATGTGATTAATCAAAGATCATGAGACATTTTAGGGAAATCAAACAAAAAAGAGAGACTGAAATTTTTTAAAAAAGGAAAAGCTGATTTTGGAGGAAACAAAGATAATTTAGAAAAAATAAACTTGTCTTCTCTGAGATATGCAAGAACATATTCCATCCACAAGAAAAGAACAAGATGCTATGTAAGAGGAACAATCATAGAGCAAGAAAGAGTTCTGAGAAATTAAATATGTGATATAAAAAAAAAAAGAAAATTCAACAAAAATGTTGGGAGGTAGCATTAAGGAAATCTAGAATGCAGAACAGAAAAAGCAATGAAATGGAAATATGAAAGCAAAGTGGAGGAGAGTCATGTGTGTTATGTGCTAAGTCACTTCAATTGTTGAAATTCCTCAAAAGAGTTAGTTGCTAGTCACGTCTAACTCTTTCTGACTGCTTAGATGGTAGTCCATGGCCTGTTCATGGGATTTTCCAAGTAAGTATATTGTAGTGGGTTATCATTTGCCTTTTCCAGGGGAATCTTCCTGACTCAGGGAATCGAACCTGGGTCTCCAGCCTTGCAGGCAAATTCTCTATATGCAAGAAAACAAAGGACCCCATTAGAAACTTAAAAAAAAAAAGAAAAGAAGCAGTAATCACAGTCATAACCCTAGTTCTCTCAGCTGTGAGGTCCCAGTAAAGTAAACGTGACTTGCTTCACGGATGTTCCACTTCTGGAATCAACCTAGAGACGAAGTTTGGTAGACTGTAAAACAAAACAAAAAATAAATGTTATCCATCTGAACACTTAAAAGTGAAAGTACGGTTGCTAAAAATGAGAAGCAGAAGAGGGGAAGTGGGAGAGGAGGTGATAAGAAGGGTTGGAGTGTCATACACTCATCTCATAAGACTTGAGTCAAAGGTTACTGTTCACCACTGATGGAATACAAAATGTGTACATGTATGATTTAAACTAATAAAGAGACAAAAAGGTTGTGTGTGTGTGTGTGTGTGTGTAAAATGAACTGGGGGCAGAGATGTGGGTATGGTCCAAATGAACCAATTCATTTGTTACGGGAAGGCCCTGATATTCAAATATCTAAACTTGATCAAAAATAACATTATTAACATGTTTAGCACATATGTATATATTATATAGACACAGGAAACAAGCAGAAACAGTTAACAGAATTAAAAGTGATTTACTCAGGAGAAAAGCATTACAGTAACAGAAGAAAGACTAGAACTTTTCATTAGAAATACATCTCTAGAAATTACAGTGACAGAAGAAAGACTAGAACTTTTCATTAGAAATACATCTCTAGAAACTTCCCTGCTGGTCCAGTGGTTAAGATTCCATGATGTCAGTGCTGAGGGCATGGGTTCCATCCCTAATCGGGGAGTTAAGATCCCACATGCTGCACGATACGGCCAGAAGATAAAAGAATAAAATAAAGGTCTGTGAGGTTTTCTTTTAAAAATGTTAGAAAGGAAATATATCTCTACTGTATTATTTTAAGTAGCAATTTGATAAATATCTTCAGGTTTTTTCTCTAATTTTGACTTTAATGTGAGACAGGGATGTACCAATCACATGCACAGTTCTTGAGATGCTGTAAGCTTGTTGTTGCTGCTAATGGCTCTATCATTTCCACCTAGAAATTACTTTAAAATCCACACTGTCTTACTTATTCACAGATCAAACCTAGAAAGCAAGTTTTACATGAACGAAGATGCTAAGGATTCATTCATCCATCATTTATTGGTTTATTGTGTGCCTGTGAGAACAATGCTATTTTCAACTCTGCAAAGGCTGCCAAACTCCATTTATATCCTTAAGGTAACATATGGAATATTTTTCCCCAAAAGAAGGCCACAAAGGAAAGTTGCAGAGTCCAGGTGGCTTTCCACACACCTCACCCACACCACACAGCCTCACCCAAACCATAAATAGTGGTTTTAACCTGCTCTTTCAAAGGAACGGACTAAAGTCAGGATGTTGAGAATTTTAGACCCAGATGTTTCATCTTCCCTACTTGTATCACTGAAGCAAGTCACCTCTCCAAGTGGGACCTCTTTCAAATATGAAATAACAAGGTTTGGAATGATTGGACTCTGAAACATCAGACCCTGTTGCCCTGAGCTAACTGGTCAACTCCAACAGCAGGGGACTAGGGAGGGGGAGGGCTGTCCGACTCTGGCATCATTAAAAAGGACTGTTTAGGCACCAAAGCACAGCCCGCAGGACGCACCTGAAGAGTCAGGTGGCAGCCTGTGAAGCAATCCCATTTGGTGGAAAGATGGAAGGCCTGGGGGTCTAGAGACCCAGGCGTTCGTTCCAGCTCTGCCAAAACGTTGCTATATGATCCTGAACAAGTCACTACAGCTCTGTGGCCCTGAATGTCCTCACCTGGAAGATTAAAGGGTTCAAGGAGACAATCTCCAAAGTCCCTTCCAGCTCTGACATGCTCGTTCCATGATTGCGTGACCATCAAATTAAATTAAAACCAGACCTTTTGCATCACCCCGTGTGTTGGCGAAGACAGGTAACACGCCCATGTGTACATGAAAAAGCCTCCGACAGTGGGTCGCTCAGCTTCTTGTTGTTGTTGGGATTTTTTTTTTTTAATCCTTTCCTGAGCTTATCAGCCCATGATCAAGGGCTCCTTCTCCAATGCAGGTGCTTATCTGCCCGCTGAGGCCAAGGGCACATCTTAGTAACTTGCAGCTTGTGAAGCAACGCGGGCGTTTCTGCCACTGTTAAGCCACCACCTCTGGCTACAATAAGGCGTTGCCTGATAAACAGACTTGCTCCATACTCGTCTGCCTGGGAAGGAGAGAACTCGCCTGCCAATCCACTCCTGCCAAGGTCTGCACCCAGCCGTGTGCACGTAGAGTCTGATATTGGGGTCATCTAACATGCTATTCAGCTTGGGGGAAAGATGGATGAAAGATATGGCTCTGCTGTGGTAGGCTTCCTAGGCACCTAGACCCAGGGCCTGAAGGGTCCTTGGAGGAATGCCGGAGGTCAGAATAGAGACCTGCAAGCTGGGAGGGGCAGGGGGTCTCCTGGAAAACCAAGACTGGGCTTGGTATCGATGTGTCAGAGAGAAATGGCCTCCAGATCTGGCTATTTCTAAAGCCAGGGATGACTCATTCTTTCAAGGAAAATTTCCTAAGATCTGATATCTACTGGGCAAGGAAGAAACACAGAGATGAATGAACACATAGGTCCTTCCCATCAAAGAGTTCCCAGTCTGGTTATGAGAGGAAATAGGCAAATAATTGCAGTGTCTTTAACACCTAACACCATTCTCAGTACCAGAGAAATTTAAGTGAAATATGTCTGATCCCACAAAGCTTAAATCACAAATTTCCTTCTGAAAATCTTCCTGGGGTAAAGACCATAGTCTGCAGAGTGCTTCCTAAGGACCTGGCTTCCTTGGTGGCTCAGACAGTAAAGAATCTGCCTACAATGCAGGAGACCCAGGTTCAATCCCTGGATCAGGAAGATTCCCTAGAGAAAGGAATGGCTACCCACTCCGGTATAATCACCTAGAGAATTCCACGAACAGAGGAGCCTGGTGGGCTACAGTCTGTGTGGTTGCAAAGAGTCAGACAAGACTGAATGACTAACACTTTCAACTTGCCTATGGACTAGGCTCCATCCTGGGTGCTCTGCATGTTTTAGCTGGAGTCATTCTAATGGGTCAGTGAGGTGGTGATCACAACTCCTATTTCACATATGAGGAAACCAATGTCAGAAAGCCTGGGAGATTTTGCCTGCAACCTCTCAGATGGCAGGTGCCTGGGACAACACTGAACCCACATCTGTGAGTCCCCAGAGCCCGACTTCCTTTTACCATAACGTTCTGCCATACCTCAGTCCTTCCCAAATCCAGAAATGTCATCTTCCCCACCCTTCCTCTCAGCCTGCTCCTTTACTCAAGGAAGGGCGTCACCTTTTCAGTTAGTATAGGATAGGTTGTGCTGCAGTAACAACTCTAAATATCCATGATGTCAAGCAAGGATTCACACCTCACTTATGCTCCATGGCAACATAAGTAGGCAGGTAGCTCTGCCTGTTATCGTCACTCAGGTATCCAAATTAATGGAGTTTGCACTCAAGGTGTTTCCCAGGTCACCAGTGCAGAAGTGTCGAGCTGGAGAGTGTCCCGCTATTTAAATACTCCAGCCCAGGAGTGACATATGTCAGATTCGCTCACAACTCATTGGCCAGAACTAGTCACATGGCCACAATTAACCACAGGAAAGAAGACTGGATATTGATAAGCAATGGGGATATCTGCCAATATCATTGTTCATCCAGGTCCCCTGGTATGAAACCCCAGTCTTCAGGACTGCTGAATTGTTTCCTCCCTTAACCACGAAGTAGAGGAAACAGATCTTACTCTGGAATCCCTCGGACTTTCAGAACTTCTGGGAACTTGGCACTTACTTGTGTAGTCTCTGTTGTCTTAACTGTAAAACAGGGGCAATAAGACCTTATCACAGGGCTATGATGAAAACTTACAAGATAGTGCATGTAAAACATGCTCAGTAGCCTTTAGGTTTCCCTTCCTACCCAACCTTTCCATCGTGTTCCCATTTAAATGTTCCATCCTCTATTCTCAGGCCCACATGACTGGCATCTTTCACCAGCACCATTGCAACATTCACTGGCCCCTCTGTCTTGAATTGCATTCCATCCTCCCCCTGTGACCTTCCTGAGGGGGGGAAAAAAAAACCTTACTTTGTACTTTGCCTGCTCCTGATTCTGTTATGCTTCCCTGCAGCACTCAGGACATAGTCACGCCCAAGCCATCTTTCTAGTCTCCCCATGTCCTTCCCATCTTTCATACACACGGGACCACTTTCCACCCCTTGGTGGTCACTGCATGTACTCAGTCGTGTCCAGCTCTTTGTGATCCCAGGGACTGTAGCCCGTCAGGCTCCTCTGTCCATGGAATTTTCCAGGCAATTTCATGGAATGGGAGAGGGCTGCCGTTTCCTTCTCCAGTGAATCTTCTTGACCCAGGAATCAAACCCACGTCTGCTGTGGATTCCTTACCACTCTGCCACCTGGGAAGCTCTCCCATGCCCTGAACCTTCCCCAGCTGACCACAGACTCCTGCCTGGAATGGCTTTTACCCTATCTCATCTGGCAAACTCCTATTCATACTTCAAAACTAAACTCACATGTTACCACCCACATGAACGTTTTCACAGATACTCCCACAGAGTTCATTTTCTTTCACCTGCTGTTAGCCTGAAATTGCACCATCAGCATTCCGCCGAGTCAAGCCTCAAGCCAAAGTTTCTTCACTCAGCTCTCTTTCATAATGGCACAGACAGCAGACCAAGCCCTGACTTTGACTTCAGGGTTTTTCTCAAGCTTTCTTTGTAATCTTAGAAAAGTCAGCTCTCACTTGCAGCTTTCCCCTTGTGGAGGGATTCACGATTTGGTGAGCTGCTATAGAAATATCTCAACCTCTTTATGGCCACTATCTACCTTGGGCCCTTTCCATCTGAAGATCCACCTGTTCCCAAGAAAACAGAGGGAATGACCTCATCCTTCAGGGGGGACCCCCCAGCCCACTCCTTGGGTAACTTTCCCATTATAGATCCACTGTGTCCTGAGACATGTCCTATACAGTCCATGGAATTCTGCAGGCCAGAATACTGGAGTGGGAAGCTGTTCCCTTCTCCAGGAGATCTTCCCAACCCAGGTCTCCTGCATTGCAGGTGGATTCTTTTACCAACTGAGCTACCAGGGAAGCCCCTCCTGAGATGTTACAGAAAGCATTCCTGTGACAACAACTTACACACACAAAGAGCAGTACAAGAAGAGATGGAGGGAAGCTATTCCATCCCAAGCAAGCTTCATGATGGACACAAGAGCTTTCATCCTTATACCCTTGGGTGTGTGGACAGCCAAGGCTATGGTAGGATTTCACATTTATCCACACAATTCTTTGGCAAGTTGTCTACAACAGATAAAGTATGTGAGGTATATAGAATCGTAACTTGACTCACACAGGGTCCTCCTGTATTTTCAAGACATGGGCAGAAACAAGCCACAGGAATCCTTCTGGTTTTCAGTTCATTGCTCAGAAATTCATGGAAAAGCAAGCCATGGAGCTTGGTCACAAACCATGAGTGTGTGGACAACTGAGAAGTGACAGGAGAGTGTGAAGCAGTCTGCTCATCCAGGAGGAAAATGAACCTGATCAACGTCAATCAAGATGAACAGATTCCCAAAACACATCAGGAGGGGAAATGAAAATGGGTTCCTGATGGTCTTGTACAATACGATACATGATGAAAAGTGAAAGTGAAGTCGTGTCTGACTCTTTGCAACTCCATGGACTGTAGCCTGCCAGGCTCCTCTGTCCATGTGATTCTCCAGGTGAGAATACTGGAGTGAGTTGCCATTTCCTTCTCCAGTGGATCTCCTGACCCAGGGATCAACCTTCTTGCATTGCAGGCAGATTCTTTACCATCTGAGCTACCAGGAAAGCCCATGTATCATGATACTATTATGTAAATATGTAAAAGCTTGATCACAAAAACAATTTGAAATATTGTGTGTGTGTGTATGTGTGTGTATAATCTTTGTGGCTTGACAGGAAGGACATCAAACTTATAATAATAGCTACTTCTGTGGAAAAGGAAATGGACCTGAATAGGAATGATGGTCATGGGAGACAACTAGAGATTTATCTAATCAGTTCTAAAAGTTTTAAAGTGCACTAGTGCACTCATATATTACTGGTAGACTCATTCAACTGTACACATAGAAAAATAAATAAATATGAAAAAAAGCAAACAGTTAATTTGGGGTGTAGGAATATAAAGGACTTCCCCGGCGGCTCAGTGGTAAAGAATCCACGTGCAATGCAGGAGCAACAGGAGACACAGTTTCAATCCATGCATCCAGAAGATCCCCTGGAGGAGGGCATGGCATCCCACTCCAGTATCCTTGCCTGGAGAATCCCATGGACAGAGGAGCCTGGCGGCCTATGGTCCATAGGGTTCCAAAGAGTTGGACATGGCTCAAATGACTTAGAACACAGGTATATAAAGTGGAATTTAAAAAATATATACTCTGAAAGAACTCTGAGTTCAGATCCCATGTCTACTGCCAACAAGCTATGAGACTGTCAGTGGTCTCCTTACCCTCTGTGTGCCTCAGTTTCCTCACTGATGCCCACAGGGGATGGGACCAGTCACAAAGGTGTCTCCCCGGCCTCGGCCCTCTGAGCTCTGCACACATATGGGCCATGTTCCTTTCCAGTCAGATTGAAGCTAAACCAAGTTTTATTTCAGTTTTTGGTGATTTTTCACATAGGAAAGATATAAATTGTGCACAGACTAAAAGGCGAGAAAGAAAGAAAGGAAAGAGATGGGGAAGAAAGACCAGTTCCATGGGGTCCTGCCAACACAAGACCGGACTCCACTTCTCTTCTGCTTGTGTGACCATTTGCACACACACACACCCCACATGGCAGGGCTACAGAAGTGACCGCCAGCGAGTTCTGTGTGTCTCCACCCAGAGGCCAGTTCAGCTCACCCACCTCCCCCTAGAGCCCATACAGCCCCAGGACCTCCAGCTCCTCTCTTCCAGGGTCAAGTGCAGAAAGGGTCACATCGCCTTCCACTGAAGTCTCCACAGTGCAGCCACTCCAGACTACCTATTCCCATGCCACCTCTCCGCATGGTTGGACTAAATGCCCTCACTTGCATGAAACACTCTGAAACAGCTGTGGTCTGCTTGGATCCCAGTGGCCACCAGCCAAGGAGGAAGACCAAGGCTGGACTCCTACTCCTGGTTCTAATGAAAAGCAGAACTCTGCCCTGCATGGCTGGCGTGGGGCTGAGCACACCACGTGTCTTTGCTCACTAGTCTCCCATCAGCCCAACATCACAGGCAGAAAAACCACAGCTCAGAGTGGTCTGCCCAGTGCACACCCTGCCAGGCCAGCAACCCGGCTCAAGTTCAAAGCCCTTTGCCCTGGACAATGTCCTCACACATCTGCAGTACAGCAAGTTTGGAAGCCACATGAAGCCGGGCTCCAAGTCCTTTTGGTTGCATTCACACCATTTCCATTCACAATGGTCTCAGCTCCCTGAGGCAATGGGCAGCGACCATTCACCCATCAAGATGTTTGTAGGAGGAAGAAAGGCCACCTTGGAGTCATCAGCAGAGCTTTGCAACTCTTGTCTTCTTTTTCAGTTGGCACAAGGATGCCTACCTGGGGGTGTTCCAGGGATGCTCAAGCAAGAGGACAAGTAGGAGGATGCTCAGTAAATTCCCCCCGCTTTGAGCCAGCCTGGTAACAGTCACAGCGGCCCTGACCTGTCCTCTCCTGGTGGCTAAGACAGACCGTGTGTTCCAGTGAGAAGCAACTTGACGACGTGCCCCCAGCTGCCTCGGGTCTAGCTGTGCCTGCAAAGCTGCAGGATGTGGTCAGCTCGACAGCGAGGCACACAGAAAAGAGTTTCCCAGAGGCCTTTGCAGCAAAGCCGCAAGTTGGAGAAATAATTTGTTGCCTTTGCTGTCTTTTCATAAGGCGGCCTCTTAAAGCTACCAAAAAGAAAAAAAAAAAGTCATTTTCTTCCAAAATGGAATTCCTTCTCATGAAAGGGTAAGCATGGAAATTATTAAGCCTCAGAGACAATCTCCTTTGCCAACTACAAAATCTCACCAGGACATTGGACAGTCTGCACAGAGAGAAGAATCTGAACTCCTTTATGAGAGCACCAGGCAGTCCTTTCATTATTAATGAAACATACCTCATCTGGTCAAGGAGCAAAACCAAGACAGTTTAGAAGGGCTGCTTGGACATCAAATCCATCTAACAAAATGGTGCTTTGATGAGTTCCATGTAAATGAATCTAAAACATGTGATTTAAAGGTCCTCAAAACAGGAGGCTTGGAAAAAGGGCAGCAGCAGACAGTCCTTTAGAAAACCCTGCTAGGGGCTGAACCAAAGCCAAATGCTTCACAGATTTTTAACTGTGGTCTGGCGGCCCAGCCATTAATTCTGCAGCTCAGAGTGGACTCTGGGTGCCTATAGAAGACAATGAAACCCATGGACGAAGCCCTCCTGGCATGACTCACCCATCAACCCAGGTGTCTGGAAAGGGAAGTGACACCAACACCAACTCTCACACCTTTCTTCTGCTTTCTTGTCATTCCCAAAGCAGTGTGGCTTTGGTGCAAAGGATTCCTAAGTGACAGGAAGGGCAGTCTCCATGATGTCTTCACCAAGCCTCTTCCTTGCATCACCAAGGTCATGTCTCCTCTTGTCTCCTGTCCTTCCTGAAAGTTGTTGTTGCTCAGTCACTCAATCCTGTCCAACTCTTTGCAGCCCCATGGACTGCAGCACACCAGGCCTCCCTGTCCTTCACTATCTCCTGGAGCTTGCTGAAACTCATGTCCATTGAGTTGGTGATGCCATCCAACCATCTCATCCTCTGTCATCCCCTTTTCCTCCCACCTTCAGTCTTTCCCAGCATCAGGATCTTTTCCAATGAGTCAGTTCTTTGCATCAGGTGGCCAAACTGATTGGAGTTTCAGCTTCAGCATCAGTCCTTCCAATGAATATTCAGGGTTGATTTCCTTTAGGATTGACCGGTTTGATTTCCTTGCTGTCTAAGGGACTCTCAAGAGTACTTCTCCAGCACCACAGTTAAACAGCATCAATTCTTACAAGACCAGGACTCATTCTGCAGCTGCTCAGGAAGGAGAGGCTGGAGCCTTGGTATTTTGAAAAGTAGCCAAGATAGGTGGTGGGAATGGGCCCAGAAAGAGAGGGGACAGGAGACAAGCACAGAGTCACAGTGTCATTATCAAGGAGTCAGGACGGCGAGCAGTGCCCTTTTGGGGAGTAGAGACCTTGTATCTGGAGACTACGCAGAGAGAAAAGGAGGGAACACAAGCCCAGATCTTGATGTACACATGGTCTGGTTCCCTGGAGAACAGACATTGAGACTCTGAGAGTCGTATCCGGGGGTGCTCTTGGGAACACCAGGTCGGGAGGGGTAGAAAAGAAGTTCAGGAAAGCAAGACTGGACAGAGGGAAAATTGAACCAGAAGGCAGTTATAAGGAAAGCAGCTGCTGACACCATAGGAAGCTCTGGGGCTAAGATGGACCTTCAGAGATGGTCTAAATGCAGGCGAAGGGGCTGGACTTTTATGGCTTGACATTATCCAGACACCTACCAGGTTGAGGGTGTTTAAGCTTGGCCAAGGAAGCTTCCTGAGGCTGAGGGTAATGTCCAGAATGGAATGGCATAGCCAACACGCCAGGCATCTGGGAAGTTGAGAGCCCCTGTCCTGAAGCAGGATCTCGGCAGCTCGCCACAGCATCCATGACAGTCCGCCTGCTGGAGCCCTGGACGCGCTAGTTTCATGCACTAAGTTCACACCATCTGGGAACAGCTGGTTGGTCTCCTTCTCCTGAGAAAAAATGACAAGGGGAAGGAAGGTTAATGGGACAAACGACAGCTGCTGCTACTGCCCTGGTGTCGTGGCTGTGTCTCACCTTCCTCACGCCATTCGCTGCTACGGGTCCTGTATGCTGTTCTTACTGACGGTTGTCTCTCTGGGTCCAGGTGACTGACCTAAGATGAACCACTTCACTTCACCAGCAGTAAAAACTAATCTAAGGAAGCAAGGGAGGTGGGGCTGGACAGAGGGAGATGCTGAACTCTGAGGAGTCCTGTGTGTGCGTACCCTTTGCCAGTTACCACCAGGCTGTAGCCTGGTGAACTGTAGCCCACCAGGCTCCTCGGTCCATGGGACTCTCCAGGCAAGAATACTGGAGTAGGTTGTCATTTCTTCCTCCAAGGGATCTTCCCAACCCAGGGATCGAACCCAAGTCTCCAGCATCTCTTGCATTGGCAGGCAGATGCTTTGCCACACTGCACCACCTGGGTTGCCCTGAGGAGTCCCATCCATCCTAATTAGGGATCTGACCCTGGCATAGTGGATGTGAAGGTTTTGAGGATTCAACTTCTTCTGGAACACTCTGCTGCTCTTATAATGAAGACCTAGGCCTGATCCTCAACTTGTCTACCCTCCAGGAGGATAAGTCTCTTTACAGGTTGCCCTCTGGCGTTCACACCTAGCCTTTAATTGATGCTTAGTCACCCTTAGCCATGCATCGTCTTTCTGTAACTTATTGCCTGCTCCCAGGGACAAGCATCCCATTCCACAATACTTTTAACCACTACCCTTCCCTTCTCACCTGCCAGTGCTTCCTTTTCTCCAATACTCCATCCCATTTCAGCAGCAGCAAAAGGTTTGATCCTCAGAGCCTGGGAATCTATTCCCTTGAATGGCAAAAGTGACTTTGCTGATGTGATTAAGGACACTGAGATGGGGAGGTGATCCTGCGTGACTTGGGTCCGGTGTCATCACAGAGGTCCTCATGAGACAGGCAGGAAGGTCAGAATCGGAGATTCAAAGCTGCTGGCTTTGAAGATGGGGAGATTCCATACCCCAAGAACCAGCAGCTCCCAGAAAGTGAAAAAGTGAAGGAGATGTTTTCTCCCCTAGAGCCTCCAAAAGGAGTGAAGCCCTGTGACACCCTGTTTTGGCTCAGTGGGACCCGTTTCAGGCCTGTGACTGCTGAGAGAGATGAGGGGT
This sequence comes from Bos mutus, assembly GCF_027580195.1. Lineage (NCBI taxonomy): Eukaryota > Metazoa > Chordata > Mammalia > Artiodactyla > Bovidae > Bos > Bos mutus. The sequence goes on from NC_091637.1 coordinate 62,898,389, forward strand.
TGCTGGGGAAAGAAAGGGAGCAGGAGATGTGAGAGGCAGCCATGGACTTGGGGCCACCAGTGACCGTGGCGGGTAAGAGTGGGCACTAGCATCACCCGTCAACTAGCACTAGCTGGTCGACGCTCATGCAGAGAGGTGAGGAAAGAAGGAAGAAACAGGAACTGGAGGAGAGGGTGATGTCTGAGGTCAGTGACACTTCCTTTGAGGTCGATGATCCTTAGATCACCTCTGGGATGCTCTGGAGGTCGAATGAGGGAGGGAGGGGAAAAGGAAGGCCACATGCTATGATTCAGCCTCCTGAAGGTACCAGCATTGGAAAGGCTGGGAGGCAAGGAGACCCGTTTAAGCCTGTGACACCAGCCCTCTGCCCAGTGTCCCCTTGGACGGGGGTCTCCTGTCTGAGCATCTGCAGAATCAGGGAACCAAGTCCCTCAAACAAGGGTGGGTGAGTTGGCTCAGCTGCTCTCAAAGCTCCTCTTTAAGAGGGTAGCATGAATGGAGAGAGTAACATGGAAACTTACATTACCATACGTAAAGTAGATCGCCAATGGGAATTTGCTGTATGACTCAGGGAACTCAAACAGGGGTTCTATATCAACCTAGAGAGGTGGGATGAGAAGGGAGATGGGAGGGAGATTTCAAGAGGGAGGGGACATATATATATATATACACACCTATCGATTCATGTTGATACATGGCAGAAAACAACAAAATTCTGTAAAGCAGTTATCTTTTAATTAAAAAATAAAATCAGATTCAAAATCTGACCTTAGTCTCCGCCAAAGTCAGCTTCCTACTGGTGTGTGTCCTGTTTTGCTCTCCCAAGCTCCCCCCCACCCCACCATGGCCTCTTTTCTCAGGCAGCGCCCCCTCTCCCTCCTCGGAAAAGTGTGGTCAGGATCCTGCACTGCTCCCAGTGAAACGCACACCCCCCTTCATTCAATCCTTCCATCCTTCCCCTCTTGTACAGGTGACACGATGTCAGCTTCCCCCTCTGAGACTTCCCACTGATGGCTTTACTATAACTATCCTCCAATTTGCCTTTTTTTTTTTTTTAACTACACCCACTCCCCGCTCGGAAGTGATCTAACACCCGAGGCGCAAGGGAACAAAGCAGAAAAGCCTAGAGCTCCCATCTCCCTCACTCAAAACTCTGAAGCCTTGTAACGCAGTCTCAGATTCCATTAGCTTTTTATGAACTGTCATGTCATCCCGCAGACCTGTATTGAATAAGGTCCCCAAGGCACTTCCCTCACGTGTTTCTACAAAGCCGAGTCGCCCCATCCTGACCTTGCGCTTTGGTTGTTTGAGCTGATGCATGAGAGATCGCATTTATCGAGGTTCCGAGGCACAGAGGGTTTTGTGATCATGGTTCTGTCTTCCCCACTGGGTGCAGGTTCCTGCAAAACCTTGGCCCTGTCCTGTGCACTTGGGAAACGCTAGGACCTGCCATAAAAAGTCAAGGACAATGGGAAGGGGGCTGGGGGAGCGACGGAAGGAATGATGGGAAGGGCAGCAAAAGCAAAAAAGGCAGGAAGGTTATGGGAAGAGCAGAGAGGGGATGGAGGGAACGTGCTGCACCTGAGGGGAGTCAGGTAGGCCTGAGGCATGATGGGAAGTGACCGAGGTGACCAGTGTGGCTGAGAGCGGTAGGCAGGCTCAGGAACTCGGGAGCCCAGCGTGGGTCAGGGAGGCCATCACTTGGAGGTTCTGGATGGCAGAACCTAGGCATGGGAGGGGACAGAGACCAGATGACGTGGAGGCAGGCAGCATGTGGTCCAAGGCCGTGCCAGCTGGTCTGTTCAGCCTCCTGGGAAGAAGATACCCTGCCTGCTCTCTGATGCAGTGGACATCAGGTCTCTAGACTACAAAAATCTAACACCAGCCCATCAGAAAGTGAGGTCAAGGTGAGGACTGTCATGAGGCCTGGAGTGAGGCTGGGCTGGATCCTCCCATGGGAGTCATACAAGAGGCTGTAGGGAGCCCAGGAGCTGGGAAACCTGAGAGAGCATGTGGAAGAGAAGACAAGGGATGGGAATTAAATGAAATGATCTAGGAAAAGCCCTCCACACTGTGCTCAGCACTTAGTAAATATTCATTTCATGGTGACAGTGATGGTGGTAGGGGTTGAAATGAGGGAAATCAGGAAGAAAAAGAGCAAATTAAAGAAAGAGGAGCAGAAAGGAAATAACCTGATATTTACCAAGGGTCTATTATATGCTCTTGGCACCTGCTAGCTGCCTTTGTCTTTTCTAGTTCCATTAATCCTGCTAAGCAGTTTGATGAGATGGGTGAACTTACTCCATTTTACTAATGGGGAAACCAAAGCTCTAAGGCTGCAGGCAACTGCCCAGCTGGAAATTACCAAGGCAGGATTCAAGGTCTGTGCAATTGGAAAGCTCCTGCCTTCTAGTGAGGAGGAGATACAGAAGGTGCTGATGACCAGCTCCAGAGAACCAGCTGGCTAGACACAGAAAATTCAATATGGGTTCTGACCCTGGAGATCTCCAAGAGGTCAGGGAAGAGGCTCTACACAATGGAGGTGGTCTGAACAATGATCCCATCAAATGCAGACCGTGCAGCAATAGAGGATACACAGCATCCTTGGAGCACAGAGGAGGCAGAGATGGAAGACTTCCTGGAGGAGGTGACATTTGAACTGAGCCGCATCATGACCATTTTTCCGGAAGATGGAGGCACATTTGGTTTCAGTTTAGTTCAGTCGCTCAGTCACGTCCAACTCTTTGCGACCCCATTAATTACAGCACGCCAGGCCTCCCTGTCCATCACCAACTCCCAGAGTTCACTCAGACTCACGTCTGTCAAGTCGGTGATGCCATCCAGACATCTCATCCTCTGTCGTCTCCTTCTCCTCCTGCCCCCAATCCCTCCCATCATCAGAGTCTTTTCCAATGAGTCAACTCTTCGCATGAGGTGGCCAAAGTACTGGAGTTTCAGCTTTAGCATCAGTCCTTCCAAAGAACACCCAGGGCTGATCTCCTTTAGCATGGACTGGTTGGATCTCCTTGCAGTCCAAGGGACTCTCAAGAGTCTTCTCCAACACCACAGTTCAAAAGCATCAATTCTTCGGCGCTTAGCTTTCTTCACAGTCCAACTCCCACATCCATACATGACTACTGGAAAAACCATAGCCTTGACTAGACAGATCTTTGTTGGCAAAGTAATGTCTCTGCTTTTGAATATACTATCTAGGTTGGTCATAACTTTTCTTTGATTGTTTTAATTTCATGGCTTCAATCACCATCTGCAGTGATTTTGGAGCCCAAAAAAATACAGTCTGACACTGTTTCCACTGTTTCCCCATCTATTTGCCATGAAGTTATGGAAACAGATGCCATGATCTTCGTTTTCTGAATGTTGAGCTTTAAGCCAACTTTTTCACTCTCCTTTCACCTTCATCAAGAGGCTTTTTAGTTCCTCTTCACTTTCTGCCATAAGGCTGGTGTCATCTGCATATCTGAGGTTATTGATATTTCTCCCGGCAATCTTGATTCCAGCTTGTGCTTCTTCCAGCCCGGCATTTCTCATGATGTACTCTGCATATAAGTTAAATAAGCAGGGTGACAATATACAGCCTTGACGTACTTCTTTTCCTATTTGGAACCAATCTGTTGTTCCATGTCCAGTTCTAACTGTTGCTTCCTGACCTGCATATAGGTTTCTCAAGAGGCAGGTCAGGTGGTCTGGTATGCCTATCTCTTTTAAGGCAGTGCTTAGAAATGGGCAGCTCTCTAATAATCTGTCCTGCCTTCTGCCCCATCCCTAGTTCACCCACCTTCCACAACAGTCCAGATCAATGATGTGTGTGTGTTTGTGCTCAGTCGCTTAGTCATGTCCAACTCTTTGCAGCCCCATGGACTGTAGCCCGCGAGGCTCCTCTGTCCATGGGATTTCCCAGGCAAGAATACTGGAGTGGGTTAGGGTTAGGGTTCAATCCCTTCTCCAGGGGATCTTCCCAACCCAGGGATTGAACCCACGTCACTTTCATCTCCTGCCTCGTCAGGCAGATTCTTTACAACCTTAGAAGCCCAAATCAATGATGACTGCTCCAAACGTCACTACTAACATCTTCCTGGTCTTTGTTCCTCTTTCTCTCCAAGAAACTTTCAGATTCCATCATTCCTCTCATAGTACACCCAGCCTCTGGCTAGAAAAAGAGCTTTTTTTGGCCGAGCCAGCTACTGCAATGGGTCTCCATCAGAGGAGAAAGAAGATTCCTAGGTTTGGGGCAAGGGTATAAATCAATTCACAGAGTACAAGAGGAATAAAATAAATAGTATCTCACCCAAATCAGTTATGTAATATTTAAAAGGCAGCTCTCAATTGGAAGAACATTTATCTATTATGAACATTTTCCATTTTTAGTGGTAATTGAAGTTTTTCATCCACAGCTCATGCTAAAAGCACCAACTTATTGTGATGGTCGCCGCCCATCGAATGTAATTAGAGAATTTAATCAAACGCCACTGCAAGTGCAGTGGCAGCCAGGCTATTTTTGAATTTTTCAATCTAGCATCATTTGGGGACTTTTTAATTGTTAGTTGGGTTTATTTATTGAACTCAGGCTTAAAAGAAAAATAAACAGCAAGGAGGCAAGAAGTGGCTGGAAAGGCAAGAAGAATCCAATCCATGGGGTTTAATAAAGTCTGCACTTGTTAGTGCCAGCCGTGCAGAAATTCCAATGAATTCAAATTTCAACTGGGTCTCTAAACATCACATTATTTACATCTTTCATCTATTATGATATTTCAAATAAGATTGTTATAAAATTGCCCCAACTTTGGGCAACCGTAGATCATAAAATAGGACCATTATTGCATTAAAAGAGAGGAACTGTATCTCATTTAAAACCCATAAGCACATAATTTCATAGATGTATATCTGTAGCTGGATATCTATCTACGAACAATGAAATTGCCCCAAAATTAAAAGCCTTCTGGCTATATATTTGTAAACACAATCAGATCACAATCCAATAAAGGGGCCCTTTTGAATTAATGCGCATCACATGACCTTCCTATCATTACATTTATAACTTTCCTTTTGAACAGCTCACTGCCTCCTCTTTGTCTCTGTAAAAATGCAGGGGTTTTTGTGTGTGTTTTCTTGTTTCCTTTGGCTAATGGTATACAGAACCACGCTTGTTTTTAAGGCAAGAGAATTGGATCATAGGTGTGGAAAATACCAAAAGAAAGAGAGTCACTGTTTTATACCTGCATATATGGAGAGTCTCCATCTAATTTCTCATCCCTTCTGACATAAAACACTTTGCATTTTAAAAAGAACCTGTCACCTCACTCATTTTTATGGTTCTGATAATGAGAATGGGACTTACATTGTTAACCAGGAAAGCGCAGTGATTTTATATGCACATTAAAAGGGAAAGACCGTTCCTTTAATTTAGATCATTTAAAACAAAACTTTTCAAGTGCAACCTTTTTGTTGTAATTCATTCATCTCTTGCTGTTCAGTGCTCATGGGAAAGACTTTCCTGAGATACAAGATTCAAATAAGTGAATAAGGCATCTTCTTCCACAAAGTCACATCCTGAGGAGGCTGAAATATTATGTGAGTTTACTGCAGGGAATCCCAAAGAGTCCGGGGGAAGGAGTCCTCACTGGCAGTTAACAGAGCTAGTTACTACCTGTGCTCTGCCTCACATGAGGTTTCCAAATACACAAGAGCCACTTAGCCCCAAGTGACCGAAAACCAATTCAGTAAAGCAAAACTGAACTCATTGTCCTATGTATCTCCAAAGTATATGGTGGATAGAGTCAGGAACAGCTGGATCCAGGAGCTTCCACAATGCACTGGGAATCTAGTCTAGCCCCACCTCTTGGCTCTGTTTTCCTTCGTGTTGGCTTTATTCTTGGGATCTACGTGGTTGCCCTTAGTAGGTAGAGGCTTGCATTATCCTTGCTGCTATTTTGCTCTCAGAAAGTAGGATTCCTACTCACTGGTCACACCAGTAAAAATCCTAGTGTTCACTCCCGTGGACCACCTGGAGTCATTGCCCACCTCTGAACTTAGCTTGGTGCCAGGGCAATGCCACACACTGTGAGCCCTTGTCCAGTGGTATCACATAGCCTTAGTGTATTGGAGTTTCATAAGGTGATGAACTACTGGCTTAGGAAATAAATTCTAAAGTCCAATCACTAATGTGCTGCATCCCACGCATTCATCTACAATCAAGATCTTGGTTCTTACTTGGAAGTTAGACTCCTGTGGGAGTTATTCAAACCTCTGTTTTCTAGTCTACAAATTGGTTATGACACTGCCTCTCCCATAGATTGTAAGTGAGATTACATATGTGAAAGTATTTAGCAGAGTGCAAATAAGGAGCATTATATAATACTAGACCTTAACAGCACATTATTGTTACGAGATCTTATGCAAAGTAAATCAACAGATGACAACTATCAGTATCCAAATGAGTCACAACAGGTAACCTTAGTCATACCTGCCCCTGTGTCTGACAATTCTCAAGGCAAGAAGCATTGGGGTCTGTAATACCATCTCATCATAGTGAAATAAAATGTTCTTTATAATCAGCTTCAATGTGTACAACCTTGTCCTTGACCCAATGTTTGGCTCCACTTCTTTCAGACTTAACCCGAGTTATAAGGCATTTCAGCTATTCTTGGGAAAGATGTTAGAAACAGGAAAGGTCAGCTTATAGTCATTACTAGAATTCAAGTCCGGAGAATGGCAGCTCTCATCTTAAAATGGGGACGAAGAAAGAAATTAGCTTTGCCTCTTTTATCCATTGTGATTGCTTCTTTATTTTAGAATTTTGACTTAATTTATTTAGTAAGTATAATACATGATCATTGTGAAAATTTTCCAGCAACACAAAAGAAGTACAAAAGGGCTAGTTAAAAAATTCTGTAAAATTCCACCTTTCAGAAACAATGGTCATCAATATTTAGTAAACATTACTCCAGCCTTTATTCTGTTTAAAGGTAGATAAAAGGACAGAGACATGATAAAGTGAAAGAACGATATGGGGACAAAAACAGGAATATATCATGTACATTATTTTTAATATTTAAAAGTACTAAATTCTCTTTAAGTTTTAGTTGAATGGAGGAAAAAAGAAGCCAAAGTAAAATTGAAAAACTTATTTTAAATCCATTTTCTTCACTACAAGGAATATGATTTCTTTCCTAAAAGCTTCCTCTAAACTAAGAAAAGAGATTTTAATACACATTGAAGTCATCTTTAAATTATATTTTAGTTTTACACTATATTTCTCACTCCCTACCTTTCAACATACATCAGTTATGTTACTAGTATTCAGCTTTACAATATTTATGGCTTGTTCCTTGAAGAAAATTTCACTGGATCAGTCTCAGCCTTATATTTAATGACTATGATGTTCACTGTCTAACCATGATGTCACAATCCCTGGATTTTTTACTTTAGTTCATCTTTTAGTTGTCTAGATTTAAACTACAAAATAAATTAGGATGTTTAATTGGAGAAATACACTGTGCTTATTTTCCCTGAAAGATTCCTAGGTTGATACAATTGGCAAGTCTGTGCATGTTTGTCAATACTTCTAAAACTTTTATATCTGAATTTTAAAACAGTGCAATTTGGCTTAAAATTTGTTTTGTTCTGGGACTTCCCTGATGGTCCAGTGGTTAAGGCTCTGCCCTTCCATTACAGAGGGAATGGGTTCAATCCCTGGTCAGGGACCCAAGATCCTGTATGATGCAAGATGCAAGCCAAAAAATTAAATTAAATTTTAAAATTCTGCCTTCTTCTGATTGAAATAAAGAGATTTTTGTTTCAGGTTGGTTCATTTCAGGTCAGTCGCTCAGTCATGTCCAATTCTTTGTGACCCCATGGACTGCAGCAAGCCAGGCCTCCCTGCCCATCACCAACTCCGGGAGCTTGCTCAAACTCACGTCCATCAGGTCAGTGATGCCATCCAACCATCTCATCCTTTGTTATCCCCTTCTCCTGCTGCCTTAAATCTTTCCCAGCATCATGGTCTTTTCCAAAGAGTCCATTCTTCTCATCAGGTGGCCAAAGTATTGGAGCTTCAGCATCAGTCCTTCCAATGAGTATTCAGGACTGATTTCCTTGAGGATTGACCGTTTTGAACTCTTTGCAGTCCAAGGGACTCTCAAGAGTCTTCTCCAACACCACAGTTCAAAAGCATCACTTCTTCAGTACTCAGCTTTCTTATGGTCCAACTCACACATCCATACATGACTGCTAGAAAAACCATAGCTTTTACTAGATGGATCTTTGCTGGCAAGGTAATGTCTCTGCTTTTTAATATGTTGTCTAGGTTGGTCATAGCTTTTTTCCCAAGAAGCAAGTGCATTTTAATTTCATGGCTTCAATCACTATCTGCAGTGATTTTTCAAGCCCAAGAAAATAAAGTCTGACACTCTTTCCATTGTTTCCCCATCTATTTGCCATGAAGTGATGGAACTGGAAGCCATGATCTTCGTTTTTTCAATGTTGAGTTTTAAGCCAGCTTTTTCACTCTCCTCTTTCACTTTCATCAAGAGGCTCTTTAGTTCCTCTTCTCTTTCTGCCATAAGGGTGGTGTCATCTGTATATCTAAGGTTATTGATATTTCTCCTGGCAATCTTGATTGTAGCTTGTGCTTCATCCAGCGTGGCATTTCACATGATGTACTCTGCAGATAAGTTAAATAAGCAGGGTGACAATATACAGCCTTGATGTACTCCTTTCCTAATTTAGACCCAGTCCATTGTCGCATGTCCAGTTCTAACTGCTGCCTCTTGACTCACATACAGGTTTCTCAGGAGGCAGGTCAGGTGGTCTGGTATTCCCATCTGTTTCAGAAATTTCCACAGTTTGTTGTGATCCACATAGTCAAAGGCTTTGGCGTAGTCAATAAAGCAGAAGTAGATGTTAAAACTGGCTTAAAATTCTTGAAGCCCACCTTTTATTCCTATCTTTACCATTTGGTAGACATTAGACTTCTGGCTTGGATTATAGTTGTGGAAAATTCTAGGATAACCCTCTTTTTCTCCTTTACATCTTAAAACTTGCACTTTTCTCATAGAAGCCAATAGAATTCTAGCCTTCTTGAAGTTCAGTTTTTTTGCAGTGGTGTACATTATTGTCACTCACTCATTCTATATCATGCTTTCCTGGGACACTATGTACTTTCTAATCAGCCTTTTATTTATCTAAGTAAAGTTTTCTTCCATTATATCATTTAATATGTTTCTGTATAATTTGTTCTGGTCTCTTCCCAAAGATACACAAATTTGTACATTTGTCATATTTCTCTTATCTACCTATTATAAACGTACATCATCTTTTATATCATTTTCATATCCTTATACTTTGAAAGTGGGAAGGTATTTTTGGTTGACACAGTAACTAGGGCAGGGATGGACATAACTGGCATTTGGGGGATGAGGGTTCAGAATCCTAAACGTCCTTAAACAATATGAATCTAGCCCTATGATGCTAGATGTTCAAAATGCCAATGGGACCTGCAGAGCTAGCCAGGCCATCACATCTTTGATGACGCTTTCTGTCACATTAACTCTAATTTTTAAAAACTCTAACAGGGCTTTAATTTATGTAACATTTGTCTTTTACACATTGGTTGTTTTTTTTTCTTGAGTTCTGCCAGTTCACTTTGTGTTGTTTTATAATTTCTTCTTGTGCTCTATCTTCAAAGGATTATACTTTCAATAATGTTTTCAATATTATAGAGAAGCATTTGTCTACACTTTTTCACTATTTTCTTGGGCAATTTATGTTATATATTCCTTTGATGTGCCTCTTGCTGGACAGCTTTTTCCCTCCATGTTAGTTATTTCATTTTTACTGTATAGTAGGTAGGTCCCCGGAGAAGGTAATGGCACTCCACTCCAGTACTCTTGCCTGGAAAATCCCATGCACGGAGGAGCCTGGTAGGCTGCAGTCCATGGGGTTGCAAAGAGTCAGACACGACTGAGCGACTTCACTTTCACTTTTCACTTTCATGCATTGGAGAAGGAAATGGCAACCCACTCCAGTGTTCTTGCCTGGAGAATCCCAGGGACGGGGGAGCCTGGTAGGCTGCAGTCCATGGGGTCGAGAAGAGTCGGACACGACTGAAGTGACTTGGCAGCAGCAGCAGCAGCAGGTAGGTCCCAGCCAAGTTCCTCTGAGTAACCACCCATGTGTTGACTTGGAGCAGAGGGTAAAGATAATTAACTGTAGACATCACCTGTGGTCTGGAGTCTCTCGGTTGCTACATGTGATTTTTTTTTTCTTTCTTTTTTTTTTTTGCCCTGAGTGATGTCTCTATCCTGCTTGACTTTCAAGAGGGAACTTCCCTTCACCACTGGAGGTCTCTGCATTTGGTCCGGCATTTCTCACTTTCCTGTCCTCCTCCAAGTTGCTTTATACCCAGCACTTCCCTCAAACCAGGAACCTTAGATCAGGGTATCAGAAGCGGCATGTTGGCTTAGAGTACCCTGTCCCTTCACCATTCCATCACCGAGTGATGTCAAGTGGAGTCTACCTGTATCCTAGATGACGTTGTCATGATCAGTGGGTCATTGGCTGTGCTTTTTAACCCTGGGTCACTTATTCTTGGGGAAATGAGTGTCCTACTCAGGGTTCAAGGAGATGGGTTCCAGCTCTGGGCACTCTCCAACAATTAACATTTCACAGGTTTTGGAAGGCATGCTTTACATACTATGGTTTGGGACTCTGCCTTATTCTGATTTTTAGGAAAGTAAAAAGTTATTTTCATTTCTTTGTTGGCTAGGAAACATTTTGAAAAATAGTAATACAGAAAAATATCCTAATCAGAAGCTTGACTTGAGTCTTATATAGAAAAAAAGAATTTTCAATTTCAAAGGGTCTTCATGCAACTCAGATCAAGCTGCATAACCTCAATCCTCAGTTTTTTAACTCTGTCTCAACTTCCTCATCTACTTCCTCATCTAAGTGAGCATAATAATCAGCCCCAATCTCCATAGATTTGTCTTGAGAATCAAACAGATGCATGAAAAAACCTCAACACAGCCCACGGCACCAAAGAAGTACTCAGTAAATACCTCCTATTATTATTATTATTATTCTCATAACAATTCCATGAAGAAGATATCACCATCCTCATGTTACAGAGGCTAAATGGCTTTCCCAAGCTTTCATAGTAAATCAGTACAAAACAAGCTTTCACAACCCAAACCGATGTTCTACCGTGTACCCAATGCTGGAAACATATTCTGCAAAGAGCTTCTCATCAAACAGTTTCAGATTCAGTAGAATTTTGAATCAAAATGTACCCATTTTACAGACGAAAGACACCAAAAGCTGAGTCCTGTAAGGCCAAAGAGCTAATAAGTCACAGAGTCAGGACTGGAACATAGACCTCTAGCAATCCAGTATATCTGGAAAGATGCGAACAGGCCAGTGAATTTATGTCCCAATGGTATCTGTACCTGAAGATAGGTATGGAGAAAGAGAAGGCAGGGAGGTGACAGGAAGGCAGGTGGCTCCTACGTTTACCCTAAGAACTGTAGACTAGTCATTCCATGTCCCCAAGCCTCCCATGGAAAGTCGGCATCAGAAGCGCATCGTCAATGTCAAGTGAACAAAAAACCCTGCAAAACAGAATCTGCTCTCTTCCCTCAGTTCTGTTTTTAAAACTGTCTATCCATCCGTGTGTGTGCCTCTGTAAGGTCGTCTCTCTTTCTCAGATCTAACTGCTTATCTGTCTAAACATCGGGAGAGCGTAAACAAAACGTACTTGTGTGTCTTTTTCTGGGTGGCAAGGACACAGGTGATTTTAATTTTCTTGGTACATTTCTCCACTTTCAAACTTTCCTGTAAAGAAAAGAACATGTGTTATTTATATTACCAAAGGAAAACACGGGTCTTACAAAAATATTGACCTTGTGGTGCTGTTGCAGCGTACCTGAGACAGCAAGGGGGCTGCAGACGCTTGAGTTCACTTCCCTGGGCCCTGGCCTCTGATCCCCGGTGCGTTTCCTGCCATCGCTGGACCCCCACCTCCTCCTAAGTTGAGGGGGGGACGACACTGACTCCTGGGTCGGGAGGACGGCTTACGGGGATTACCTATTTAAATGTCTCCCAAGGAGGCAGGGCACACAGTAGTCACTCTCCCAGGTCAGTTCCTTTGCCTTTGCTGAAAATTCCAGCTGGATCGTCTGCAAGCCTTTGAGACATACCGGCCAGAACTGCAGCCAAGGAGAACTCCTGAACAACACTGTTTATTTATACAGCGGGAAGATTGAAATCATTACGCTTTGACTGGCAGGAGCTATTTATAGGCCTCGTTCCCAGCGAGCTGTTGGGAGCAGGGCTCTCCCCAGCGAATTTACCACCTCCCTCCCGAGCTTGGCCGTAAACCCCGTGGATGTCTGTGTGGGCCTCTGCTTCCCAACCACATGAAAGCGGAATCCCTTCCCCGTTCTATTAAGAGAAAATCCTTGACTGCACTCAACAAGACAGGAGAGGGAAGGGGCCAGAGAAAACCCTCCCAAAACAATGAAGCGGAGCTTAGCGGCCAGCGCCAACGTCAGCAGCCCTTTGCACAGCTCAGCGTGCTGAGTCTGAAAAGGGCCGGTTATGGGTTTCATCACAGGTCCTGGCTCTGCCGCAGCCCCATCTCACTGGGAGTCCTTGGACATCCCTCCAAGTGTTGATGGAGCACAGATTCTGGGCTGTGTATTGTCGGCGTGAATGGACAAGATTCGGATAAAGCCTGGGACAGGAGCATGCCAGGTAGAGGAAACAGCGCGGGCAAAGGCGGAGAGGCGGGGACACTGAGCGGCTCCACTGCACGCAGCATGGGATAAGAAAGAACCGGCACAAGGAGTTCAGATAAAACCCACCAAGAATGCTGGCACCTGGGAGATGCCCCGTGCTTGCTCACTGGCCGGATATTCATATACCTCAGGCAAAATCAGGATGGATGGGAGGATGCCGAAGCTCTAGTTTTTCCCCAAATCTTCAGCCTTTCCCTAAGCTCAGAGCTGCAGAAAACCAACCTGGGTTCAGTGCTCGTGGGACTTGGGGGGCCCACAAAAGTCCCTTCTGCCTCCTGGCCAACTGGAGACATTTCCAGAGAGCCCACGTACTCTGCAAATACTTCAAGCCAAGTTTTCAAAGTCAGGGCATTGAGTAAAACCCAGACTGTTTCTCTGCATTTCTTTTCCTAAACTTTCCTTTAAGTTCAACATGCATTTGAATTCAGGGGAAACACGGAGCACATGTTTCTAATCCATCGACACTTAAATCATCAAAATGCTGGAGGCTGATTCTTTGGAAGCCAACAGGAACACCAGAGCCTTTTAAAGACTTTCTCCTCCTTCTCCAGCAATCAGGAAGTAGCCTTTTTCCAAGAGGAAACCGAATTTTGACTCCAAAGGGGCTGCTGCATTCAGTGCCAAACTTGGCACGCTCCGAGGCCGAGGTGGATCCAGACCTACTGCAGTGGCAGGGGAGAACGGGTTTGCAGGCTGAGAGGCCCCCTCTTCTCGCCCATCCCATGCCACCAAAGATGGAGAAAGGGGGTGGGGTGGGGAAAGGAGAGAGAGAGAGCAGGAATGGGCTTGAAGGGACAGGCCCAGTGAGTGGTGGAACCCAAGCCAACAGAGAGGCAAATGTGGATCCTGGCTCCACACACATGTCCTGCATGGACCACAGGCTGCTTCATCTCTGCTTCTACTTGGGAGAACAGAAATCAACCCTCCCTGCTTGGGGCTGTTCCAGAAGAGGACAAGAAAGTGAAATAAGATGAAATGATGTGCTAAGTAACTTTAGTCATGTCCGATTCTTTGCGACCTTGTGGACTATAGCCCACCAGGCTCCTCTGTCCATGGGATTCTCCAGGTAAGAATACTGGAGTGGGTTGCCATGCTCTCCTCCAGGGGATCTTCCCGACCCAGAGATCAAACCCAGGTCTCCTGTGGCTCCTGCATTACAGGTGGATTCTTTACCGCTGAGCCACCTGATGAAATGGAGTATATGCAGGTAAATAACAGGAAACCAGCCTGGCCAGACAGAACTCCATTCGCTTTGTCTACACTCGGGAACAAACCCTGCCTCTGATCATCATGACATCTCCCATCCCATGAGCTGTCCCATCCTGTCCCTGGCTAACTGGCTGGAACAATGTGTTAGCAAGGATCACCAAAGGGTGAATCGATAAAGGTCGGAAGCACCCCCTGACCTCCCATGGAGCCAGGACCACACAGAGTATACTGCGTAGTGACCAGAAGGACCTTCTGGTATCAACCACGTGAGAACCTCACTGAGAAATGGTCCAGCAGCAGCAGCAGCTATAACTGATAACTGTCTGTCCCTGTCCACCTAAGATTTATTCTGTGGCCCTCTTCCTGTGTGCCCCAGGCTGTCACTTCCCTAGGACAAGGGTCTGCTTGTATGTGTTGGTGACACAGCCTCCCACGACCATCCCTGGCCTGAGGGAGAGCACTGCAGCTCAGGCTCTCATGCATGGAAGCATGCTCAAGAGAGCGGTGTTCATAGCAGTGTTAGAGCTGCAGTCTGGATGTGCAGCCCTCCCCAGGCCCCGCTCCCAGTCAATATCTCTGTCCCCAGTACCTACCACAGTCTGGGGGAACCTCTCCCTATTAAGTAATTTGCAATCTGAAGAAATGGATAGTAGCATGGACCCTGGAGTCAGACTATTAAATTTTGATTTCTGGCTCCATCACCTCTGAGCTGTGTGACCCTAATCAAGTTATTAAACATCTCGGTGCTCCAAAGCCCTCTCCTGTAAAATCGGATAGTAAGAGGTTCCACTTCAGAATATTCCTATGAAAATTAAATTAGTAAGTACATGCAAGTTCAGTTCAGTCACTCAGTCGTGTCCAACTCTTTGTGACCCCACGGACTATAGCATGCCAGGCTTACCTCTCCATCACCAACTCCCGGAGTTTACTCAAACTCATGTCCACTGAGTCAGTGATGCCATCCAACCATTTCATCCTCTGTCATCCCCTTTTCCTCCTGCCTTCAATCTTTCCCAGCATCAGGGTCTTTTCCAATGAGTCAGTTCTTCACATGAGGTAGCCAAAGTATTGGAGTTTCAGCTTCAGCATCAGTCCTTCCAATGAATATTCAGGACTGATCTCCTTTAGGATGGACTGGTTTGATCTCCTTGCAGTCCAAGGGATTCTCAAGAGTCTTCTCCAACACCACAGTTCAAAAGCATCAATTCTTCGGCGCTCAGCTTTCCTTATCGTCAAACTCTCACATCCGTACATGACCACTGGGAAAACCATAGCTTTGACCAGACGGACCTCTGTTGGCCCATGCAAAGCACTGGGAATAATTTCCAGCACATAGCACCCCTGTATGCGCTTGCTGCCCACATCATTGTTATTATTGGCCCAGAGTGACAAAATCTGTGGGCAGGAATAAAGCGCATAGCACTGAGGACGGTCTCAGCAAACATCAGGGGTCTTTCTTCCTCTCTGCTGTGTTGCTCCGATCCACCAAGAGCAAACCCTGATGACCTGGGAAGACCGAGGTCATGGGATCTGGAGGCTGGAGAGTGAGGTCAGATCATCTTGTCTACATACTGCCTTTGGGATATTTTGTCTCTCTTTTTTTTTTTTTCCCCCTTTTAATTTACCATGGCAGTTGAGTCTCTGATGTTTTGAACTCTCCTGGGAAGACGTTCCCACATATGTCAGCAGCCCATCTCCCTAGAGCTGGAGATGCAGAGAGCAAATGCTCTCAACCGTCTAGACCACCCACAACAGAGCCCTTGACCAAGCGGCCCCACCCATCTGCTAATTGAGGCTTGGAGAGCAGGCCAGGGGAAGGTGGGCGGGGTAGGTGAGGAAGAAAGGGAAGGAGATGAGCAGATAAAAGGGGAGTTGGTCCAGGAGGAACTGCAAATCTTAATCTTTTCGTTCTGCCGTCCCATCCAGAAATGAATCATAGCTATTTGGTTAAAAGTTGTTTTTAGAACCTCAGAGAAAGGTTATGTTAAAAAACAACAGGTCTGGCAGCCAGACAGAGGATGAGCAGGCCCCTGTCTTGGGGAGGAGAATTAAACATCAGAGTCAACCAAAGACATCTCAGAGAAACTGAGCATTTCCTGGCATTCAAAATCTTAAAAAAAAAAAATTTTGAAAAGTGTTGCAATGGCCATTGTGTCAGGGAGCAATATGTCACTCTGACAGTCGGGAACAGCTCTGACCCATGAACAAGATGTGAAGCCAATTACAGAGGATCCCGTCTTTCCTGTTGCTACGGCAGAGGGTAGGGATGGATACAAGTGTGGACTGGCCGGCTCACTCGTATGGAGATGAACCGTCACCCTGGGCCTCCTCCTCTCACCCCCGCCTCCTGCAACCACGGCGGGCAGGTCTCAACCTCAGGCCGAAGAGCTGACGCTGAGGGAGGGGTAGCCAGATGCCAGCGGTCAGCCAGAAGAGGTAGATGCAACACCAGCCGAACTCGGGTCCAACCTGCCGCGTCTAAAGTGACTGGGGTGATGGAAGGGAGGAGTGGGGTGAGGGGCGGAACCGCAGGCGCAGGCGCACACCGCCAGCCTTGGGAGCACGGGCGCTGCCGTCGACCCGGAGCTTTGGGAGCCCCCAAGTGCTCCTGGAGCAGACGAGGAGCCCCGGTGCTGGTGGTCGGCAGCAATGGTGAGGCTTCCCCGCACCAGGTGCCGGAACAAGCATCCGTTCAGACGCAATCTGAGCAGCGTCCTCCTCAGCATTGCAAGGCCCTGTTTCCCCAAGAGTCGATGGTCTCTGGTGATTTGCAAGAGAGAACGGGACAGACGGACCCAGACATCCAGAGGGAGATGTAGAGAGGAGAGAGCAAAAGGAAAAGGAAAGACGGGAAAGGGAAGAGAAGAGAAAGCAAAACAGAAAGACAAGAGGAGACTTTCCACGGTCAGAAACTTGGGGAACTGGAGAGAGAAACTTAACTCCGAAAAAGATGGAGCATCTTTTCCAGGTCCTTAAAGTGCCGATGTGCCTTGTAAATCCCCGAGGAGGTAGCATCTGCCTCGACCCTGCTTCCTTGACCCTCTCCCCCACACGCCGTCCTTCAGGGGACACACACAGTAGGTGAGACACGCCATGGGCTGGGGGAAAGCTGAGAGGAACCTGCTCCTGGAGGAGTTGTGGTCAAGCGGATCACATTGAGCTGGACCATGCTGAACATCTGGGCTTCATGATTGCAAACCAGATGCCTAACTTCTCTCTGTGCCTCAGTTTACCGATCTGAAAAGATGGAATAAGAAAACCAAGCCCCTCGGTTCACTAGGTTCGATCCCTGGGTTGGGAAGATCCCCTGGAGAAGGGAATGGCAACCCACTCCAGTATTCTTGCCGGGAGAATCCCATGGACAGAGGAGCCTGGCAGGCAACAGTCCATGGGGTCGCAAAGAGTCGGACATGACTGAGCAACTAACACACACAGATGTGAAGAGCTAAGTGTGGACTCACCACCCGAAGGGTAGCTCACTCTTGTCACACTCAGGCCATCATGCGCTCTGGCCTCCCACAGAAGGGCACTGGAGGTGATTAACAGGAAGCCATTCACTAGGACCCTTACCTCATTTTTTCCAGAAAGACCAAAGCAGGTCTGGATCAACCAGAACCTGGTCTCTCATCATGGTATGAAAAAGCCACTTTGCTACTTTAAATCTGGGTTTCCTCATCTGTTGAATGGGTCTACGAGTCCCACCTCCAGGACTGGAGCTGATAAAGGACAAGGAATGAGGCACGGTTTGTCAGCCTCAGAGAACCAAGTGGCCCAAAGGGAAATGGATGCTTTCTGGCGGCGGGGGGCGGGGGGGGGGTGCGGGGCGGTGCTGCGTGGGGTCTGGGGAGCCTTGCAGGCATCTCACATCACACCCGCGTGCAAGGCGCCCAGAAACCTTCTGAGCGGTCATTCTGAGGTCAGGCCTGTGAGGCGACTCAAGAACAGAGTCGGTCACAGGCGAGAAGATAAATGAGAAGGGAAGCTGTTTGTCTCACAGACAGGAGCGCATGATCAGTCAGTCCATCCAGAAGCAAGGCCAGGATTTATGACCAAGTCCTTTCTCCCCACCCAGAAAGTCCTTCATATTTTATAACCTGGCACGTCCTTGAAGGCCTTCAGACGGAACCAGAAACAAGTTCAGTCCTGAGCAGAATGGCCATGGTGTAAATGAAATAAGATCCACCTTCCTAAGACCATTTCACTCCTGGGACAGCACCCTCACCCCACCCCCGAGCTCAGTAGATGACGTGAGTGAGGCCCCCAAAGGGCAATAGAAAAGAAGAGTAAGTTCAAAGTCAGAAAGAGCTGGCTTTAGCTCCAAGCCCCACTGCTTAGAACGGAATGTCCTTCGCTCACCTTTCCAAAGGGATCTTCGAGTTGACGTGTGGTCAATGTGGGAGCACAGAGCCGGGGTCACTTCCACAGTCTCCACCCCCAGCGGGGAAGCCAGAGGCTCAAATCTGGGTGCTGAGCCTCCCAGGAGCTCCACGGGCCTGGTTGAAGGGCTTGGCAAACAACTTAGGCGTTTCCAGGAAAAAACAGAGCCCAGCTTGGGGCCATGGAAAGCGCGGTCCCCAAAGTTGAGTCAGCCTTGAGTCATGAGCTAAAAGCATGCTTTTGCCAATTACAGCTCTCAGCAGCTGTAATTAATGCAGGGCTGATGAAAACTGCATTTTTCACTCAACAGAGGAGGGTATTTCAGGTAATTAGACATAACCTCATGTACTGGTAACTCGCCTTTACACATGAGCTCTAGCCGCCTTGTCCAGGCCCTACCTCCAAAAATAACTTACACCAACATTAACCAACAAGTTGGGTCTGATTTCAAAAGATTACCCTTTCTCCATAAGTATTTTGAATGCAAAACGCTAAACACACAAAGGCCCTTAATGGGTTTGTTCTAATCCACCGACCTGAGCCTCTGAGAGATCGCCTCTGCATCTGGGCCAGGTGGCCACCCTGTCTTTAAAGACGACCCTCCTCTGAGCTGACCCCCGTGCCAAGCATTCTGTGGGCTGGAAAGAAGCAGGGGAGGTGTGCTTTGATCCATAGGCCCTTAATCATTAATTCATTGGCTCATATCAGTGCTACTGGGGCACACCGTGCTCCATTCTCTGGGCGGAATAAGGAACCAAGAGCCCAATGTGGTGGTACTGGTTGAGTCACCAAGTCATGCCCGACTCTTGCAACCCTATGGACTGTAGCCTGGCAGGCTCCTCTGTCCATGGAATTCTCCAGGCAAGAATACTGGAGTGTTGCCATTTCCTTCTCCAAAGAGCCCAATATAGAGGAATTTAAGCTTGATGTGGGTATTAGAGGACGAGGTGCATCGCCTCCTTTATAGACAGGAACCCTGAGGTCCAGACTTGCCCAGGATCATCCAGCAAGTGGATGGTGGAGAGAGGAGGAAGAGCTGGGTGTCCACCTCCTGGCAAGCCCAGAGGCCTCAGGAGTCCCACCTGCAGCAGCCCCCCTCCTGCCAAGCCCGGGCGGCCCTTCCAGCCTCTCCTGGGCACACAGAGATTGCCAGGTGTGTCCCCAGGCAGGCCAGGAACTCTCCTGCCAGGTGGTTACTTGCAGAGCAAGGTCCTTCCTGCCAGGCCTCTGACTAAGCCCCGATCTCACCGTCCAGACCCGGCCCGCCTGCAGGACGCTCCCGGAGAGCTTCCCGTGTTCCCATGACTCAGGTGGCCCTCCCAGGACCGCATTCTCCTTCACTCCGGGCTGAGGTCACCACACCCGGCCAGATGAGGCAACAGGGACTCTTGGTGTCAGCCAGCACTTCCAGAAAAGCCCAGGGAAAACTACAGAAACCTGGAATCCCTCAGGGCTGACCCCCAGCTCCCCTGGACCCCACCCGACTGTCTTCAGCATCCAAACCCCCTTTCCTGTTCTGTTAACTCTCACAGCCTCTACAGAGAGACAGAAATAAAAACAGCAGTTCAGGCTGGCTGAGCGGGACATGTTTTGGCTCCAAGGATCAGAGACGTAAGGGATTTCCAAAGTCACCCAAGGAGTGCCAACAGATCCGAGTCTGGAAACAAAGGTCTGTCCAATCATGATGATAATAATACCAGCTAATGATGGGAGCTGTCTGCTCAGCCCTTGGTGGGTGTTACTCCTTTAACCTTCATGGGCCCCAGGGGAGTCACACCCAGGCCCTGCATGTCTCCAGCATACTCGCCTGCCTGCTGGGCAGCTCCTCCTGCAGGTCCTGAGTCCCTTGTGCCTATGGTCTGGTCACTTGCCCTCTCTGGTCTTCAAGTTTCCTTCTGTGAAATGGGACCACGATGCCTCCCTCACTATAAAGGAGACAAGGGGACTCAGGAAGCACTCGGTTCTCTTCTCTTTTTATCCCCACCTACCATCCCATATCTTGCCCAAAGCCCATGTGGTTTCAAAGCCTGGATGTCCTGGAGACCCCCTGAAGAGCAGCTATTTTGTGAAAGTACAGTCTGAAAGCAGCTGGGACGAGCCCAGGTTTGGCACTGACTGCTAGGCGCCCTCAGCATGTCCCTTCCCCAGGCTGGACCCACTGTTCTTATCTGTGACATGAGGGCCCTGAAGCAAAAGAATAATTCATGTCCCTTCCAACCTTACCATGTGATGGCTCTAGAATTCAGAAGTTATTTTCAAGTTCAGTTCAGTTCAGTTCACTCGCTCAGTCGTGTCCAGCTCTTTGCGACCCCATGAATCGCAGCACGCCAGGCCTACCTGTCCATCACCAACTCCCGGAATTCACTCAAACTCATGTCCATTGAGTCAGTGATGCCATCCAGCCATCTCATCCTCTGTTGTCCCCTTCTCCTCCTGTCCCCAATCCCTCCCAGCATCAGAATCTTTTCCAATGAGTCAACTCTTTGCATGAGGTGGCCAAAGTACTGGAGTTTCAGCCTCAGCATCAGTCCTTCCAATGAACACCCAGGACTGGTCTCCTTTAGGATGGACTGGTTGGATCTCCTTGCAGTCCAAGGGACTCTCAAGAGTCTTCTCCAACATCACAGTTCAAAAGCATCAATTCTTCAGCACTCAGCTTTCTTCACAGTCCAACTCTCACATCTATACATGACCACAGGAAAAACCATAGCATTGACTAGACGGACCTTTATTGGCCAAGTAATGTCTCTGCTTTTCAATATGCTATCTAGGTTGGTCATAATTTTCAAGTTACTTAGGTCCTAATTCAATTGACCAGGGGTCTAACTGTGTTCATTTCCTTCTCTCAACAGAAGGCAGCCGAAAATCTTTTCCCGAGCACCTCTGATACCCTGAAGAATGCTCAATAATTCTTGAGTGAGTAAATGCACTTAGCTGATTTGTGCATTCCCTCACAAATAAGTGAATGGATGGATGGATGGATGGATGGGTGAAAGGATGAATGGATGGATAAAAGGATGAGGATGGATGGATGAATGGATGGATGGATGGATACCCTTTCTAAGCCCAGAGCTTGTTCTCTAGCAGATGTGGGCACTGAGTCAGCCGCATGGATGCTCTATGGTGACCCACAGTTAAGGAGGCACCACCGCCAACTCGATCACACTTGAGCAAATCTATGGGAAGCTATGAACCTTCATCTTCTTTTTTGTAAAATGGAGCTGGAGCTGTTGGTGTCTATTTTAACTAGGTAGCTGTATGGATTCAATGAGATGCCTTGGTTGTTGGTAAAAGTGCCTGATGCCTGAATGCATCTGCCACGCAATAACGACTGCCTTTATTCTTTATTTTACCATAAATCACTAGAATTTAAGGCAGAGAAGTGAGCACTTGTTAGAGAGGTCAACATCCCCTTTCTTTCAGCGACACATGGCATTGACCAGAGCTGCCTTCGGGAGGGACTTAGGTGTGGCACAGGAGAGGGTATTCTGGGTGGGGGTTGGCAGGGGGCGCAGAGTGAGGAACCATGGGTCAAGACAGCAGCTGTGTCACTCACTCATGCCATCGTGGGCGTGGTGGTCCGGGGGATCGTGGAAGGCCCAGGCCACCTTCTGCAACTAGGGGTAAGTTGAATTGAAGAGGGAGAGGTTCACACTTCCAGAAGGAGGTTGACAGCTCAGTCGTAGAGAACCATGACTCCCACAATAAGGAATTGAAGTTCTCTTGTTAGCAAAGGGAGCCATGAAGGATTTTTGGCCAGAAAACTGTACTAATAAAAACCAGCTTTAGAAAGATACACTTCACAGTGGTTTGAGCAAAAGATTTGACCTAGGAGAGACCTGGAGAGACGAGAGGGGGAGAGTCACCCGGGATTCCAGGTAAGAGATGAAAACAGCACAGAAGTCATGGATGGAAAAGTGACTGTGGACATGAATCCAACTGGACAGAGTGCGGGGCCAGGGGGAAGGTACCAAGGAGGCCAGGCCAGGGCACAAGAGCCAACAGGGTCTACAGAGGAGTCACCAGCTGGGGAGCCCAGGTCAGGGCATTGGGAGCCATGTCTGGGCCACCCCAGAGCAGGGTTCTCACCAGCAGTGGAAGTTCAGGACAATGGTCCCCAGTGGAGATCAAGGCTGGAGGCAGTAGGGTGCTACCTATGACCCAGAGTGGGGAGGTGACATCATCAGCTCCCCCAGGGGAAGAGTCAGGACAGCTCAGGGTTGACGGGGAGAGAGCCTGCAGGGAGCCACCAGGCCACACTTAATCCCAAGTTCCTTCAGCCTCTGAAAAAAAGATCTTTGTTGTTGTTGTAAGTCTGTAAATCCTATCTAACTCTTTGCAACTCTGTGGACTGCAGCATGCCAGGCTTCTCTGGCCTCCACTATCTCCTTGAGTTTGCTCAAATTCATGTCCATTGAGTCAGTGGACTTGACCATCTCATCCTTTATCTTACTCAAATATGGCTTGTGTGTGTATATGTGTGTGTGTTTTATTTCTGAGACCCACTATAGCTCCAATACTTCAGCCACCTGATGCAAAGAGCTGACTCATTGGAAAAGACCCTGATGTTGGGAAAGATGGAAGGCAGGAGGAGAAGGGTTGGAGGATGAAGTGGTTGGATGGCATCATCAACTCAATGGACGTGAGTTTGAGTGAACTCTGGGAGATGGTGAAGAACAGGGAAGACTGACCTACTGCAGTCTGTGGGGTCGCAAAGAGTTAGACATAACTTAGTGACTGAACAACTAGAGACCTTGTGGTCTGATTAGAAACAGAAAGGGAAATCTTTGGTTTCCCTCTTCTCAGAGCTTCTCAACCTCGGCAGTATTGATGGTTTGAACCAGATCTTTGTTTGGGGGTTGGGAGTACACTTAGACAATGTTAAGCAGCCTCCTTGCTTCTACCTACTAGGTGCCAGGATGGCCCACTCCCCACGATGGTGACAACAAAAATGCCTCCAGACAGTGCCAAATGTCCCCTGGGGACATTTGGGGAGCAACTCCACCCCCAGCTGAAAACCACTGTCCTCTGTAAAGGGAAGCTATCAAATTCAAGCCCTCACCTTTCTCATCTAATACTCATAAGAATTTTAAGAAGTAATAGTAACAACAAGGAGGGCTTTGCAGTCAGACCCCAGGGCAAAGCTGTCCCCCGCCCCCGCCAGCTCTCCGCCCATGAGGCCATAGGTAAGTGGCTACAGCTGTGGCCAGCCTCGGGGTGTTGGTGTCCGTAGAATGGAAGGGGGAGTGAGCAGAAGACCCCCTGAGACAGGGCTCCCACACACAGCTAGCCAGGAAGCTACAAGGCCTTCCCCAGGTGAGTCAGGGCCACTGCACCACTATCATTTTCTGGCCGGAGTCCCTGTGACTCAGCTGGAAGGGTTGCTGCTGTTTACAAAGGAGGGTGGACCCAGTGAAGGGAGAGCTCGGACCTGCCCAAGATGCTGAGAGCAGCCCTGAGCCCTGCCTGGCTGATGGAGCTCTCACTTTCTAGAAATCTCTGCCTCCCCAGCCATGACTGCATCGGGAGGCTTCAGAGGACTCAGGGCCCTTGGTATTTCCTGGTTGTGCTTGACTAGAGGCTGAGGGCATGGAGTGAGCTTCCTGGCCACTGCATGGAGCTCAGATGGCTCATGAGACCTCAGGAGGGTGGCCGCTCCAGTCCTTCCTGGGAAACTGCTTGCCCGAGTCCCTCTCGTCCACCATGGGCAGATACTTATCAGCTGGGCGGGAGTGGGTGTGGGCAGGACGGATCCAGCCCGTCATAGGATTACAACACTGGGAGGCGCCTGAGAAATCACCGTCCACTATGCCCAGGCCCCAGCCCAGCCGAGATCAGGAGCCACGTGGACAGCTCTTGCCTGCCGGCTGACAGAGACCAAGAGCAAGCAGAGCCTGGAGAGGCAGCATCAGTCCCCTGAGAGCGCCGCCAGTAAGGGGTTGCACTGAGCTCCTCCCAACTTCAAAGCAGAAGCCAGCACACCCTTCCAGCTGACTTTACCAGGGGCTTGGTTGGGAGCCATCCCCCTGAGCTCGCTCAGAACCCTTGGTGAAAGCCTTTTTAACTAAGAGCCCAACCATGTAATCCCACCTGGCATCCAAACCTACGTCACTGGGCAACGCACGTGGGAAACAGGCCATCATGTAGCCCAGCCAATGGGTCCTTCAAGACAGGAGAATGCATTACAGTCATTAAAAATCATTAGGGCTCTGAGGTCAGATCAGCAGGATAAACACACTCGGAGGAGCTGATTCTGCCTTTTCTTGCAGCTGCTCTCACTCATCCAACTGCAGCACCCAGACAATCAGACTCCCCCAAGAACCTGCCGCAGGGATCCCGGTGGCTGCCTGCCCTGCCACGGCGCTTTCTTGAAAAGCACGTCAAGGATTCAGTTAGTTTTCAGAGATCTTTTACAAATGGGCAAGGTGAAAAGACTCCCTCCAAGGAAAATAAAATAAAGTGTTATTTTCTTGGGCTCCAAAATCACTGCAGATGGTAATTACAGCCACGAAATGAAAAGACGTTAGCTCCTTGGAAGAAAAGTTATGACAAACCTAGACAGCGTATTCAAAAGCAGAGACATCACTTTGCCAACAAAGGTGCTTAGAGTCAAAGCTATAGATTTTCCAGTAGTCGTGTAAGGGATGTGAGAGTTGGACCATAAAGAAGGCTCAGCACCAAAGAAATGGTGCTTTCAAACTGTGGTGCAAGAAAAAATTCTTGAGAATCCCTTGGACAGCAAGGAGATCAAACCAGTCAATCCTAAAGGAAATCAACCCTAAATATTCATTGGAAGGACTGATGCTGAAGCTGAAGCTCCCATACTTTGGCTACATGATGTGAAGAGCCAACTCATTGGAAAAGACCCTGGTGCTGGGAGAGACTGAAGGCAGGAGAAGGGGATGACAGAAGATGGGGATAGACAACATCACTGACTCAATGAACATGAATTTCAGCAAACTCCAGGAGATAGTGAAAGACAGGGAAGCCTGGCGTGCTGCAGTCCATGGGGTCACAAAGAGTCAGACACAACTCAGAAAGTAAACAACAACCCCCAAAGAAATGTCCTTAGATCAGTTTCCTCCATCCCACCCATCCGTTCTGGCTCAGCTGGTAAAGAATCTGCCTGCAGTGCGGGAGACCAGGGTTCGATCCCTGGGTTAGGAAGATCCCCTGGAGAAGGGAAAGGCTACCCACTCCTGTATTCTGGCCTGGAGAATTCCATGGACTGTATAGTCCATGGGGTCGCAAAGAGTCAGACACAACTGAGTGCCCTTCACTTCACCTCACCCATTATACCCAGAGGCAGAAAGAGAGATGCATTTTTACACAGGATAAATCATTCTGGACTGTATCTTCTAATCCACTGTCCCCACAAGAGACCAGCAGTCTCTGTAGGGCAGGGACCACATCTCAGTACTAAATGAAAGTCGCTCAGTCGTGTCTGCCAGTGGTTCCATGCACCAAGTATTCTACACGCATTATCTGTGATCCTCACAAATAACCCCGGAAGGGGAACATTATTACCCTGATTATCCAGATGAGGACCCCGAGGTCACAGAGTTGAAATGTCTCACCTGAGGTCACGGTTAGTAGATTGCAAGGACGGATCATATTGGAGTTCGCCCTTTCCCACAGCCCCACCCCCTCCCCACTCTTTTCAGCGTCCCTGGGGAGCAGCAGCGACCTCACCCATAGTAGGTACTGGCCACTTGTTTGCAGAAGAAGTGAATGAGTGAGTCAACAAAATAAATTTGAAAACTTCAGTTACTTAATTTGCATTTTCCAAGCTGAGTACATCAGTGTGGCTGCGAGGAAGAAAACAGACTGTTGATTAAATAGTCTCCTGGATTTTTGAACTCAGTGAAAACAGTCTCTAAATAATTTTGTGACTTGTGGCCTCTTCTTAGCACAACAAAAACATTTTAATTGAAGTTTATTCCTAAGCCAACTTTTCTTTCTTAAGATATGGGGAACTAAGGTTCACTGAGCATCTACTATGGATACACACACCACGGTCAGCACACACTCTTCCCAACAACCCTGCAAATAGACATCAGTACCAGGTTCCAGAGGAAGAAACTGAGGTTCAGAGTGGTTACGTGACTTGCCTGGGGACACACAGCTGGGTGAAGACAGGAAGGTGAACGGCCAAACTATATGAGTCCACACGCTGCCTCCAAACACCTTTTGGCCCCAATCAACCCTCCTCTCTTCACATGGCAATCTGCAAGCTGGCCTTTTTTTCCAGAATCATCATTTATCCATTAGGCCTTCTAAATATGTGCTCCTCAAATGGCAACCCACTCCAGTGTTCTTGTATGGAGAATCCCATGGACAGAGGAGCCTGGCAGACTATAGTCCATGGGGTTGCAAGAGTCCGACACGACTTAGCAAGTAAACCACCACCACCAGGAATCAGAGAAGTAGAGACACGCAAACGAAATAAATAAAGAGAAAGAATCCAGACACTTCCCTAGCAGTCCAGTGACTGAGACTTGGCCTTTCAACAGTGAGTGCAGGTTCGATCCCTAAGCTAAGATGCCACGTGCCTGATGGCCAAAAGTTCAAAACATGAAACAGAAGCAATATTGTAACAAATTCAGTAAAGACTTGTAAAATGGTCCACATCAAAAAGAAAAAAAAAAAAAACCTTTAAAAGAGAAAAAGAACCCAAAAGTCAAAAAAGAAGCTGCTTATTTCCAGCATTCGTTAACGCTTAGTGTTTTCAAAAAAAGAACGATTGCCTTTTGTGGTTTGAGTATTGACTCTTGAATGGCAGGTGAGGGGTGGAGAGGAGACCTCAACTTTTTCAGTTTGAGGGCCACAATATCCAGCCTAGTCTCTCCCAGCAAATGAGTCTTCACCCAGGAAATGTTTCCAGTGGAGGGAGGGGCACCGACCAATCAGTTCTGGAAGAAGGGTCTGTGCACAGAAGCTCGACCCTCCGCCACGCCCCGCCCCACACACCCCCCCCCGCCCCCCGCCCCAACCAGGTGAGCCCTACCACACCCCACACTCATTCCTGCCCCAGGACCTGCAAAGACAGGCAGGGGAGTCTGGGCACCACAGAGCCCCACGGCCGGCCCGGGGCCTGTCGGGACGCCCTTGGCACGCGGCCATCCCAACAGCGCCTGGAACCTGGCTCCTCTCCTCGTGGGCACGAAATTGATGGCGGAGCCCCCGCCCTGGAACCAGGCAGACAATCCCCTGTGTCTTGCCACCTTCCCACCCTGGCTGCCAAGAGCCGGCCCTGTCTTGGAGATGCTGAATAGGCCATTTGTTGTGAGATCAAAGGGCCACCTGCGGGAAGCACCCCACCGCCTGGAACAGGCCCAGGCCACGTCCTGCCCCAGGACGAGCTTTCCCCAAACGGCCCACCTTGGCCGGGCAGCTCTCCGCTCCCAGCTCCCACTCACAGTTCCCTTCCTAAGGACACCTCCCCACCCTCCCCAACTCTCACAGGTCTCCATGCCTTCCCGAGTGCCGTTTTCTGCAGCCAGAGGGGCTCAAGTCAGGCAGAATTCCTTCCCCTGCTCCTCGGGGGGCTCAGGGCTCCCAGAGGGTGAGGGAGCTCCCTTATCACTGCCAAAGCTCCCCACCAGGCTGCCCGGGACAGTGGGGATCCCCGGGGGCCTGCCCTGGTCGCAGGGGTGCTCAAAGACCCAGAGCCCCGGGCACAGCCCTCTTGCCATTTCATCAACCTCTAGTGGACTGAACGAGGAGGAGGCAGAAGACACCTCTACCTGGTCATCAGAGAGAGACCCAGTAAAGAATGGATGAATGGCCAATACAGTATATTAACACACACATATGGAATTTAGAAAGAGGGCGATGACGACCCCATACTTGAGACAGCAAAAAAGACACAGATATAAAGAAGAGACTTTTGGACTCTGTGGGAGAAGGCGAGGGTGGGATGATTTGAGAGAATAGCACTGAAACATGTACATTACCATATGTGAAATAGATGACCAGTCCAAGTTCGATTCATGTAACAAGGCACTCAAAGTCGGTGCTCTGGGACAACTCAGAGGGATGGGCTGGGGAGGGAGGTGGGAGGGGGGTTCAGGATGGGGGACACATGTACACTCGTGGCTGATTCATGTCAGTGTATGGCAAAAAACCACCACAGTATTGTAAAGTAATTAGCCTTCAATTAAAGTAAATAAATTACTTTTTAAAAATAAAGAATGGATGAATGGGCACTGCTCCGAAACAGGTCTGGAAACGAGCTAAGATGAAGCACTTCCCACTGAGCCCCATGAGGACCAGCTCTGTTGCAGCCCTGTCTTAATCCCAGCATCTCTCACTAGGACCATAGCCCACGGGCCGCTTCTGCTCCCACGCCTCCAGTCAGTCCACACCAAAACCACGTCATCTTTCCAGGTGCCGATCGGCCATGTCCCACATCCCCACCGAAAACACGCTTGAGGCCCTCACCGGTACCTTGGAGGCACAGACGGAACCTTCACCTCGGCTCACAAGCCTTGAAGCCAGGCTTTGAGGCTCTTATCTTTTGGGCATGGAGGTATTCGGCTTTTCCTCCCTTTTTATTATTTTTTTCTTTCTCACTTTTCCCCCGAGTCCCCCAAGATGTCATTGAGTCTCTGCTAAAGCCAGAAGGTCATTTTCACCAGCTTCCCCAGCTCTTACTGCTGATGCTCTGATAAATGCCTGACTCCCTCACTGGAATGTAAGCTCCAGGACTTTGTCGTGTCCACAATGCCAGGTGCATACACCTGTTCAGTTAGTACGTGTGCATGAACGGCCACTCCAACTAGTAGATTGTCTGTGCAGAGTCAACTCTGGGAGATTTGACAAGGCTTCAGTGCCCTTGATCAGCCCCTCATCTCTTGGGGCTTTGGTTCACCTCTGATCCATCCATCCCCTGGGGCAGAGAGAACAATTTGTTCACCTGCCCCACCCTCAGCCCAGAGCAGGGAGCTCCGCCCATCGGAGGCTTGATTTTTGAACAAATGAAGGAGCAGTGGCTACTGCGTCAGAGGAGCGCAATCCCTGATGTTGCATTCCCGTGTGCTGCCTGGGAGCCCTGATGAGTGGGCCAGCCTGAGCCCTGGGGAGCTGCCCGGTCTGCCCCTTTTCATTTTCCATTGGCCCTGCCTCAGCCGTCCTGTGCCATCTTTTCTGAAATCTCGACTGAGTCGAAAGTGAATTGTGGCCAGCTGGGCGGCGGAGGAATGCAGACTTACTCTCCTACTTGGAAAAAGGTTTGTTTGCCTGTTAGCAGAGAGGATATTCTGATTGGTCATGGTTTGCCCTACCCCACCTCTGGTGGCACCTCCAGCCTCAGCCTCCATCCTGCGAGATGGAGAAGAATGGATTTAGGAGTGAGACACCACCTTTCAAATCCCATCTCCAAGGCCACCTGCTCCCGGAGTCCATCCGGGACCTTCTGGGTCCCCTGGGGAAAAGCAGGCGGGCCTCTGGGCTCCGCCAGCACATCACTCGCTCCTACCCCTGTGGTGTGTGACTCTGTGCTTTTGCAGTCTGATAGCCCTGCATCCGTGCCTGTTCCTTCAGTTGGGACTGTGATTGCTGTCCTTCTATGTCCATCTATTCACTTAACCAATACTTTGGCCACTTGGTGTGAAGAACTGACTCGTGAAAAGACCCTGATGCTGGGAAAGATTGAAGGCAGGAGAAGGGGACGACAGAGGGTGAGAGGGCTGGATGGCATCACCAACTCCATGGACATGAGTTTGAGTAAGCTCTGGGAGTTGGTGATGGACAGGGAAGCCTGGCGTGCTGCAGTCCACGGGGTCGCAAAGAGTCGGACACGACTGAGGGACTGAACTGAACTGATACACTTAACCCACCTGGCCTTTATTCCCCACCCAGTCCTGGCACTGTGGATGCAGAATTGAGTTAAATGTGCGTCCTCCATTGGCTGAAGCTCTAGTGGGAGGTCAGACAATCAGCCCTCACCGTGTAGCATGATCAGAGCTCTCAGGGCGCCGGCGCCGGCCTGTCACAGCAGGGTAACCACTGACCAGCCCAGGAGGACGTGCAAGTCCAGAAGGAATTCTCAGAGGAAGGAACATCTGAGAGGGGTTTGCAAGGATGTGTGGGAGTCTGTGGAGCCATCAAGGAGGGAAAGTGCAGACCAGGATCAGGAAAAGTTACCCAAGGACTCAGTAGTCTGGCTGACCACAAGCAGCCCAGGGCAGCCGTCATGTGAGGAGGCCCATAAAGCATGCTGGGAAATTTCTTCTTTCTCTCGTTTACCTTTCTGAGGCAAGAAAGAAGGGTCAGGCCAATGTGCGAGACGCAGAGGGTGTTGAGGAAGCGGATGTGTGGTGTCCATTCAGTTGGTTTTCTCCCTGCTGCCCCTGATCCTCCAGGAGATCTGAAGCTTCTGGTTGCTTGCCAAGGCCCAGATACTGCTGTAGTGCGGATCCCCACAGCAATGGACACACTCGTGACACTTAATAGACCAAGACACGGGTTCAATCCCTGAGTGGGGAAGATCCCCTGGAGAAGGAAGTGGCAACCCACTCCAGTATTCTTGCCTGGGAAATCCCATGGACAGAGGAGCCTGGTGGGCTACAGTTCTCAGGGTCAAAAAAGATCTGCTTTAACCAACACGTGCACGATGCACTGGGCTTGGCTAAGTACCCGTGACCCGGGGTAGCTTCCACTTGCCCCAGGTCTGGTGATGTGCTAGGCATGCTTGCATGTGCTACTTACCTGATGCCATTTGTCACTGGTAACAGCACTATGAGGTTGAGAGGCCACCTCTATTTTTCAGGTGAAGAAACCAACTGTCAGAGGCAACTTGCAGGCTTGTCTGACTGTGTGATCCCAAACTTTCACATCGGTTCCCATTTCACAGGTTAGACAAACTGAGCTCACCTCCCTTGCCCTGGTAGAGAATAGTGAATTCAGGGGGAGAAAAAAAAAAAAAAAATACATGAAGCATGGCTTTTTTGGCTTGGCAGAGTTCCCAGCTCAAGAAAGATGAGTACCCACGCATTTCATCACTCGTGGGCCTTTCACATCGAATCCTGCAGGGACCCAGTGGCCAAGCAACTCCTCCTCCAACCCCACATGCCCAGCCCAGCTCCAGCCACTCGGGCTTGCTGAAGCCAAGCAGCCTCTGCCAGCCTCTGTCTGTGAGGTCCTGGACACCAGGGAGGGCTGGTGCCCACTCGCCCACCCACTGTGTGGCCCTGCCTCAGGAAAGACGACCTCCTACCAAGCTGCCTGAAGCCCATGAGGTGAGAATAAAGGCATCCAAGTCGGCCCCCACCCCACCCTTCCATCCCTGCCGTGGATTTAAGAGGCCTCGGGGCTGAGGCTTAGCCCTGACACAGGCCTGTCACCTGGCCTCGGTATCCACTCTAGAGAAAGGGAAAAACCACACGGACCTTCCTGCACGTCGAGAGGATGAAGAGAAATGACCGCAGCATGGACCAGCCCAGCTGCAGCAGAGACTCCTGCTGTTGTTCAGACACTAACTCGTGTCCAACTCTTTGGGACTGCGAGGACTGCAGCATACCAGGCTTCCCTGTCCTTCACTATCTCCCGGAGTTTGCTCAAACTCATGTCCATTGAGTCAGTGATGCTATCTAACATCTCATCCTTTGCTGCCCTCTTCTCTTGCCCTCAATCTTTCCCACGATCAGGGTCTCTTCCAGTGAGTCACCTCTCTGCAGTCAGGTGGCCAAAGTATTGGAGCTTCAACGTCAGCATCAGTCCTTCCAATGAATATTCAGGGTCAATTTCCTTTAGGATTGACTGGTTTGATCTCTTTGCTGTCCAAGACTCTTAAGACTCTTAAGAATCTTCTCCAGCACCACAGTTCGAAAGCATCAATTCTTCAACACTCTGCCTTCTTTATGGTCCTTACATTCGTTCGTGACTACTGGATAAACTATAGCTTTGACTATACAGACCTTGGTCAGCAAAGTGATGTTTGCTTTCTTTAAAGATCTCAGAGACTCCTGGGGGAACCTTAAAATGCATACTCCCTGGCCAACGCTGCTCACCTGAGCCTGGGGCCCAGGGACCTGTATTTCCAACAGATTTTGCAGATGATTCTGGTGGGGAAACCAGGCAGGGGATGCAATGAGATCATGGGCACAGGAGATCCATCCCAACACCCCAAATGTTAGTCCCGGGAAATGTTGTTAATCCCCCAAACTCCGGCCAGCCCTCCGCCTGTCTCTGATGGTGTTGCCAGGCCAGGGCCCAGAGCAGCCCCACTCCTCTCCCTCCCCATTATACCACCAGTTTTCTCTCTAGCAGGAACCTCAAACCTCCTCCCTCCGTCCCCCTCCCCTCCATCCCTGCAGTGACCACTGGGCCCAGATCCCACTCACTCTTTGCTTGACCAGCACTGCAACCCTTGCAGGCTCCGCAGCTTCCAGCCTCTCCCCAGTGCGTCCATCTGTCCTGCTGTATTCCTCCTCCCTAAACATGGTCCTGCTCCCATCACCCACTTCAGGAGACACTAACATCCTGTAGAATCAGACTCTTTTGCAAACAAGGAATCGAGCCAGACCTCTCCAACTCACCTGTGCCTTCTGGGTGCTCATCAAATCCACGTGCCTGCTCCTTTTCCCTCGCCCCCTACTTCCAACCTGCACACTTTCTCCTCTCCAGCCCCTTCCTCATCCTGGGCCTTCCCCATCGCCATCAGCTCCTCCAGTCCCAATTCTTCACTCGCATCAAGGCCATCTCAAAGGTCACACTCTCTACAGGATTGGCCCCTGGGTCTCTGAGGAGCACTCAGGTGCCAGAGCCGCCCCAGTCTCCTCTTAGAGCCATGGTCCATTCCCGAGCACCTCCTCCTCTCTCCCTCTGCCCTCCAGCCTCCTCCTCTGGGTCCAGTACGCCGGTCTAAGAACCAACAGCCCTCGCTCCCCCGCTTCCTCAAGCTGCTGCCCCCAGGGCCTCCCTCCTTCCTCTCCACCTCTGCACAGGGCATGGGGCACCACAGTGTCTCTTAGATTCTCCCTGATCCCTGCTCAGCCTTTGCAGATGGCATGTCTATTCAGTTCACCCCAAGTGACCCAATTTGAGGGTGCCATTTCCTGCCAGGGCCTTACCAATGAGCATCCTGTACCCAAACAGCCAGGCTCAAGTGGCTGCATCAAACGGGCCCTCCCAAACCACCTGCTTCCTCAGGCAGATCACACCATTTCTCCATCCAGGCCCAGGGGCACCTCTGTCCCCTTAGAGAAATAACTTTCTAGACCCCCAGGATGTCCAGTGGTGAGTTCAACTTCTGTGGAGGCACGAAGCCCTGTTGTCTGGAAATAGGAGGGCAGGGATGGCCCAGGGGCTGTTGGTGACATTGGAACCCATGCCCTAGAGAGGACAGGAATATGTCAATTCCCCAACTAATGCTCACTTCTTGGGGACACTTCTTCAGACCCTTGAGTGGGAGGAAGTTTGAGTATGTGGAAGCGCAGAGGGAGGAGATAAAATGTCCCTGATATTTCCCCAGACTCCCCCAGAAAACCCCACTGGGCCCACCCTACCCACCCACTCAGCATCTCAGGGAGAGAGTGGGTCAAAAAAGTGACTTGAAAATCCTACCAACTCAGTGCATACAGGTCTGTGGTCTAATAAACAGATTCTAGAAGGGTTCGAAGTTTGATTTCACTCTGATCCTTGGAATGGCCCAGAAGGAATTTGACAGGAGCATGTCATAACCACCCCAAACCTCCTCCTTGGTTTCCCAGCCACCATGCACTCTGAAGACGCATACCCCAAACTCAGAGCCCACAAAGATCAAAAGATCCCTGAATGCAGGTTCCAAAGAGACACAGACGTTATTGTGACATCCTGACCCATCTCGGGCATAAATTCCATTAACGTTCACAAAACAATAAGCACATGTTTGAATTAATACCAATATTTATTGGTGTTTAACAAGAATCCACACCGGTACATATCTCTGAGGTTTACCTACATGTCCCTTACAGAGTTATTAAAACACCAAAATATAATTTTAACCATCAGCAGGATTTTAATTAACACACAATAATGATTCCCGTTCAATCGGACTCTTCAGATTCAGAAAGTAATTACTCACTCACAACACTAAATTTAAAGTGTTACCACAGATCTGTATCTCCTGAAGCCACATGAAGTTAGATCATAGTATTTCTTGTTAGAACTCATAGAGCATGCTCACTTCAGAGGGAAGATGGAGACCAGGCCCAAGGGAGGCGGGAAGAGATGGGAAGAACTTGGAGCCAGCTGGGTGGTCCCCGAGGGAGAACACATCCCTGCGCTCGGCAGCTCATGGGCTTTCTGACAGTCCTGGCACGGTCCTCTGCCCCACTCCTGGGGGTCCCCAAGGTTGAGTCCTTCTGGCAATAGAGAGCTCATTACCACAGAAGGAAAGTGCCCTGTGTAACCTTGAAAAGTCACTTCTCCTCACCTCACCCCCGCAATAAGAGACTGCTCTTGTTGTTCGGTCACTAAATCTGATCAAAGTGCTCAGCTCTTTGAGAACCCATCAACCTCAGTATGCCAGGCTTCCCTGTCCTTCACTGTCTCCCAGAGTTTGCTCAAACTCATGTCCATTGAGTCAAGGATGCCATTCAACCATCTTATCCTCTGTCGTCCACTTCTCCTCCTGCCCTCAATCTTTCCCAGCATCAGGGTCTTTCCCAATGAGTCAGCCCTTTGCATCAGGTGGCCAAAAGCTTGGAGCTTCAGCATCAGTCCTTCCAATGAATATTCAGGGTTGATTTCCTTTAGGATTGACTGGTTTGATCTTCTTGCTATTCAAGGAACTCTTAAGAGTCTTCTCCAGCACCACAGTTCAAAAGCGTCAATTCTGCAGTGCTGAGCTTTCTTTATGGCCCAGCTCTCACATCTGTACATGACTACTGGAAAAACCATAGCTTTGACTATACAGACTAGCTTCTTAATTTAAATACACCATCTCCATTGACAGGAAGGTGACTATTTTAAATAGATATTATTCCACCAAATCACTATCCCCATTCTACAGATGAGGAAACTGAGGCCTCTAATGGTTAAATAACTTGTCTGTAGTCACATGAAAAGATGCAGAGCTGAGCTGATCCATGAGCCGTCTGCCTCCCAGGATCTTTGTAAGACACCATATCTCATCCTATGGCAGGATGCTGAATGTTTTCTGGAGTTTAATCTGAATGTTTCAAAGCCTAAAAATAGTAAATTGCCTCTGCTCTAGAAATCTGCTGCTAGATATTTATCTTAAGGAAATCATCAGAAATGTACACAAGGACTCCACTTTAGGAAGTTCCAGGGCTTCCCTGGTGGCTCAGTGAGAAAGAATCCACCTGCCAATGCAGGAGACACAAGGTCAGTCCCTGGTCTGGGAAGACCCCACATGCCAAGGAGCAACTAAGCCCAGGTACCACGACCATTATGTCTGTGCTCTAGTGCCTGGGAGCCACAGCTACCGAACCCAAGCACACTAGAGTCTGTGCCCCACAGCAAGAGACGCCACCGCAATGATAAGCTCGTGCACTGCAACTCGAGAGTAGCCCCCACTCACTGCGACCAGAGAAAAAGCCCACACAACAGCAAAGTCCTAGCACGGCTATAAATGAATAAATAATTATTCTTAAAAAAAGGAAGTTCAAGCGAGAATTGTTCAAAATGTCCAAAAACCAAAGATGATTAGATAAATCATGGCAGTTCTAAAAAGGAAAACTTGGTAGGCGCCGAAAACGACATAATGCAAGAATATTCAATTATGTAGAAAGATGATGACAGAATAATGTTAAGTGAAAATTTACAAATAAATCAATTTATTCTTCATAATGCCTTTTTATTTAAAAAATTAAAAAAATTGCAGAACATGAGTACAGAGAAGAAGGACTGGAAGGATGTGTAACCAAAGACTGAAAATTGTGGTCATCTGTAAGGAGTGTCAATTTTCTGTAACTAACTTGCTAATTTTTATAATATAAAAATCATTATGAAAAATAAAATTTCTTTTTTTTTTTACAAAAATTACATGATCTGATTAAGAAAATATAGGACTAAATTGGCAATATGCTGGACACAGACAAGCTATCCAATGTGGACTCATACAAGGGAGAGAATTAATAAAGTCCAGGTGGCAGATTTATTAATAATGTTAGAGCTAGAAGGGAAACTTCTGAAGCTCCATTTATATCTGGAGTTTGAGCCCCAGAAAAGAGGAGGGTGGGCCTTGACCCTGAGGCAGCCTGACTCTAAAGACTTCCAATATAACTGGTTGTGATTTTTGTGGCTTCTTCCCCTAAGTTCTATCTTTGAGAAATTGGCTGGGCTCAAGCATGAGTACCAGAGATTCACCATAAGGAGAAAAAAATGATCAGAAAGCATGAGGGTCATTTGTCTAGTTTCCTTGTGCTGCCCAAATTACATATGTAAGCATAGATTTTGGAACTCCAACTGAGCCAAGGAGATGATGTTGTCATCTTCCCCTGAAGGACAAGGACAAGGTTGCCTGTGAGGGAAGCAGACATGAGCACCACAGCCAAGAGGACATCACAGAAATCTCCAACACGGTTTCTGCAAATCCAGTTGCTTCTACACAACGTGGAAGATAGACTTGTCTTCAGTGCAACATGGAATCCCAAAACTTTGTCATTGAAGCCTAAGAGCTTAACTTTGGTAGCAAAAGGCATTTATTCATCATCACAGTTTCAACAAAGGGCTGCTTTCTCAGGTTAAAAAATACACATCCTCTCCTCCTCAGTCATGTGATTCCTGCTAGTGATAAATTATCATCCTTCATGTACTGTCCTTTAATTCCTCACCACCAACCCTGCTTCTGGGATGGAGAATCAGCTCCTTGGCTCCTGCCTCAGTGAACGGCTGGCCATAGGACAGATTCCTCCATGTTCTTGTAAAATATTCCACACAAAAGAAATCATTTTAAATTCTGCCACCCCCACCACACATCCCCTTGAGAGCCTTAGGGAGCAGTGGAAAGGAAATTGTTGGCAGATCTGTGAAGATTTTTGAGACTGTCCTTCAGTGAGTGGAGACACAGTAATGTCTTTTCAGACCCACAAAAGCCGAAGGATTACCTCACCAGTAGACCTGCGCTGGAAGAACCGTTGGAAGTTCTTTGCGGAGAAGGAAAATGATACTCAGTGAAAACTTGGATTCACATGAAGGAATGAAGAGCAACAGAAATGGTAATGCCATGGGTAAATATAAACACATCCTTCTTATTATTCAAAATTCTCCGACAGATAATCAACTGCTTAAGAAATAAGTAAAACCAATGTATTGTGGAGTTTATGGCATAAACACGTGACAATAGCTTGAGGTCAAGAGAGAGGAAACAGAAGTGGACTGTCGTCAGGTTCTTATCCTAGACGTTAAATTAAAGACACATATTAAAAACCCTAAAGCCACCACTAAAATTATTCAGCAAAAAAAGTAAGGCTAACAAGCCAATCAAGGAGACAAAATACAATCATCATAAAAGTATTCCATCCAAAGGAAGTCAGAAAAGGGCGGGAAGTTCACCGAACAGAAGAGACAAACAGGAAACCAAGAGCAAGATGGTAGATTTAAATCACAGCAGTGATGGTACTAAAATCAACTATCTAAACACCACAATTAAAAGGCGGAGTTTGTCAGACTGGATAAAAAACAACGAAATAAGTCCCAGTGCTATCCTGCCACAAAAAGAAAACTCACTTTAAATATAAAAAGCCTAATACCAAACAAAAGAAAGTGGATGTGGCTACATGAATATCAGACAAAGTGGATTTCAGAGTGAAGAATCACAGAAAGATAACAAAGGGCATTTCATGATGAAAAGGGTTTGATCCATAAAAAAGACATTCTACTCTTAACTGTGTATGCACTTAGTAACAAAACTCCAAATTACATGAAGTAAAGCAGAACTGGATGGAGAAATAGACAAATCCACAAGTTTGGAGATTTCAGTATCCCCTTGTCAATAACTGACAGAACAAGTAAATAGAAAATCTAACAATATCCCAATACTATCAATCAACTTGACTTTATTGATATTTGGAGAGTACTTCTCCAAACAACAGTGGGCTATACATTCTTTATAAATGCTTATTAAATAGTCCCCAATATAGAACATATTCTGGATCACAAAACAAGTCTCAATAATTTGAGTCATACAAAGTATGTTCACTGACCACAACGGAATTAAATTGAACATCAGTAACACAAAGATATCTAGATAATTTATAAGAATTTGGGAACTAAGTAGCATACCTCTAATAACACATGAGTCAAAGAAGAAATCAAAAGGAAAATTAGAAAGTAGCCAAGAAATGAAAATAATCAAAATTTATAGGATATTACTAATGTATCACAGTAAAAAGTATAGCATTAAATGCCTATATTAGAAAAGATGAAATAAAAGATCTCAAATCAATGATCTTTGCACCTTAAAAACACATAATCCCAAAATTAAGCAGGCAAAAAGAAAATAAAAGAGAAATCAAAGAAAGAGAAAATCAATAAAAATCAATAGAAAAAAATTTTTAAAAACCAAAAACTGATTCTTTGGCAAGATCAATAACTGTTGACAGTCTAGCTAGACTAATTAGAGAAAATGCTGCTGCTGCTAAGTCACTTCAGTCATGTCCGACTCTGTGCGACCCCGGAGATGACAGCCCACCAGGC
Source organism: Bos mutus (assembly GCF_027580195.1). Taxonomy (NCBI): domain Eukaryota; kingdom Metazoa; phylum Chordata; class Mammalia; order Artiodactyla; family Bovidae; genus Bos; species Bos mutus. Next base: position 62,937,433 of record NC_091637.1, read on the forward strand.
TCCCCTGTCCCTGGGATTCTCCAGGCAAGAACACTGGAGTGGGTTGCCATTTCCTTCTCCAATGCATGAAAGTGAAAAGTGAAAGTGAAGTCGCTCAATCATGTCCGACTCTTAGCGACCCCATGGACTGCAGCCTACCAGGCTCCTTCGTCCATGGGATTTTCCAGGCAAGAGTACTGGAGTGGGGTGCCATTGCCTTCTCCATTAGAGAAAATAGAGAGAACCAAACTACCAACATCAGAGATAAGAGAGTTGATATCACCATAAATTCTACAGATATTAAAAGAATAATCATGGAACATTATTAAAAATTTTATGACAAAAAGTCAACAATTTATGTTAAATGGACAAACTACCAATACTTAGAGGAATCTTTCATCCCCAGGTGGCTCAATGGTAAAGAACCCACCTGCCGATGCAGGAAGCACTGGTTTGATCCCTGGGTTTGGAAAATCTCCTGGAGTAGGAAATGGCAACTCACTCCATTATTCTTGCCTGGACAATTCCACAGACCGGGGAGCCTGGTGAGCTGCAGTCCTTGGGGTCACATAAGAGTCAGATACAGCTAAGTACATGTGCAACAACACTTAAGCAAGAAATAAACAACCCAAATAGTACTCTAATTGTTAAAGACATTTAAATTTTAGTTAAAAACTTTCTCAAAAATAAAGACCAGGCCAGATGGTTTCCTTGGTAAATCCTACTCAAACATTTCAGGAGATGATATCAAATTCTTCCAGAAAATAAAAGAAGGAACATTTCTCACTGCATTCTATAAAGCCAGCACAAACCTGATACAAAAACAAAATTAAGATATTAAAGAAGATGATAGTACAGTGACCCACATGAAAATAAATGAAAAATTCTTTTTAAAAAAATTTTATGCATGTAAAAAGAACATCACAATCTGGGAATATGAGATTGGTTTAATGTTTGAAAATCAACAATATATTAATAATTCATTATATTAACAGGCCACAAAATGAAAAACCATACGATCGTTTAAATGATTATAAAAAAGCATCGGCTAAATTAAGCATCCAGTTTTCAGCAAACTGGGAATAGAAAGGAACTGCCTCAATCTAATATGGAGAAATATTCCAAAAATACATGCTAACATCATATTTAATGGTGAAAGACGAACTTCTTTCATCCTTAAGATCAGGAGGAAATCACAGAAGTTCACTCTCACCAGTTCTGTTCACCACTATACTGGAAGTTCTAAACACTGCAATAAGACAAGAAAAAGAAATCAAAGGAATCCAGATGGAAAAAAAATGTAAAATTGTTTTTTTATTCACAGGCATGATAGTCTACATAGGAAATTCTATGTAATATACAAAAAAGTGACTAGAACAAATAAGTGAGTATAACACAGTTGTTAGGCATCATTGATATTAAAGAATCAATTCTATTTCTCTATACTAAAAACAATCAGATTGAAATGGAAAAGAAAAGTTACAATAGCATTAAAAAATAAGAAACACTGGGAGATGTAGAAAGATATATAAGGCTCAAGCACAGAAAACTACAAAATATTACTGAGAAAAATTAAGGTCTAAGTGAATGAAGATTTTTATTATAATCATGAACCAGACTCACTCTTTTTAAGCTATAAGCTCTCCCCTAATTGATCTATAGCTTCAACACAATCTCAAGTAAAATCCCAGCAAGCTTTCTTATAGAAATTGACAAACGCACTCTAAAATTCTTTTGGATGTGAAAAGGGCCTAGAATGAAAAAAGAAAAAAAAAAAAAACCTTTTAAAAAGAAGATTATAACTGGAAGATTAACACTCTTGACTTTAGGATTTATGAAGCTACTATTATAAAGACAGTGTAGTACTGCTGTCAAAACAGGCAAACAAGTCAGAGTCTAGAAATAAGCTCACATAATTGAAATTGATTTTCAACAAAGATGCAAACATAATTCAGTGGAGGAAAGTTGGTCTTTTCAACAAGAAGTGCTAGAATAATGAAAGAATCATAGGAAACAAAAAATGAGCTTTAATCCATTTACCATATTTGAAATTTAACTCATAACAAATGATAAACACAAATATAAAACATTTAGAAGAAAACTTAGAATAAAACCTTTGTAACCTTCAATTCGGAGAAGGCAATGGCAACCCACTCCAGTACTCTTGCCTGGAAAATCCCATGGACGGAGGAGCCTGGTGGGCTGCAGTCCGTGGGTTCTCTAGAGTCAGACACGAATGAGCATCTTCACGTTCACTTTTCACTTTCATGCATTGGAGAAGGAAATGGCAACCCAGTCCAGTGTTCTTGCCTGGAGAATCCCAGGGACGGGGGAGCCTGGTGGGCTGCTGTCTATGGGGTCACACAGCAGCAGCAACAGTCTTAGTATGTTCTCCTTGCCTTCAGGGACAAGTGCATCAATGCACTCCTGCCCTTCAAAAAACCACCACATAGAACATTCCATGCAACGGAACAGAGCTTCCAGCTGGGGTCCAGAGAACTGGAGCCTGCTGCAACCCTGTGACACTCGGCCTCTTCCAATTCTTCCATCCATCAAGCAGATCAGGAAGCTGAAATGCAGAGATGAAATCAGACTTGCCCAAGGTCCCACTGAGAAGAAAGTGAAAGCAAAAGTCGCTCAGTCGTGTCCAACTCTTTGTGACCCCATGGACTATACAGTCCATGCAATTCTCCAGGCCAGAACACTGGAGTGGGTAGCCTTTCCCTTCTCCAGGGGATCTTCCCAAACCAGGGATCAAACCCACCAGGTCTTCCACATTGCAGGCGGATTCTTTACCAGCTGTGCCACAAGGGAAGCCCAAAAATACTGGAGTGGATAGCCTATCCCTTCTCCAGGGGATCTTCCTGACCCACGAATCAACCTGGGGTCTCCTGCATTGCAGGTAGATTCTTTACCACCAGAGCTATCAGGGAAGCCCACAGAGAAGAGCTAGGGGGCAAAATCTGTACTTGGACCCAGATCTGACACCAGAGCTGTGCTTGTTCAGGGGGCCACATGTTCATCCCAGGAGGGCCCCCAAGACATGTAAGCAGGCAGCATTCAGTGAAAACAGAAGCTGACCTCCAAGGTTCCAAGGTAGAACCACCAGCTCCTAGAATGTCGTGGCAAAACTTTAGTGTTTAAACAACAAGGTCCTACTGAATTGCCCAGGGGACTGCATTCAATATCTTGTGATAAACCGTAATGAAAAAGAATATGAATAAATACATATGTGTGTGTGTGTGTGTGTGTGTGTGTGTGTGTAACTGAGTCACATTGCCGTACGGCAGTAATTGACACAACATTAAAATTCAACTGTGCTTTAATTTTTAAAAAAAATTAGTGTCAGACTTCCCTGGTGACTCAGTGAATGGGAATCTGCCTGGCAATGCAGGGGATACCGGTTTAATCCCTGGTCCAGGAGGAGTCCACATGCCCTGGAACAACTAAGCTTGGGCACCACAGCTACTTAGCCCATGCTCTGCTGCTGCTGCTGCCAAGTCGCTTCAGTTGTGTCCGCCTCTGTGCGACCACATAGACGGCAGCCCACCAGGCTCCTCTGTCCCTGGGAGTCTCCAGGCAAGAACACTGGAGTGGGCTGCCATTTCCTTCTGCAATGCATGCGTGCATGCTAAGTCACTTCAGCCATGTCCAACTCTGTTCGACCCTATGGACAGCAGCCCACCAGGCTCCTCTGTCCCTGGGAGTCTCCAGGCAAGAATACTGGAGTGGGTTGCCATTTCCTTCTCCAAGCGCATGCTCCAGAGCCTGCCAGCCACCACTACTGACACCCGTGGGCCCAGAGCCTATGCTCCGCAGCAAGAGAAGCCACCACAATGAGCAGCTCGCACACGGCAACGAAGAGTAGCCTAGGCTCACCACAACTAGAGAAAACCCACACAAAGCAACAAAGAGAAATAAATAGTTTTTTTTTTTTTTTAATTAGCATCGACAGCTTAGTTGGGAGGACAGACATCACTCCAAGTGAATAAGCACTTAAAGTGTGTGGTGTTTGCTATGGCAGGGAAATATGTGTAATGTGTGAGGATAGGTAGGAGGAACAATTGAACTGAGAAGCCAAGGAGGTAGCGGAGCCTTCTTCGCCTGCCTTGTGGATTTCACAAGGTGATGTCTCGGATGTTGGGGGCGAGAGGATGGTTCGCAGCACCCCTCGCCCCCTGGCATTCTCTAACAGGATTAAAATTTTCGACTTACTGCAAATCGAGACGCCAGCTTCACACAGCAGTCTGTAAAGGGGCTAACAGCCAATTTATGTTACTAGGAAGTCTGCTGTGAACTTACCCAATTTGTTGCCACTGTCTGCATGTTTAATGTTTCCTGTTAGGAATCATCTGTGTTACTGTTCTGTCCCCGTCATTTCAAGCCCCCATCCTCTCTTCCTTCTTTGTATGAACATGGCACACCAATTAATATTCCGGCGGTTTGTGTGATCGCTCTCAATCCATGTGAATAACCACCCGCTATTTCATCACTTGTTAATGTCTGAAGTTTTTAACCTAGATTGGAATATTCTTTCCAGCGGGGCCTGGGGCTAGGCCTGGAGCTGCTACATAGTAAATGAATCAAACGCATTCTCTCTCTCCCCCTTAGAGAAAGCCCATTCCCCGAGCTCTGGGCCCTCCCTCAAAGGATGGAGAGAGAGAGGGATACAGAGAGAGGAGACAGACACAGAGAGAGACAGAAAGAGACAACAGGAAATGAAAACAGAGCCAGAGAAACAGGAGCAGAGGAAAGTTCCCCTTGCCATCTGAGGCATTCGGAGCCCTCTAGACAGCAAACTGTTTCCTAGTGCACTCGGAGGGGGTGTGATGTCAGAGTTCATATAAGAAAGGAAGACAGTGTTACTCACATCCAACTCTTTGAAAGCCCAAGGACTGTACCCCACCAGGCTCCTCTGTTCATAGAATTCTCCAGGCAAGAATACTGGAATGAGTTCCCATTTCCTTCTCCAGGGGATCTTCCCCACCCAAGGACAGAACCCTGGTCTCCTGCATTTCAGGCGATTCTTTACTGTCTGGGCCACCAGGGAAGCCCGAGTTCAAGTAAGGTCCCCAGCAATGCTTACAACCTGCTAACAGGGACATAAAGGGCTATTTTTTTTTTTTTTTTGACACTTTATTTTTTAATTGAAGGATAACTGCTTTACAGAATTTTGTGGTTTTCTGTCAAACATCAACAAGAATCAGCCATAGGTACACCCATGTCCCCTCCCTCCCGAACCTCCCTCCTAAGTGTTACTTTTGAATCAGCTTTGAAAGGAAGGAAAGAAGGAAGGGAAGGAGAAAGGAAGGAAGGAAGGGGAAAGGGAGGACTAGTAAAAAGCCTAGAGGGTCCAGGTTACGGCTGTATCCCTAGAGCCTGGTATATCACTATGGAGCTTAAGAAAGATCTGGAATGGACACCCAGGGGACACAATCAGGCTAGGACAGCAGTTGATAAAAAGAGTATCCACCCGGACTTGCAGACACAGCGGGGGAAGGAGAGGATGGGACGAATTGAGAGCGTGGCACTGACATACGTACACTGCCATATGTAACATAGATAGCTAGCGGAAACCTGCTGTGTAGCCCAGAGAACTCAGCTCCGCGCTGTGATGACCTGGAAGGGCATGGGGGAGTCGGAGGGAAGCTCAATGGGGAGGGGAGATACGTACACGTACATAGCTGATTCACGTTGTAG